>NC_072740.1:94469534-95069534 GCF_026930045.1 Uloborus diversus | reverse complement strand
GTGCTGTTAAATGATGAACACGTGCTGCCATCTAAGTTATAACGGTTTAAGCCGCCTGCGATAACAAATTGTAAAAATTTTCAAAAATAAAAACATTTTTCTTCAATATCTTATCTTATATATTAATCCCCTCTCATTTTAAAACTTATCAGGCTGGCCAATGACGAAAGAAAGACTTACGGTCGAAAATTCAAGTTTTCGAAATCGCCTCTTGCTGTTTCAAAACCTTGATGCTGCCTGTAGTTCTTATGCATTTTTTAAAGCAAAGTTCTAATACAGTTTTCCATTTTTTACGTCGCTTTCGGCAAAAAAAAAAAAAGCCTGTGTGTGTGTTTATATTTTAATAAAGCTTAACAGCACTGGACTTAGTTGTTCGGTTTAATTGATAAGTTTTTTTCGGTAAAGCGTTCGGCTATAAACTATCTGAACTTCGGGCAAGCTTAGGCTGTCCGACATAATATCAAATTTATATTAGTATTACGCATTACATGTGCTCATAACATACACACCTAATAAAATAAATGCAGTGGGAATGCTACTTGGTGTTTCGACTCCTTTATGCAGGCTACAGTTATCATTCGGATAAGTTGATTGTTAATCGAACTGTGTTCTTTGACTACATCCAGACCACTCAACATAATGTAAGCATAAAAAAGTATTAGATTTACCTAAAGAACTCCTTTTTGTGCAGAAAAACATTTTTATTGTATGCTAAAATGTAGCTGTTTCTAATAGCAGTGTTCGACCTTTTGTACAAATGAAAAAATACTACGCCCGATTAAAACTACGAGTTTCACTCAGTAAACCTTTAATTTTTTATTCGCGCGAATACGATATCAAGCATTAAAAGTATTATCAACTTCATTAGCAAGAAATTATTTTCTACTCCTCTGCTTTCTGCTGAAAAAAAAAAAAAAACATTTTGTCTACGTTCGAAAAATTACACTTAAGAACGGACTCAGTTCAACTGGTTTTGGTTTTGAATTTTAAGTGTTCGATAAAAAGAGAAACATGTGAGGGCATTTAAGCCGTAACGGTTAAAGCAACCTTCTATGTGAAATAGTTCAATATTCAAAGATAAAAACACTTATTTTCAATCTAATTTATTACTTCTCTAGAATCTTCGTTTCAATCGCTACGTGAGATCTTCGTCATTCTTTAATCAAATTCCATGCTTTTCGAATAATTTTAAATCGTATCATGCTGGTTAATGACAAAACATAGAAGCATGATCTTATTATTATTATTATTTTTTTTTTTTTGGCAAAAAGCTTTTTTGCTGTTTTTTACTGCGCATTCCATCAATGAATAGCTTTCGAAAAGGAAGGCGCAATTGCTAGGTTTGTTGGGGTGTCGGGCTGTTAATTAGAATGGCGCCAATTCGAATCCGTGCCAATAAATATCTCTTTAATGTTTCTTTTTTTCCCGTCAGATGCTCACATGGGCAGGACTGTATTTGCCACAACCTGTTTTTTTACATGCACAATCATTGCTTTTTCACGAGTCACTACTCAGCCACACTTTTAATGATATTTATGTTTGAATTGAAAATATGTACGACCAAAAGGTGAGCGATGATCAAATTATCACAACGTTGTATTTAACGAGTTTTTGTTACTGATGTCTTTAAATTACATGCCTTCTCTTCTGCACTTACTTTTTTTTCGGTTCTTCTTCATAATGTTCTTCCTTTGAAATTCTTAAAGAGCGAAATACCTTATGAAACGATTCGAAGCACAGTGCGGAGTTCCGCACGGGTCGACTAGTTAATTTTATTTCTGAAGAAAGTATTTGACAGGTTGAACATAAAAAAATATTAAAATTGTTCCTTTGTAAAAACTAGAGGTACATTTGATAGAATTTTAAGTAACCAAGCCTTAGCTCTCATTTTTGAAAATTTTACTATTTTGAAAATATTATCCGATTTAAAAAAAAAATTTTTTTTGTTTTCTAAGACTTCACCAATCGTAACTTTTCCGCACTATTAACAACTCGCAAAAAAATTTTTTTCGTTTTTTTCACTTCACCCTTATATATTCCCTTGTTCTTGATGAGCATTTTAAGTCTTTTTGGCATACTTTTCACAAGATTTACACCATTTCTTAAAACACTTTTTTAAAAAGGAGGTAAAAACACCTGCAAACATTAAATAATGCTAAAATAACGTAATAATCAGTGTACAGTATGTACTGTACTTTAACAGTAAAAATAAATAGTATTTTAGTACAAATAGTGTACAAAATAAAAAAGAAAAAACCTCAAAAAAACTCTTCTAGTCTAATAATTTGGCCAGCACTATATATATATATATATATATATATATATATATATATATATATATATATATATATATATATATATATATATATATATATATATATATATATATATATATATATATATATATATATATATATATATATATATATATATATATATATATATACTAGCTGACCCAGCCACGCGTTGCTGTGGCGAAGTAGTTGGATTACAATATTCTTTTGCTCAATATTTTGATAGAATCTAAATAATATTTTTAGTAAAGCTTAAAATAGTCTTGCCAATTTTGAAATATATGAGATTGATAATGGGCGTGTTAGGCTGAATTAAGTACTTATTGAAATAAGTAAGTTCTAACTAAATTTTTAATGTTAAAAGAAATATACTTACGCTTAGTAAATTTTGCAAGTACGAATTCGGCAAAAAATAAAAACAAAGTAACTTGAAAGTGATAATAAATATCGAAACTGATTGTAAAATATCGGAACGTAGAAATTAAGCGTAAACCAACATAAACTTTTGGAATGTACACTATATTTTATTCATCTCAGATTTCCCAATAGTTTGTAATCAATGACTTTTTTTACAAAATACACTAAATAAATTAAAAGCATATAAAAATTAAATTTTGTAAATGAGGTGGATAACATTGACTTCGATCTATTGTTTCTATTATTTGAAAACTAAAAATTATCTAAGCACTAATTTGTGCACAATATTCTTGCTTAACCTGTCTTTTGCTAACACGAATAGGTATGTCAACTTTCCCACTCGTGAGTAGGCGATAGATACAGGGTGTCCTGAAAAATACTGATTGTTTTCAAAAAAATTTAACAGGAGAATGGTGAATGATAAAAAAAAAAAAAAAAAATTGCAGAAAATTCATGTGGTGGGCCGTAAGTTTCATCCCCCTGAGCTCCAAAGTTTATGTGAAAAGTTTTTCAATAGATGGTGCTGCAGATAATAAGTCTCTAAGTCAAAAAATAATTATTGGAATTCACCGATTTTTTTCTCCAATTGCGACATGTAGTTGCAGCCGGCGGCAAGCATTTTGAAAATATTGTTTTGAAATTGTATTTGTTAACCACAATTTTCTAAAAACTATGATGTAATTTTCCGTCTTTCTTTGATTTACGGTCTTACATCTGCTTCGCCATCTATTGGAGAATTCTTGAACTAAATTTTGGAACTTTGAGGGACGAAACTTACCGCCCACCACATGAATTTTCTGCAAAAAATTATTGTTTTATCATTAACCATTTTATTGTTATGAATTTTTTAAAACAGTCAGTCTTTTTCTGGACACCCTGTAGTTGCTGATGAGAGAAACATAGATGTTTCAAGTCCAAACCGAAAGTAGAAATTGTTTGTTCTTGAGATCTCTTTATGGCCTTTTCAAAAGCTAAACAAATCAAAAATAGAAGCTTTCCAAATGTGTTTGAAAATTATGACGCTATTGATCGCTTATGCGGCAACACAAAAATTTCTCTTTTTAAACTTTTCCGTCAAAATCGTTGAAATTTTGAAGAAGAAACTTGTGCCGTTGCATAATCTAGGTGGGTTTAAACTGTGAAAAAGAATAACACTGGTGGACGAATTTTCAACCGAAAATCGTCTAGTGGCCTTCCTGGTATATCCCGAGAATTTAAAAATTCAGTTAGAATGTTTACGGCTTTATTTTCATCGACAACTGTGTAGCCTTGTTCAGCATCAACGGTCAGCACAATTTGATTATGATTTTTTTTTCAGCTGTCAGTAATGCCTCATTATTCACTATAATTGTAGCTAAGACAGTGTCATTGCACTGTTTTTTCTCGTTGCAAATCAGTGTCAACTAAGTCGCTGACCAATCGATCAGGTGATATCACACCATAATGACTAAACAACAAATTTCAAATTGAAATGTATAAATCTTCATTCAACACTAAAGCTTCATTATACATCTTTGGTGTAAAATCTAGATTTGGACATCGGTGTTTGTTTAACTCTATGGAGTACATCTTCAAGCAAAAGATTTATATAGTTTCCCCACAGAAATGATGATTGCGTTGGATATCATGTTGTGAAAATTACCTTAAACCAATGACGAAATGCTGTTTCTCGTTATGCAAAAATTGCATTAAAAAATGCAACTCCCAATTATTGTGTGCTACCAATAATCACAATTCGAGAAATGCATCGTGATATGTATTAAACACTCGACAATTAACGATCCGCAAATAATCCCGTCTTTTAGGGAATGTTTAACGAAATTAAATGCAAAAATAGCATAAATTATTTGAGGATAAATTAACTTACAGCGCCATCTAGTAAGAATTTACAGAACCAAACAACCAATACACATTATTAATGTACTAGTCGACCCGTGCGGAACTCCGCACTGTGCTTCGAATCGTTTCATAAGGTATTTCGCTCTTTAAGAATTTCAAAAGAAGAACATTATGAAGAAGAACCGAAAAAAAAGTAAGTGCAGAAGAGAAGGCATGTAATTTACAGACATCAGTAACAAAAACTCGTTAAATACAACGTTGTGATAATGTGATCATCGCTCACCTTTTGGTCGTACATATTTTCAATTCAAACATAAATATCATTTAAAGTGTGGCTGAGTAGTGACTCGTGAAAAAGCAATGATTGTGCATGTAAAAAAACAGGTTGTGGCAAATACAGTCCTGCCCATGTGAGCATCTGACGGGAAAAAAAGAAACATTAAAGAGATATTTATTGGCACGGATTCGAATTGGCGCCATTCTAATTAACAGCCCGACACCCCAACAAACCTAGCAATTGCGCCTTCCTTTTCGAAAGCTATTCATTGAAGGAATGCGTAGTAAAAAACAGCAAAAAAGGTTTTTGCCAAAAAAAAAATAATAATAATAAGATCATGCTTTTATGTTTTGTCATTAACCAGCATGATACGATTTAAAATTATTCGAAAAGCATGGAATTTGGTTAAAGAATAACGAAGATCTCACGTAGCGATTGAAACGGACATTCTAGAGAAGTAATAAATTAGATTGAAAGTAAGTGTTTTTATCTTTGAATATTGAACTATTTCACATACAAGGTTGCTTTTACCGTTACGGCTTAAATGCCCGCACATGTTTCTCTTTTAATCGAACACTTAAAATTCAAAACCAAAACCACTTGAACTAAGTCCGTTTTTTAAGTGTAATTTTTCGAACGTAGACAAAATGTATTTTTTTTTCAGCATAAAACAGAGGAGTAGAAAATGATTTCTTGCTAATGAAGTTGATAATAAGTTTAATGCTTTATATCGTATTCGCGCGAATAAAAAATTAAAGGTTTACTGGGTGAAACTCGTAGTTTTAATATGGCGTAGTATTTTTTCATTTGTACAAAAGGTCGAACACTGCTATTAGAAACATCTACATTTCAGCATACAATGAAAATGTTTTTCTGCAAAAAAAACGATTTCCTTTAGGTAAATCTAATACTTTTTTATGCTTACATTATGCTGAGTGGTCTGGATGTAGTCAAAGCTTAAAAAAAAGGAAGAACACCCTTCGATTAACAGTCAACTTATCCGAATGATAACTGTAGCCTGCATAAAGGAGTCGAAACACCAAGTAGCATTCCCACTGCATTTATTTTAATACGTTTGTATGTTATGAGTACATGTAATGCGTAATACTAATATAAATTTGATATTATATCGGACAGCCCAAACTTGCCCGAAGTTCAGATAGTTTATAGCCGAACGCTCTACCGAGAAAAACTTATCAATTTAACCGAACAACTAACTCCAGTGCTTTTAAGCTTTATTAAAAAATGAACACACACACAGTTTTTTTTTTTTTTGCCGAAAGTGGCGTAAAAAATGGAAAACTGCATTAGAACTTTGCTTTTAAAAAATGCATAAGAACTGCAGGCAGCATCAAGGTTTTGAAACAGCAACGGGCGTTTTCGAAAACTTGATTTTTCGACCGTAAGTCTATTTTTCTTCATTAGCCAGCCTGATAAGTTTTAAAATGAGAAGGGAATAATATATAAGATGAGATATTGAAGAAACATTTTTTTATTCTTGAAAATTTTTATAATTTGTTACCGCATGCTGCTTGAACCGTTATGACTTAGATGGCAGCACGTGTTCATCATTTAACAGCACGGTTAAAATACAAAATAAATTGAACTATGCTCTTTTTTAAGCGCAGCTTTTCGAATGTAGTAAAAATGTGATAAGCTATTTGTTTTTTTGCAAAAAGAAGAAAAAAAAATATTTTTTACCCTTCAAATTGAGGTAGTAATTTTTTAATTTGTACAAAGAGTCAAAAACTCATTAGAAGAATATATATTTCAATATACGATTTTTTTTTCTGAACAAAAAATAATTCTATTGTCTGAAATCTTAAACCTGTTACTTATGCTTTCGCTTACATTATGCTTTAATTTTCTTACCAGAGCCAAAGCTTAAAAAGAAAGAAAAAAAAACGTTCAATTCCGAAGCAATTTAGTACAAAGTCACTTCAAGTTTTCATATCAGCAAGGAGCGATTCCTTCTCATTTATTCTATTCCTTCATAGTTCTTATTCACTTAATTAAGTGTTCATGTTATGCGCGATGTTTCTCTAATTTTTTGTTGCAGATTGTCCGGACGTGGGCCCGAACACGCATTCTCCTGGTTATGAAGAGAACGCTCTGCCGATCAAGCTATTCAGCTCTGTCGGTCATAGCGCAAATTAAAGTTATAAGTTTAACCGAAAACCTCATTCTGGTTCTTTAAAACAGGTTTTTCGGCTGAAAAAAACAATTTTTAGACCGTGGGTCTATTTTTCGTCAGTAGCCAGCACCATAAGCTTTAAAATAAGGCGTAAATCAAAGAAATCGATCAAGAATTGAGGAAAATCTGGCGTAGAAACCAAAAACAGGCTACAGAAATAATATGTAAGGACTAGTTGACCCGTGCGGAACTCCGCACTGTTCTTCAAATCGTTTCATAAGGCATTTCGTTCTTTAAAAATTTCAAAGGAAGAACTTTATGAAAAAGAACCGAAAAAAAGTACACGGAAAAAGTAAGCGCACAAGAAAAGGCATGTAATTTGAAGACATCGGTAACAAAACCTCGTTAAAGATAACGTTGTGATAATTTGATCATCGCTCACCTATTGGTTGTACGTAATTTCAATGCAAACATAAATATCATTAAAAGTGTGGCTGAGTAGGAACTTGTGAAAAAGCAGTAATTGTGCATGTGAAAAAACAGGTTGTGGCAAATACAGTCCTGCCCATGTGAGTAGGTAAAAATTGACAGTTCAACGTCAGGAGGCGCAATGCGCAATATGCATCTGCAATCCGCCTCCCAATCCCCCTCCGACCTTGGGGTTGACCTTGGGGTTGCGCATGAATCTTGAAGAAGGTTACGGGGGTTTTTCGCGCGTTTTTAGATATTTTCCCGCGTTTTCGGACTTAGAATATTTTGAACTTGTTGTCATGACAACCAGAGTTTTTAGTTTTCGGTTGGCAACACCTGTTGCTATGCTTTAACTTATGCGGTGTTTAACGTTCATGGCGCCATCTATTGAGAGGTTTATTTTTATTTTTTTATTTCTACGAATTTAATTATTTTTATTTTTACAGAGTGTTGAAGTTGGGAATCGAACACCCAAACTTTGAGTTAGCAAAAACGTATGCTAACCACTATGCTATATTTTTCATTACTCTTTCAGTCTTAATGTGAATCTGTACCATGACAACGAATATTACAATTAAATTAATTTTAAAACCATCAGTTAATTCACTCTTTAGTACTAATCATGGCATATCATTAACTGAATTTCAGCTCATAATTGAAACTATCATCATTATTATTATTATTTTTCATAATAACAAAGTTTTCACTTAAGTAAAGATTTATTTAAATACAACCCATTCGAGATTTTAGATTTATTTCAATGCTTTGTGGACTTGAAATATATTTTAAACTTTGATTTTCTTTTTCATGCATTTCAAACTTTATCCTTTTTATTTTTTCTAACTTGTTAAATTTTCTTAACTAATTTCTTTTTTCTTTGTCAAATTTACAAATAATTTTTTCTAACTTGTAAAAATTTCGAAGAAATAATTTTCTTAACTAATTTTTTTTTTTTTACTTTCATACAACAAAATATTTTTTCTTATTTGTTAAATTTTCTAAGAAATAATTAACTTAAATATTCTTTCATACATTTTGAACTTTAACGTTTTTTCCTGTCATTTAGCACTTTGATTTTTTTCACTATTTTAGCGTTTTTCAATTATTTTCAGTCTTTAACTATTTTCTTAGCTTTTTAGTCTTTAACTAATTTCAAGCATTTCAGACTTAGATTATTTTTTCGTGATTTCGATTTTTTTAGTATATTTTAGAGTTTGATCATTTTCTCGCTTGTTTTTACTTTATCGTTTTTTTTTTTTCCGATATTTTTAAACTTAGAAATTTTTCACAAGTAGTGACTGGAATCGAACCTTCAAATTTTTCGAAACATTATCATGTCTACAATTTTTGCAATCATGTCAAACTTGCAATCAATTTACTCTTAGTAGTAATTATCACTTATCATTAACAAATTTTTACGGATTTTAAAAAATCAACTTAATTAATTTTTTCCAGTAAGCAAATTTCGCACTCAAGTTACATTTCATCACTGCATATACGTTTCAAGAGTTTCATTGAATTTATCACATTCCATTTAATTAACTCTAATAATTACTTTTTCATTAATACTTAACTTAATCATTTTATCATACATTTATTCCAGTTACAAAATTATGCTTAAAAGTTATTTATTTTTCTTAGCACAAGAGATTTTAACATGTTCCTACTAAAATGCTTTTCACTCTAGTTTGAGTTTACTAAAATAGCAACTCATTTACGATTTAGATTCATTTAATCGTCTTTGATTCTTTTTCATTATTATTATTTTACATTATCACATACGTTATTATTTTTATACATTTATCCATTTAATTTTCCAAAAATCTACAATCAATTTACTCTTCGTATTAATTAACACTTATCACTATCAAATATTTTCATGAATTTTAAAAATTATCTTCTTAAATAATTTTTTACTGTAACCAAATTTCCCACTCAAGTTATATTTTATCACTACATATGCTTTTCATGAGTTTCATTTAATTTATCGCATTTCATTTAATTAACTCTAATAATTATTTTTTATCATCGATATTTAAGTTAATCATATTTTCCTTTATTTATTTTTCATGCAAACACTCTTGATGGAATAAAACAAAATTTTCAACTTTCATGAATTAAATCCCCTCTGACTATTTTATTTTTACTTTACCATACTTTACTATTTTACTTACTGCGTTTTACTATTTATCATTCATTACAGCTTTTCCAAAATATTACTTTACAACCAACTAATTTCATTAACAGAATTTTCATTACAATTTATAAATTTCACTTTTATTTAATTATTTTTACCTACGCTAAAATAAAACACATCACATAAAAAAGTTAAACATCAATGAAGAACCCGAGAAATGTTAAAATTATAAGTCAAGTATCAAAACTTCATGTCAGCAAATTTTAAAAATAGACTTACCGAAAAATAACTTCTACTGAAATTCATTTCAAAACTTGGAATCAATTTACTCTTAGCATTAATAAACACTTATCATTAAGAAATTTTCATGGATTTTAAAAATCAACTTATTTAATTTTTTTCCAGTAAGCAAATTTCGCACTCAAGTTACATTTCATCACTTTATATGCTTTTCAAGAGTTTCATTTAATTTATCACATTTTATTTAATCAACTCTATTAATTATTTTTGATTAGTATTTAACTTAGTCATTTTATTGCATAGTGTTTTACTTTATTATTATTTTTTTTTTTTCATACAAGCACTCTTGTTAGAATAAAACAAAATTTTCAATCTTCATGAATTAGAATCACTTTGGCTATTTCATTTTCCCAATAATATTTTACTTTAACAACTAATTTCTTTAACAAAATCGATATCATTTATTTTAGTCTTTATCCTTTTCGAACGATACATTCAAATGGACAGCTATACGTTAAATTAAGAAACTTAATCTAAATTTTGACAAATTAAGTTATAGCTAAATACTGACTAAAATTAAGTACAAAAGACTAACCTTTTTGGGGTGAAATCCCTCAAGTACCAGCTATCGCGAAGTTATTTAAAAACAGTGAATGAAATTGTAATAAGTGGATTGTTAATTATAACTCAATCTCACAAAATTACAATTACACGCATGTTTTACTTGAAATCACTGCATACGGCTGGCTGCCCATCGTCGATTTGCAGAACGCATGCCGTGATATCGCAAATCAACTCGGCTGTTGAAAAAAACTACCGTAATGCTACAGCACTTCGGATCGTCCACACACACACACCAAGGCGAATTGAGAAAATGACTTTATCAATATTGCTATCTACCCCTTTACCGATAACAGATAACAAACCCCACGTGCTAGTATTATTCACCACCTGGCCTACGTCTTTCAAGTGATGTCACTGTTTCTGACCAATTAAAATTAGTTCACGTTTCTCAAATATCAAGCACATAGATCGACAATAGCCTGATGTCAGGTTTTCCAAACAAAATTTTAGATTTTAATTCGTAGTTTCGAATTAATTTCTTTTTCATTTCAAACTTATAAAAAAAATTTCCAGCTTGTAAGAATATTTCTTTCAAAAACAGATTTTTGATTCAAAACAGTATTTTTTCAAACTTGTAATATTTTTCTACTTAGAAAATGAAATCAAAAATTTTTGTTTTCTTTAATCATATAAAATGTTTTTAAGAAATAATTTCTCAAACTTGTAATATTTTTCCACTAATTAAAAAAAATCAATTTTTTTTTTCAATCATATAAAAATAAATTTTTAATCTTACAACAGTAAATTTTTCCGCAAAAATATTTTTTCAAATCAAAATAATAATAATAATAATATTTTTGTAACATATTGTTTTTTTTCCTTTTCAATCTTTTTTTTTCAAAAATTTTCAAACTTACAAAATAAAATTTTTTCAACTGAATCTTCAAACGAAATGATTTAATTAAATTTAAAACTCAATATCACTTTACTCTTAGTATTAATAACCAATAGCACTTAACCATTTACTCTTTGCACTCTAAGTATTAATTAACACACACGCATTACAAATAATAATAATAATGTTTAAGATACTTACAAATCATCCACTCAAGCTTTCAAATATCCATCTAGCATGTTATTGTTCATTCGTGTGAGGGAACTTGTAATAAAACTTTACTTATCAACCGAAATTATAAGCGAAAATATCGCATTTTTTAGCACTTAATATAATCCTACAATTAACAAATTGGTTTTAACTTTGAATTTAAGAAAAATAAAAACTATTACACACTTAGTAACATATCTATCGATGTATATTATTTCATGACAAATCACAAATAGGTGAGGATCTTTTATCGATCATGTGACCAACTAAGTTAAGAAAGAGCGTTCTTATCTCATATGAGAATTTATAAGTCTTTAATATTTCTCTTTAATGTAAGTGTATTGATACGTACGAGTTTGTGTATGTGAATATAACTGTGTATTGTTTTCAAACCATTGTCATGTTTAAGCTTTACGGTTCTAATTTTGACTTTCCACTTAGCATTATTTGAAGTCCTTCGCATGCATTAAACTATAGAAATATTACAAAAATTATATTTTCATTCAGTCTTAATTACAAAACCATACAATAAGATGAAGACAACACCGATAGTATAAAGATTACTTACAATAAAGTGCATATAAAAAATATATGTAAGAGTGATTTCAAAGTATAATCCATCAACCATATTCAACAACTCAATCAAAACACAAGTCTCTTTTAAAATGATAAACACAATTTATTCACACACGCAGTAAAAGACAATTAAAAAAACTTTCATCCTTAAGTAAAACTCTTCAAAACTTTCAAGCGTATTTTTAACATCGATTGCATCAAATAAATCAGACACATGACATTTTAAACATGGACTATCAACATTCAAAGTAACGAAGTCACGAGTCAAGTTTTCCCAATTAACATTAAAAAGAGCTCGTTCGAAAAAAGTGTCGAACTTTCGACCCCTTGTTAATGATTCACATTCATGCACTCTCATGTAAAAAATGAATCCATTTTTACAATCCACACATTCTTTTTTAGAAAGGTAGTTTATGTTGCATATGAGCTCATCAAATAGTCACTTACGTAGAGAATCAGCCAGTTTACGAACTTCTTGTGATGTATATGTGCTGATTTTATCACATCGACAATCACAGGGATATTTTTTCTCAATTTCCGAAAGGATGTACTCTTTTAGAGTATAAGTCATAAGTTTGTCTTTGACACTACGTGAGATACAAGGGGACGCGTAGCACAATTTGTCAATCTGGCTTTCCAAAAGTAGAACTCTATCAGGCATCAACTGGAACACTTCTCGTTTCAGTTTGAACAATCTTTGCATACTAACACAGATGTTACCATTCGCACTCGACTCTCCTTTTTTATAACAAAAGCGAAATCACGGTCTTCGATTAATTTTTGATTTATATTTTTACGTAGGCTTGAAATAAGTGATCTCCACACATCTGGTTCTAAGGAAATACCATCCATAGTTGGTCGAAAAATACCATCTTTCCCACACGTATATCTTCTAATATGCACGCGTGTACGTTTCCGAAAAGTATTCACCTAAAGTGAAAATACAATCACCCAAGTGTATCATATCATCAGGCTGTGGAGAAGCCTCAATGTTCATTTTCATGTTCGTTGCATCCCATCTGTTCATCTTCAGGCTTCAAAGTTTCAGAATGATTTTCACCAGCGTTAGTCATTCTTAACTCTCATAGGATTAGGAGTCACAATACTAAAACAACTTCCTGTGAACTTAAAAAATAAATCAAACTAGGTTTTAACACTAGCTGGTGAAGAAAAATCCTAAGTACATAGAATAAAATTTCACGATCTCTTTCAAAGCTCAGAATCACCCTGAAAATGATTCTCCAAACATCCACTATAAACCAATGAATATTCACTTTAACCAATGAGAAGTGTACATAAATCTCTTGCTACTGACGTTATAGAATATCACATGAACTTTTGAGCAGAATTGTGTTGTTTTCACAGTATTCAGATTTTTAGAAAATGCCAACACTTTGACTTCCAAATTCATCCTGACCTACTACGAGTAATTTTAAGATGGTAGCAGGTTTTCACATCACACCGAATGCCGATGACGGTTTCGCATCTCACGCATGACATGATCAATCACGTGTAATTGATCATGTCAATTTGCATTGGAGAGTCGAGTGCGAATGGTAACATCTGTGTTAGTATGCAAAGATTGTTCAAACTGAAACGAGAAGTGTTCCAGTTGATGCCTGATAGAGTTCTACTTTTGGAAAGCCAGATTGACAAATTGTGCTACGCGTCCCCTTGTATCTCACGTAGTGTCAAAGACAAACTTATGACTTATACTCTAAAAGAGTACATCCTTTCGGAAATTGAGAAAAAATATCCCTGTGATTGTCGATGTGATAAAATCAGCACATATACATCACAAGAAGTTCGTAAACTGGCTGATTCTCTACGTAAGTGACTATTTGATGAGCTCATATGCAACATAAACTACCTTTCTAAAAAAGAATGTGTGGATTGTAAAAATGGATTCATTTTTTACATGAGAGTGCATGAATGTGAATCATTAACAAGGGGTCGAAAGTTCGACACTTTTTTCGAACGAGCTCTTTTTAATGTTAATTGGGAAAACTTGACTCGTGACTTCGTTACTTTGAATGTTGATAGTCCATGTTTAAAATGTCATGTGTCTGATTTATTTGATGCAATCGATGTTAAAAATACGCTTGAAAGTTTTGAAGAGTTTTACTTAAGGATGAAAGTTTTTTTAATTGTCTTTTACTGTGTGTGTGAATAAATTGTGTTTATCATTTTAAAAGAGACTTGTGTTTTGATTGAGTTGTTGAATATGGTTGATGGATTATACTTTGAAATCACTCTTACATATATTTTTTATATGCACTTTATTGTAAGTAATCTTTATACTATCGGTGTTGTCTTCATCTTATTGTATGGTTTTGTAATTAAGACTGAATGAAAATATAATTTTTGTAATATTTCTATAGTTTAATGCATGCGAAGGACTTCAAATAATGCTAAGTGGAAAGTCAAAATTAGAACCGTAAAGCTTAAACATGACAATGGTTTGAAAACAATACACAGTTATATTCACATACACAAACTCGTACGTATCAATACACTTACATTAAAGAGAAATATTAAAGACTTATAAATTCTCATATGAGATAAGAACGCTCTTTCTTAACTTAGTTGGTCACATGATCGATAAAAGATCCTCACCTATTTGTGATTTGTCATGAAATAATATACATCGATAGATATGTTACTAAGTGTGTAATAGTTTTTATTTTTCTTAAATTCAAAGTTAAAACCAATTTGTTAATTGTAGGATTATATTAAGTGCTAAAAAATGCGATATTTTCGCTTATAATTTCGGTTGATAAGTAAAGTTTTATTACAAGTTCCCTCACACGAATGAACAATAACATGCTAGATGGATATTTGAAAGCTTGAGTGGATGATTTGTAAGTATCTTAAACATTATTATTATTATTTGTAATGCGTGTGTGTTAATTAATACTTAGAGTGCAAAGAGTAAATGGTTAAGTGCTATTGGTTATTAATACTAAGAGTAAAGTGATATTGAGTTTTAAATTTAATTAAATCATTTCGTTTGAAGATTCAGTTGAAAAAATTTTATTTTGTAAGTTTGAAAATTTTTGAAAAAAAAAAAGATTGAAAGGAAAAAAAAACAATATGTTACAAAAATATTATTATTATTATTATTTTGATTTGAAAAAATATTTTTGCGGAAAAATTTACTGTTGTAAGATTAAAAATTTATTTTTATATGATTGAAAAAAAAAAATTGATTTTTTTTAATTAGTGGAAAAATATTACAAGTTTGAGAAATTATTTCTTAAAAACATTTTATATGATTAAAGAAAACAAAAATTTTTGATTTCATTTTCTAAGTAGAAAAATATTACAAGTTTGAAAAAATACTGTTTTGAATCAAAAATCTGTTTTTGAAAGAAATATTCTTACAAGCTGGAAATTTTTTTTATAAGTTTGAAATGAAAAAGAAATTAATTCGAAACTACGAATTAAAATCTAAAATTTTGTTTGGAAAACCTGACATCAGGCTATTGTCGATCTATGTGCTTGATATTTGAGAAACGTGAACTAATTTTAATTGGTCAGAAACAGTGACATCACTTGAAAGACGTAGGCCAGGTGGTGAATAATACTAGCACGTGGGGTTTGTTATCTGTTATCGGTAAAGGGGTAGATAGCAATATTGATAAAGTCATTTTCTCAATTCGCCTTGGTGTGTGTGTGTGGACGATCCGAAGTGCTGTAGCATTACGGTAGTTTTTTTCAACAGCCGAGTTGATTTGCGATATCACGGCATGCGTTCTGCAAATCGACGATGGGCAGCCAGCCGTATGCAGTGATTTCAAATAAAACATGCGTGTAATTGTAATTTTGTGAGATTGAGTTATAATTAACAATCCACTTATTACAATTTCATTCACTGTTTTTAAATAACTTCGCGATAGCTGGTACTTGAGGGATTTCACCCCAAAAAGGTTAGTCTTTTGTACTTAATTTTAGTCAGTATTTAGCTATAACTTAATTTGTCAAAATTTAGATTAAGTTTCTTAATTTAACGTATAGCTGTCCATTTGAATGTATCGTTCGAAAAGGATAAAGACTAAAATAAATGATATCGATTTTGTTAAAGAAATTAGTTGTTAAAGTAAAATATTATTGGGAAAATGAAATAGCCAAAGTGATTCTAATTCATGAAGATTGAAAATTTTGTTTTATTCTAACAAGAGTGCTTGTATGAAAAAAAAAAAATAATAATAAAGTAAAACACTATGCAATAAAATGACTAAGTTAAATACTAATCAAAAATAATTAATAGAGTTGATTAAATAAAATGTGATAAATTAAATGAAACTCTTGAAAAGCATATAAAGTGATGAAATGTAACTTGAGTGCGAAATTTGCTTACTGGAAAAAAATTAAATAAGTTGATTTTTAAAATCCATGAAAATTTCTTAATGATAAGTGTTTATTAATGCTAAGAGTAAATTGATTCCAAGTTTTGAAATGAATTTCAGTAGAAGTTATTTTTCGGTAAGTCTATTTTTAAAATTTGCTGACATGAAGTTTTGATACTTGACTTATAATTTTAACATTTCTCGGGTTCTTCATTGATGTTTAACTTTTTTATGTGATGTGTTTTATTTTAGCGTAGGTAAAAATAATTAAATAAAAGTGAAATTTATAAATTGTAATGAAAATTCTGTTAATGAAATTAGTTGGTTGTAAAGTAATATTTTGGAAAAGCTGTAATGAATGATAAATAGTAAAACGCAGTAAGTAAAATAGTAAAGTATGGTAAAGTAAAAATAAAATAGTCAGAGGGGATTTAATTCATGAAAGTTGAAAATTTTGTTTTATTCCATCAAGAGTGTTTGCATGAAAAATAAATAAAGGAAAATATGATTAACTTAAATATCGATGATAAAAAATAATTATTAGAGTTAATTAAATGAAATGCGATAAATTAAATGAAACTCATGAAAAGCATATGTAGTGATAAAATATAACTTGAGTGGGAAATTTGGTTACAGTAAAAAATTATTTAAGAAGATAATTTTTAAAATTCATGAAAATATTTGATAGTGATAAGTGTTAATTAATACGAAGAGTAAATTGATTGTAGATTTTTGGAAAATTAAATGGATAAATGTATAAAAATAATAACGTATGTGATAATGTAAAATAATAATAATGAAAAAGAATCAAAGACGATTAAATGAATCTAAATCGTAAATGAGTTGCTATTTTAGTAAACTCAAACTAGAGTGAAAAGCATTTTAGTAGGAACATGTTAAAATCTCTTGTGCTAAGAAAAATAAATAACTTTTAAGCATAATTTTGTAACTGGAATAAATGTATGATAAAATGATTAAGTTAAGTATTAATGAAAAAGTAATTATTAGAGTTAATTAAATGGAATGTGATAAATTCAATGAAACTCTTGAAACGTATATGCAGTGATGAAATGTAACTTGAGTGCGAAATTTGCTTACTGGAAAAAATTAATTAAGTTGATTTTTTAAAATCCGTAAAAATTTGTTAATGATAAGTGTTAATTACTACTAAGAGTAAATTGATTGCAAGTTTGACATGATTGCAAAAATTGTAGACATGATAATGTTTCGAAAAATTTGAAGGTTCGATTCCAGTCACTACTTGTGAAAAATTTCTAAGTTTAAAAATATCGGGAAAAAAAAAAACGATAAAGTAAAAACAAGCGAGAAAATGATCAAACTCTAAAATATACTAAAAAAATCGAAATCACGAAAAAATAATCTAAGTCTGAAATGCTTGAAATTAGTTAAAGACTAAAAAGCTAAGAAAATAGTTAAAGACTGAAAATAATTGAAAAACGCTAAAATAGTGAAAAAAATCAAAGTGCTAAATGACAGGAAAAAACGTTAAAGTTCAAAATGTATGAAAGAATATTTAAGTTAATTATTTCTTAGAAAATTTAACAAATAAGAAAAAATATTTTGTTGTATGAAAGTAAAAAAAAAAAAATTAGTTAAGAAAATTATTTCTTCGAAATTTTTACAAGTTAGAAAAAATTATTTGTAAATTTGACAAAGAAAAAAGAAATTAGTTAAGAAAATTTAACAAGTTAGAAAAAATAAAAAGGATAAAGTTTGAAATGCATGAAAAAGAAAATCAAAGTTTAAAATATATTTCAAGTCCACAAAGCATTGAAATAAATCTAAAATCTCGAATGGGTTGTATTTAAATAAATCTTTACTTAAGTGAAAACTTTGTTATTATGAAAAATAATAATAATAATGATGATAGTTTCAATTATGAGCTGAAATTCAGTTAATGATATGCCATGATTAGTACTAAAGAGTAAATTAACTGATGGTTTTAAAATTAATTTAATTGTAATATTCGTTGTCATGGTACAGATTCACATTAAGACTGAAAGAGTAATGAAAAATATAGCATAGTGGTTAGCATACGTTTTTGCTGACTCAAAGTTTGGGTGTTCGATTCCCAACTTCAACACTCTGTAAAAATAAAAATAATTAAATTCGTAGAAATAAAAAAATAAAAATAAACCTCTCAATAGATGGCGCCATGAACGTTAAACACCGCATAAGTTAAAGCATAGCAACAGGTGTTGCCAACCGAAAACTAAAAACTCTGGTTGTCATGACAACAAGTTCAAAATATTCTAAGTCCGAAAACGCGGGAAAATATCTAAAAACGCGCGAAAAACCCCCGTAACCTTCTTCAAGATTCATGCGCAACCCCAAGGTCAACCCCAAGGTCGGAGGGGGATTGGGAGGCGGATTGCAGATGCATATTGCGCATTGCGCCTCCTGACGTTGAACTGTCAATTTTTACCTACTCATGTGAGCATCTGACGGGAAAAAAAGAAACATTAAAGAGATATTTATTGGCACGGATTCGAATTGGCGCCATTCTGATTAACAGAACGACACTCCAACAACCCTAGCAATTGCGCCTTCCTTTTCGAATGCTATTCATTGAAGGAATGCGTAGTAAAAAACAGCAAAAAAGCTTTTTGCCGAAAGAAAGTAATCAGATTATGCGTCTATGTTTTGTCATTAGGCAGCATGATACGACTCAAAATTATTCGTATAACATGGCATTTGATTAAAGAATGACGAATATCTCACGTAGCAATTGAAACAAACATTCTAGAGAAGTAGTAAATTCGATTGAAAAAAATAAGTGTTTTTATTTTTGAAATTTTAACAATTTCCCATAGCAGGCTTCTTAAACCTATACGGCTTAAATACCCGCACTTGTTTTTCTTTTAATCGAACACTTAAAATTCAAAACCGAAACCAGTTGAACTGAGTCTGTTTTTTAAGTAATTTTTCGAACGTAGACAAAATGCTTTTTTTTTTTTTTTTTTTTCAGCAGAAAGCAGAGGAGTAGAAAATGATTTCTTACTAATGACGTTGATGATAATTTTAATGTTTTATATCGCATTCGCGCGAATAAAAAAGTAAGGTTTACTGGGAGAAACTCGTAGTTTCAATTGGCCGGCGTATTTTTTTTTTTTTTTTTTTTTTTTGTACAAAAGGTTGAACACTATTATTAGAAAAATCTACATTTCAGCTTACAATGAAAAGTTTTCCTGCACAAAAAGGATTGCCTTGAGGTAAATCTAATAATTTTTTGTTCTTACATTATGCTTAGTGGTCTGGATGAAGTCAAAGCTTTAAAAAAAAAGGAAGAACACCCTTCGATTAACAGTCAACTTATCCGAATGATAACTGTATCCTGCATAAAGGAGTCGAAACACCAAGTAGCATTCCCACTGCATTTATTTTATTACGTCTGTATGTTATGAGTACATGTAATACGTAATACTAATATAAATTTGATATTATGTCGTACAGCCCAAACTTGCCCGAAGTTCAGATAGTTTATAGCCGAACGCTCTACCGAAAAAAACTAATCAATTTAACCGAACAACTAAGTCCAGTGCTTTTAAGCTTTATTAAAATATGAACACACACACACACAGGCTTTTTTTTTTTTTTTTTTTTTGAGAAAGCAACGTAAAAAAATGGAAAACTGCATTAGAACTTTGCTTTAAAAAATGCATAAGAACTACAGGCTGCATCAAGGTTTTGAAACAGCAATGGGCGTTTTCGAAAATTTGATTTTTCGACCGGTAAGTCTATTTTTCGTCATTAGACAGTCTGATAAGTTTTAAAATGAGAGGGGAATAATATATAAGATAAGATATTGAAGAAAAATGTTTTTATTTTTGAAAATTTTTACAATTTGTTACAGCAGGCTGTTTGAACCGTTAGAACTTAGATGGCAGCACGTGTTCATCATTTAACAGCACGGTTAAAATACAAAATAAATTGAACTATGCTCTTTTTTAAGCGTAGCTTTTCGAATGTAGTAAAAATGTGATAAGCTATTTGGTTTTTTTTTGCAAAAAGAAGAAAAAATATATATTTTACCCTTCAAATTGAGGTAGTAATTTTTTTATTTGTTCAAAGAGTCAAAAACTCATTAGAAGAATATATATTTCAATATAAGATTTATTATTTTTTTCTGAACAAAAAACGATTCTATACTGTAGTCTGAAATCTTAACCCTGTTACTTATATTTTCGCTTACATTATGCTTTGATTTTCTTACCAGAGCCAAAGCTTAAAAAAAAAAAAAAAAAAAAAAACCGTGCATTTCAGAAGTAATTTAGCAAAGTCACATTAAGTTTTCATAACAGCAAGGAGCGTTTCCTTCTCATATATTCTATTTACTCATATTTGTTATTCACTTAATTAAGTGTTCATGTAATGCGCGATATTTCTCTAATTTTTTGATGCAGATTGTCCGGACGTGGGCCCGAACACGCATTCTCCTGGTTTCGAGGAGAACGCTCTGCCAATCAAGCTATTCAGCTCTGTCGGTCATGGTGCAAGTTAAAGTTATAAGTTTAACCGAAAACATCATTCTGGTTCTTTAAAACACGTTTTTTCCGCTGAAAAAAACAATTTTTAGACCGTGGGTCTATTTTTCGTCAGTAGCCAGCACCATAAGCTTTAAAATAAGGTGTAAATCAAAGAAATCGATCAAGAATTGAAGAAAATCTGGCGTAGAAACCAAAAACAGGCTACAGAAATAATATATAAGGATAATAAACATTTTATTTGCAATAAAAAATTATAAAAACCATCCTATCTTTTAAGTTGGACCAAATTACAGATACGTATGAAATTTGATAAAAATCGGTTCAGTAGTTTCGGAGTTTACCCCGAACAAACATCGTGACACGAGATTTTTATACATATATACTAGCTGACCCAGCCACGCGTTGCTGTGGCGAAGTAGTTGGGTTAAAATATTATATTTACTCAATATTTTGATAGACACTAAAGAATATTTTTAGTAAAGCTAAAAATTGTCTAGTCAATTTTTAAACAAATGAGATTGATAATGTACGTGTAAGGCTGAGTTAAGTAATTATTGAATTTAGTAAGTACTAACTAAATTTTCAATGGTTAAAGCACTATGCTTACGCTTAATAAATTTTGCAAGTATGACTTCGGCCAAAAATAAAAGCAAAAAACATTGAAAGTGATATTAAATATCGAAACTGATTGTAATATATCAGAACGTAGAAATTAAGCATAAACCGACATACACTTTTAGACTGTACACTAAATGTTATTCATCGCAATTTATCTATAGTTTGTAATCAATAACTTTTTTACAAAATACATTAACTAAATTAAAAACATATAAAAATTTAATTTTATAATTGAAGTAGATAACACTGACTTCGATCTATTGTTTCTATTATTTGAAAACTAAAAATTATCTAAGCACTAAGTTGCGGCCAATATTCTTGCTTAACCTGTCTTTTGCTAACATGAATACGTATGATAACTTTTCCACTCGTGAGAAGGCGATAGATACAGGGTGTCCTGAAAAAGACTGACTGTTTTCAAAAATTTATAACAGGAAAATGGTTAATGAAAAAAAAAATAATATTTCATATTCATATCAAAATTCATGTGTTGGGCACTAAGTTTCGTCCCCCAGAGTTCCAAAGTTTAGTTTAAAAGTTTTTCAATAGATGGTGCTGCAGATAGTAAGCCTCTAAGCCAAAAAATAATTATTGGAATTCACCGATTTTTCCTCCACTTGCGAC
Organism: Uloborus diversus; assembly: GCF_026930045.1. NCBI lineage: Eukaryota > Metazoa > Arthropoda > Arachnida > Araneae > Uloboridae > Uloborus > Uloborus diversus. The sequence continues at coordinate 95,047,381 of NC_072740.1, read as the reverse complement.
ATGTGGTTGCAGCCGGTGGCAGGCATTTTTAAAATATTGTTGTGAAATTTTATTAATTAAAAACATTTTGCGATAAACTATGAAGTAATTTTCTGGCTTTCTTTGAATTACAGTCTTACATCTGCTGCGCCATCTATTGGAAAATTCTTGAACTAAATTTTGGAACTTTGGGAGACGAAACTTACGGCTCTCTGTATAAATTTTCTGCAAAAAATATTTTTTTATCACTAACCATTTTATTGTTATGAATTTTTAAAAACAGTCAGTCTTTTTCAGGACACCCTGTGATTGCCCATGAGAGAAACATGTATGTCTCAAGTTCAAACCGAAAGTAGACATTGTTTGATCTTGAGATCTTCTTATGGTCTTTTCAAAAGCTAAAAAATGGGAAATTGAAGTCTTCGAAATGTGTTTGAAAATTATGACGCCTATTAATCGCTTACGTGGCAACACAAAAATTTCTCCTTTAAACTTTTCCGTCAAAATTGTTGAAATTTTGATGAAAAAACATGTATCGTTGCATAATCTAAGTGGGTTTAAACTATGAAGAAAAATAATTGGCGAAAGAAATTTCCACCGAAAATCGTTTAGTGGCATTCCTGGTATATCCAGAGAATTTAAAAATTCAGTTGAAATGTTTAAGGCTTAGAAACGGCTTACGACATTAGAAAATGCAACTCCCAATGATTGTGTGCTACAAATAATTACAATTCGCGAAATACATTGTGATATGCATTAAACATACGACAATATACGGTCCGCAAATATTCCCGTCTTTTAGGGAATTTTTAACGAAAACAAATGCAAAAACAACATTCACTTTGTTTTGGATGCACAGTTTTGTTTTGGATGGAGTTTTGGTCCCAATGTCTTGGCTTTAAGTTTAATTATGCCCGAGATTGGTGAGTGATGTGTTCTTCATTTCCGTGGCTTGCATGATTTTTTTTATTTTGTTCAACACTGTGAAAACAATTAAGAAACGTCCTGAAAAATAATGGGCAGCGAATACGCCCAATTTCTGCCAGTAACATATCTTAGAAAAAAATAGGAGCGTATCCCACTAAAAGTCAGAAAGCTTCCTAAAATTATCCTGAAGTCTTTCTGAAGAATTCCGAAACCTCTCCGATTCGAGACAATCATTTCTCTGAAGCCTTTAGAGAGAACCGAAGTAAAATTAAAACTAATAGCTTGGCACTATTTTCGACTCACCAAGAAAGTACCAAAAACATTATCGCAACCATAGCCACTAATAAGAAGGACTTTCAAGCATGCACAAAGAATTCTATTTGCTTGTTACTCTTGGAAAGTTACGGAATCCAGAGACTCCCTTCCTCTCATTGGGAGTTATGTCAGTCTGTACGGACCACGACGACAGTAATAAAGTCAGTTCATCACAAAAATTTATTAACCTTCCTGAAATTGTCCTGGAATCTTTGAAGAATTCAGTACTATCCCAGACTAAAAGCCAGTCGTGTCGCTGGACCTTCGAAAAAAGATTAGGTAAGTTGATTAGAATGCTTGACACCCCTCTACTTTTCCACAAAAGCTCCACCACTAATGCTGCAAGCATGGCGAAAGGTAGGACAGACTTGCAAGCAAGTATCATGGTCTAATTCGTCTGCGATTCCTGCAAATCTACGGAATTCAGAGACTCATTCACTCTGATTGAGAATTTAGTCTATGTAGACTGAGCATAATCGAACTGAAGCCGATACACATAATAAATACGCTCAGTTAATCTTTACACTGAAAATTAAAAATATTTTTCGCAACAGTTAGAAGTCTGCATTCATGACCTTTGTAGCAATTCAGGAAACTTTTTGAAGCAGATACTTGATTTTAAAATAAAATTGTTGAAGTCCAGCGAAATCCCAACATCTTCCACGGAAATAATCAGTGGCATTTCGGATTTGTTTACAGTGCATGTAAAATAGCGAGGAACATTGGTAAATAATTTTATTTCTGAGAATTGGGCCAAACACATTAGGTTTTTGACAATGTAAAAAAAAAGCAATCAGGGTCGTTTTTGGAGGTTCAAGTGCTCTTCGTAGAAAATATCTTGGGTAAAATATACTCGTTGACCCTTTTCACGATGTACTGCAAGATGCTGTACAGAAGGGTCTCTTTCGCATATGGGGAAGTCAGATAGCTTCGATGATGTTTTTATGTCCACCCATCGCTCGTCGCTTTTTTTCGGCAATTTTGTCCATATCTCTTACTTTAAATGCTACCCAATAAGGACCTTTAATAGCGTATTTGACGAAGTATTTAGTGGTTTAACGAAACTGCAAAACTCGACATTTATATGAGCCTAATACGTTTTTAAAAGAAGTGGTGAGTATGGAACTACCCGCTGCTTATCAGTTTCAATTTGATTTGTAGAATTTAACATTTACATTGAAAAGTGTGGCTCCTCCTTTTTACGGTGATACTGTTGATAACCATCAATATCCGTAACATAGTATCATTTGTAAATTTTAATTAACTTAAGAATAAAATTTTTGAGGATGAATCAACTTACAGCGCCATCTATTAGGAATTTATAGAACTAAACAATTAATACTCATTATTAGTGTAAAATAAACATTTTATTTGCAATTAAAAATTATAAAAACCATCCTATCTTTTAAGTTGGACCAAATTACAGATACATATGAAATTTGATGAAAATCGGTTCAGTAGTTTCGGAGTTTACCCCGAACAAACATCGTGACACGAGATTTATATATATATAGATATATATATATATATATATATATATATATATATATATATATATATATATATATATATATATATATATATATATATATATATATATATATATATATATATATATATATATATACTAGCTGACCCAGCCACGCGTTGCTGTGGCGAAGTAGTTGGGTTAAAATATTATATTTACTCAATATTTTGATAGACACTAAAGAATATTTTTAGTAAAGCTAAAAATTGTCTAGTCAATTTTTAAACAAATGAGATTGATAATGTACGTGTAAGGCTGAGTTAAGTAATTATTGAATTTAGTAAGTACTAACTAAATTTTCAATGGTTAAAGCACTATGCTTACGCTTAATAAATTTTGCAAGTATGACTTCGGCCAAAAATAAAAGCAAAAAACATTGAAAGTGATATTAAATATCGAAACTGATTGTAATATATCAGAACGTAGAAATTAAGCATAAACCGACATACACTTTTAGACTGTACACTAAATGTTATTCATCGCAATTTATCTATAGTTTGTAATCAATAACTTTTTTACAAAATACATTAACTAAATTAAAAACATATAAAAATTTAATTTTATAATTGAAGTAGATAACACTGACTTCGATCTATTGTTTCTATTATTTGAAAACTAAAAATTATCTAAGCACTAAGTTGCGGCCAATATTCTTGCTTAACCTGTCTTTTGCTAACATGAATACGTATGATAACTTTTCCACTCGTGAGAAGGCGATAGATACAGGGTGTCCTGAAAAAGACTGACTGTTTTCAAAAATTTATAACAGGAAAATGGTTAATGAAAAAAAAAATAATATTTCATATTCATATCAAAATTCATGTGTTGGGCACTAAGTTTCGTCCCCCAGAGTTCCAAAGTTTAGTTTAAAAGTTTTTCAATAGATGGTGCTGCAGATAGTAAGCCTCTAAGCCAAAAAATAATTATTGGAATTCACCGATTTTTCCTCCACTTGCGACATGTGGTTGCAGCCGGTGGCAGGCATTTTTAAAATATTGTTGTGAAATTTTATTAATTAAAAACATTTTGCGATAAACTATGAAGTAATTTTCTGGCTTTCTTTGAATTACAGTCTTACATCTGCTGCGCCATCTATTGGAAAATTCTTGAACTAAATTTTGGAACTTTGGGAGACGAAACTTACGGCTCTCTGTATAAATTTTCTGCAAAAAATATTTTTTTATCACTAACCATTTTATTGTTATGAATTTTTAAAAACAGTCAGTCTTTTTCAGGACACCCTGTGATTGCCCATGAGAGAAACATGTATGTCTCAAGTTCAAACCGAAAGTAGACATTGTTTGATCTTGAGATCTTCTTATGGTCTTTTCAAAAGCTAAAAAATGGGAAATTGAAGTCTTCGAAATGTGTTTGAAAATTATGACGCCTATTAATCGCTTACGTGGCAACACAAAAATTTCTCCTTTAAACTTTTCCGTCAAAATTGTTGAAATTTTGATGAAAAAACATGTATCGTTGCATAATCTAAGTGGGTTTAAACTATGAAGAAAAATAATTGGCGAAAGAAATTTCCACCGAAAATCGTTTAGTGGCATTCCTGGTATATCCAGAGAATTTAAAAATTCAGTTGAAATGTTTAAGGCTTAGAAACGGCTTACGACATTAGAAAATGCAACTCCCAATGATTGTGTGCTACAAATAATTACAATTCGCGAAATACATTGTGATATGCATTAAACATACGACAATATACGGTCCGCAAATATTCCCGTCTTTTAGGGAATTTTTAACGAAAACAAATGCAAAAACAACATTCACTTTGTTTTGGATGCACAGTTTTGTTTTGGATGGAGTTTTGGTCCCAATGTCTTGGCTTTAAGTTTAATTATGCCCGAGATTGGTGAGTGATGTGTTCTTCATTTCCGTGGCTTGCATGATTTTTTTTATTTTGTTCAACACTGTGAAAACAATTAAGAAACGTCCTGAAAAATAATGGGCAGCGAATACGCCCAATTTCTGCCAGTAACATATCTTAGAAAAAAATAGGAGCGTATCCCACTAAAAGTCAGAAAGCTTCCTAAAATTATCCTGAAGTCTTTCTGAAGAATTCCGAAACCTCTCCGATTCGAGACAATCATTTCTCTGAAGCCTTTAGAGAGAACCGAAGTAAAATTAAAACTAATAGCTTGGCACTATTTTCGACTCACCAAGAAAGTACCAAAAACATTATCGCAACCATAGCCACTAATAAGAAGGACTTTCAAGCATGCACAAAGAATTCTATTTGCTTGTTACTCTTGGAAAGTTACGGAATCCAGAGACTCCCTTCCTCTCATTGGGAGTTATGTCAGTCTGTACGGACCACGACGACAGTAATAAAGTCAGTTCATCACAAAAATTTATTAACCTTCCTGAAATTGTCCTGGAATCTTTGAAGAATTCAGTACTATCCCAGACTAAAAGCCAGTCGTGTCGCTGGACCTTCGAAAAAAGATTAGGTAAGTTGATTAGAATGCTTGACACCCCTCTACTTTTCCACAAAAGCTCCACCACTAATGCTGCAAGCATGGCGAAAGGTAGGACAGACTTGCAAGCAAGTATCATGGTCTAATTCGTCTGCGATTCCTGCAAATCTACGGAATTCAGAGACTCATTCACTCTGATTGAGAATTTAGTCTATGTAGACTGAGCATAATCGAACTGAAGCCGATACACATAATAAATACGCTCAGTTAATCTTTACACTGAAAATTAAAAATATTTTTCGCAACAGTTAGAAGTCTGCATTCATGACCTTTGTAGCAATTCAGGAAACTTTTTGAAGCAGATACTTGATTTTAAAATAAAATTGTTGAAGTCCAGCGAAATCCCAACATCTTCCACGGAAATAATCAGTGGCATTTCGGATTTGTTTACAGTGCATGTAAAATAGCGAGGAACATTGGTAAATAATTTTATTTCTGAGAATTGGGCCAAACACATTAGGTTTTTGACAATGTAAAAAAAAAGCAATCAGGGTCGTTTTTGGAGGTTCAAGTGCTCTTCGTAGAAAATATCTTGGGTAAAATATACTCGTTGACCCTTTTCACGATGTACTGCAAGATGCTGTACAGAAGGGTCTCTTTCGCATATGGGGAAGTCAGATAGCTTCGATGATGTTTTTATGTCCACCCATCGCTCGTCGCTTTTTTTCGGCAATTTTGTCCATATCTCTTACTTTAAATGCTACCCAATAAGGACCTTTAATAGCGTATTTGACGAAGTATTTAGTGGTTTAACGAAACTGCAAAACTCGACATTTATATGAGCCTAATACGTTTTTAAAAGAAGTGGTGAGTATGGAACTACCCGCTGCTTATCAGTTTCAATTTGATTTGTAGAATTTAACATTTACATTGAAAAGTGTGGCTCCTCCTTTTTACGGTGATACTGTTGATAACCATCAATATCCGTAACATAGTATCATTTGTAAATTTTAATTAACTTAAGAATAAAATTTTTGAGGATGAATCAACTTACAGCGCCATCTATTAGGAATTTATAGAACTAAACAATTAATACTCATTATTAGTGTAAAATAAACATTTTATTTGCAATTAAAAATTATAAAAACCATCCTATCTTTTAAGTTGGACCAAATTACAGATACATATGAAATTTGATGAAAATCGGTTCAGTAGTTTCGGAGTTTACCCCGAACAAACATCGTGACACGAGATTTATATATATATAGATATATATATATATATATATATATATATCCTTATATATTATTTCTGTAGATTGTTTATGGTTTCTACGCCAGATTTTCTTCAATTCTTGATCGATTTCTTTGATTTACACCTTATTTTAAAGCTTATGGTGCTGGCTACTGACGAAAAATAGACCCACGGTCTAAAAATTGTTTTTTTCAGCGGAAGAACGTGTTTTAAAAAACCAGAATGAGGTTTTCGGTTAAACTTATAACTTTAATTTGCGCTATGACCGACACAGCTGAATAGCTTGATCGGCAGAGCCTTCTCTTCGTAAGCAGGAGAAAGCGTGTTCGGGCCCACGGCCGGACAATCTGCAACAAAAAATTAGAGAAACATCGCGCATAACATGAACACTTAATTAAGTGAATAAGAACTATGAAGGAGTAGAATAAATGAGAAGGAATCGCTCCTTGCTGATATGAAAACTTGAAGTGACTTTGTACTAAATTGCTTCGGAATTGTACGTTTTTTTTTTTTTCTTTCTTTCTTTTTAAGCTTTGGCTCTGGTAAGAAAATTAAAGCATAATGTAAGCGAAAGTATAAGTAACAGGTTTAAGATTTCAGACAATAGAATAATTTTTTGTTCAGAAAAAAAAATCGTATATTGAAATATATATTCTTCTAATGAGTTTTTGACTCTTTGTACAAATAAAAAAATTACTACCTCAATTTGAAGGGTAAAATATATATTTTTTTCTTCTTTTTGCAAAAAAACAAATAGCTTATCACATTTTTACTACATTCGAAAAGCTACGCTTAAAAAAGAGCATAGTTTAATTTATTTTGTATTTTAACCGTGCTGTTAAATGATGAACACGTGCTGCCATCTAAGTCATAACGGTTCAAGCAGCATGCGGTAACAAATTATAAAAATTTTCAAGAATAAAAAAATGTTTCTTCAATATCTCATCTTATATATTATTCCCTTCTCATTTTAAAACTTATCAGGCAGGCTAATGAAGAAAAATAGACTTACGGTCGAAAAATCAAGTTTTCGAAAACGCCCGTTGCTGTTTCAAAACCTTGATGCTGCCTGCAGTTCTTATGCATTTTTTAAAAGCAAAGTTCTAATGCAGTTTTCCATTTTTTACGCCACTTTCGGCAAAAAAAAAAAAAAAAAAACTGTGTGTGTGTGTGTTCATATTTTAATAAAGCTTAAAAGCACTGGACTTAGTTGTTCGGTTAAATTGATAAGTTCTTCTCGGTAGAGCGTTCGGCTATAAACTATCTGAACTTCGGGCAAGTTTGGGCTGTTCGATATAATATCAAATTTATATTAGTATTACGCATTACATGTACTCATAACATACAAACGTATTAAAATAAATGCAGTGGGAATGCTACTTGGTGTTTCGACTCCTTTATGCAGGCTACAGTTATCATTCGGATAAGTTGACTGTTAATCGAAGGGTGTTCTTCCTTTTCTTTAAGCTTTGACTACATCCAGACGACTCAGCATAATGTAAGCATAAAAAAGTATTAGATTTACCTAAAGGAAATCGTTTTTTTTGCAGAAAAACATTTTCATTGTATGCTGAAATGTAGATGTTTCTAATAGCAGTGTTCGACCTTTTGTACAAATGAAAAAATACTACGCCATATTAAAACTACGAGTTTCACCCAGTAAACCTTTAATTTTTTATTCGCGCGAATACGATATAAAGCATTAAACTTATTATCAACTTCATTAGCAAGAAATCATTTTCTACTCCTCTGTTTTATGCTGAAAAAAAAAATACATTTTGTCTACGTTCGAAAAATTACACTTAAAAAACGGACTAAGTTCAAGTGGTTTTGGTTTTGAATTTTAAGTGTTCGATTAAAAGAGAAACATGTGCGGGCATTTAAGCCGTAACGGTAAAAGCAACCTTCTATGTGAAATAGTTCAATATTCAAAGATAAAAACACTTACTTTCAATCTAATTTATTACTTCTCTAGAATGTCCGTTTCAATCGCTACGTGAGATCTTCGTTATTCTTTAATCAAATTCCATGCTTTTCGAATAATTTTAAATCGTATCATGCTGGTTAATGACAAAACATAAAAGCATGATCTTATTATTATTATTATTATTTTTTTTTTGGCAAAAACCTTTTTTGCTGTTTTTTACTACGCATTCCTTCAATGAATAGCTTTCGAAAAGGAAGGCGCAATTGCTAGGTTTGTTGGGGTGTCGGGCTGTTAATTAGAATGGCGCCAATTCGAATCCGTGCCAATAAATATCTCTTTAATGTTTCTTTTTTTCCCGTCAGATGCTCACATGGGCAGGACTGTATTTGCCACAACCTGTTTTTTTACATGCACAATCATTGCTTTTTCACGAGTCACTACTCAGCCACACTTTTAATGATATTTATGTTTGAATTGAAAATATGTACGACCAAAAGGTGAGCGATGATCAAATTAGCACAACGTTGTATTTAACGAGTTTTTGTTACTGATGTCTTTAAATTACATGCCTTCTCTTCTGCACTTACTTTTTTTTCGGTTCTTCTTCATAATGTTCTTCCTTTGAAATTCTTAAAGAGCGAAATACCTTATGAAACGATTCGAAGCACAGTGCGGAGTTCCGCACGGGTCGACTAGTATATATATATATGCATACACGCACACGAGCGCGTGAGGGAAGCTGAATGTTTCATTTTTTAAGTCAATTTTTTGTATTGCAAATTGCCAAGCCCTGAATAATCTGCGGGTGCTTAAAAATATTTTTTTACCACTCGAGTTCTTAGACTAGGGACATATTAGCCCTCGTGACAGAGTTTTTCCCGCACAAATCATCCGACGTGCCCATTTGCCATTTGCTATTAAAACCCAAAATTTGGGTGCGCCAGAAAGCATGAGAAACAGGAGAGAGCCTTGTTCCGAAACGAGCACTAAAAACTTCTTGAAGAAGAGAAGGGAGGAAGAGAAGCCTGGAAAGAGCAGAAAGGCAAGCAGTCCCTTTCAAAAGCGACGGGAAGGGAGGGGGGTTGAGCTCTACAGGAAGCGGGGACCATATGGCAGGAAGTGCGCTTTGCGTGTGCCCTGAATAGGTAGTAGCCTTTTGCAGGAGGGCACACTTAATGACCAGCTGCTACTATAAACTGCAAACTATTTCCGAAAATTCAAGCCGAAGATTCGACCACCCCCAACATAAACAAAAACAAGACATTTTCGCGCTGTCGCAAATATTAAACAAATAAGCTCATTTATTTTCTGTGCGTACATTTCTTTTGCAAGTAACTTAATGTCTTTAATCTTGTCTCTGTAATATGTCAGTTTCTTTTTTATTTCATAAGTGAAACTACTAGCAGAGATCACTTTCAATCAAACTATTTGTTTGTAATTTACTTCAATCACCAGAATTTCCTCATTATATGCTCATAAAGAAGAATTCTTGTGATAGCGTTCACTATGTTTCGCCCGCTGCTACCATAAGCTGCACCCTATTTAATAAAATTCTAACCGGATTATCCGAAGATCCGATCATCTTCTATCTAAACAAAGCAAAGACATTTTCATCGCAGAAGTTAAACAAATACGTTCGTTTAGTTTGTGGGCGGAAATTTTTATTTCAAGTGGTTTAATGAAAAAATTTGTCTCTTTAATATTTCAGCTTTTTTTTTTTCCTCTTTAGTTAAAATCTTCATGTGACTAGCAGAAGATCACTTTCAACCAAACTATTTGTTCACTGTAAAAACAATTCAGAAGCGTTCCTGGAAAATAATGGGCAGCTGATATGCCCAATATCTGCCAGTAACATATCTTGCAAAAACAGAAACATTTTCCGCTAAAATTCAGTAACCTTCCTGTAATTATCCGGGATTTAAGTGACATTTTACTGAACTTATCATCAATTGTTTTAACGACAGAGCAACCAACGAAAATTATAACGTATTTATAAATGCTAGAAACGAGGTTAGATCCAATTTTGTCTTGAAACCAAAATGCCGGAGGAGTCAGCCTAGAGCCCCTCGAGAAGGACAGGCTGACTTATCCTACATTTTGGTTTCAAAATAAATTGAATCCAACCTCGTTTCAAGTTTTTATAAATACGTTATAATTTTCGCTGGTTGCTATGTCGTAAAGCAATTGATGATCAGTTGAGTAAAATGTCACTTAAGGTGAATCTAAAAAGATAACGTAGTTCACAAATTGAACAAAAATGTATCGGGAAATGTTTACCAATAATAAACCTTATTTTCACACTTAATTTGTTTTTAATTTGTATTAATTAAATCATCTTCATCTACAGTATAAAATAATCAAACATCAATCAGGCAACCATCTAAAGCTTGGGCACCAGTTTTCTGCAATGAGGCTTTTGTACAAATACTATTTTTTTCGCCCGACAATTTTGGAACCAAAATGCCGGATAAGTCAGCTTCCCTTATATAGAAGCCTTAAGTCAGCCTGTCCTTTTCAAGGGGCTCAAGTGCTAAATAATAGCTTTCCAATATTACCAATGAAGCTCCGCAAGCATTATTACAACCATGGGCAGGACCTATACAGAATTGCGCGAAGCATCTCACTCGCAATTCTAGAAAAGCTGCGGAATCCAGGGACTTAATTGTTCTCATTGGAAGCTTTGGCTATCTGCTAGTCGCGGTCCTGTGAAGCCTATACAGTTAATAAATACGCTCAGTTAATTTTTAAACTGGAAGCTAAAAATATTGCTCACAACAATGAGAAGTCTGCATTCGTGAAACTTTTAGCAATTCAGGAAAGTTTTTAGCAAAGATACTTAATTTTCACAGAAAATAGGTGAAAACCTGTAAAATCCCGAAACGTATCACGGAAATAATCAGTGACGTTTCGGAACTTTTTTAGTGTATGTATTTTGCATCAATCACCAGAATGTCCTCATTATGTGCTAATCCAGAATAATTTGTGTAATAGCGTTCACGAACTTTTGCAGGAGGTCACGCTTTATGATCAGCTGCTACTATAAGCTGCGAACTGTTTTAAGAAAATTCTAGTCGGATTGTCCGAAGATTGAATCACGCTCTACATAAACAGAGTGCAGACATTTTCGTCACAGAAGTCAAGCAAATACGCTCGGTTTGTTTGTGTGCGTATATTTTCAATACAAGTGATTAAAAAAAAAATTAACTTGAATTCTGAAATTTTGAATTCAAATTATGTTTTTCGCAATCACGAGTTGCGACAGGGCCCTACTCATTGGGGGCTATTGTTTCTAGAAACAGCGCCTGTCCCCCAAGCCTACCCCTCCTCCTGGGCGGTTACGTGTGTATAGTTGTGTGTGTGTGTGTATGTGTAGGCGCGTGCGTGCATGTGTAGGTTTGTGTGTGTGCGTAGACCTGTGTGTATGCACGTAGGCGTGTGTATGTGTGTAAAGGCATGTGTGTGTGGGCGCGTGTGTGTGTGTAGGACATGGACGCCATCGACCCGGAAAAACGGATTCCAGGAGGCAGTGCTCGGAGCCGCGCCTGCAGAGGCCGGTGAGCGGTGGTGCTAGTGTTCTGGTTCAAGCTGAAAAAGGAACCAAACGCCAAGGACGGTGAAATGACAGCAATAAGCAATCGTGATTGCTCAAAAAAAAAAAAAAAATTAATTTGAATCTTGACCTCTTGAATTCAAATTATGTTTTTCGCAATCACGAGTGTGTGTGTGTGTGTAGGCATGTGTGTTTATGTGTGTGTGGGAGGGTATGTGTTTTTGTGTGTAGAGGGTACGTGTATGTGTGTGTAGGCATATGTGTTTGTGTCTGTGTGCTGGAATGAGTGTGTGGGTAGTTGTGTGCAGGTGTGTGTGTATGTGTAGGTGGCTGTATGTATGTGTAAGTGTCTGTATGTATGCGTGTGCGAGTATGTATGTGTTTGCGTGTGTGTATGTGTTTGTGTGTGTATGTGTTTGTGTATGTATTTGTGTGTGTGTGTGTAGTTGTGTATGTATGCGCGTGTATGTAGCATATGGATGCAACCTGGAGACGGTTTTCGCTATAGGAGCAGCATCGTGAGGAGCCGGTCGATGGTGATGCTGCAGAGGGTGCTGGCGGGAAAATAAAATGATAGCACATCAAAACAGTCAAATGAAAGCAATAAGCAATCGTGATTGCTCAAAAAAAAAAAAAAAAGAAAAAACGGTTTTTTCTAGTTTCTTTTTTTTAAAGTAAAAAGATTTTACAATTTACCGAAGAAATCTAGAAGCTCTTTGTTTACATTTTTCATCAACCTCCATAATGTGCTGAACCTACACAATTCTTGTGATAGCTCTCACGAACTTATTTCATTTCTTCATTTCGGATTTTATTCTATATCCAGAGGTGCCCACAGGTGGGGATTATGGCCCACATTGCGCCATAAATTTTCTTAATTTACTTCTTTAAATTTATTTATTGATTTATTTTTAATTTAAACTATTTATTTTATTTTAATTTCATTTATCTTATTTAATTATTTAGGGTGTATGTGTGTGTGTGTATGTTATTGGTGTAGCACATAACTTTTCTAATAAAACAATAATTATTATTAAATAAATAAATGAATAAATAATAGTTAAAAATATTTTTTTAAAAATGAATAAAATAAAAAGAAGGCAGAAAAAAGGGGCAAAAGGGTTGAGATTTTTTTCTTTGGGAGGGAGGGGACTTGTGCCCTTGAACTTGGGGGATGGGCACCCCTGTCTATACCTGTACAGTGTTTAATAGATCGGTTGAGAAAGTTACACCGAACGTGTCTGTTATTTTCCGCCGCTTCATCAATATACACGTAGATATTATGGCAAATTTTTTTTCCATCATTTTGTAAATAGACACCAGATCTTGTCCCGTGCCTAACTTCCACTGTTCGTATTTTTTACATATATTTTGGCTCTGGTGACTTTAATTCCGATGAACGTCGGATTAAACGATCCTATTTATGAAAAGTAAGGGTTAGAGGGCTAGACAATTGGATTGCTTTACCATTATCGTACAGTGATGTTTATTGTTATAGCAATGTAAGACTTGTTCCTCTTTTAGCCCAAGAAAAAAGGAGTTCTGTCAAGGTCAGGCTTCTTGTAAGTAAACATGATCAAGGTCAAGCCACAACCTGTTAGAGCCACGCCATATATTCCATCAATTTAGCACGAACATTTGGATCTGAACTAACACAAAAGCGAAACTGAACATTCTGCTTTCTAAAAAAAAAAAAAAAAAAAACAGCAACGGTTTAAAAATCTAATAGTAGTACTGAAATAAACTACTGGAACAAAATAGCACAGTGAAGCACCGTTTATACGTTTTGGAAGGGACTGTAAAAAAAGTATATAAAGGAAAAAACGTATGATGGGTATAGATTAATATATATTGGACTCTGCCGGGACCGACTAAAATAAAAAACGCATGAAAGAGAGACGTATAAACGGTGCTTCACTGCATGTTAAAAATGAATGTGCAACGTTCTTAGTTTTTGAAGATTTCTTTTCATTAAAATAGTCCTGTCACAATCACAATATTTTCCATATACTGTCGGTTTCGCTAAATCAGGTGACACATAAAGAAAATAGAACTCTATCTCAACCGCAAAAACAAAACTTCCTAGGACCGAAAATATAGTCTTAGGCACAATGTTAATGTTTCTTACTTAGCGGAAGAATCTCCTTGCAAAACGCAATGAGGATTGGTTTAGGGCTACGAATAGTAGTCTTAAAACTTTTGAATAAATTAAATTGGAAATTTTCTCAAGTAAATGTAAGATCTGGTGCATAAAACTGGAAGAAAATTCCAAGCTCTGCATTAGAGTATTTTCAGCAGCTAACTTTTTTTTTAAACGCAGGTAATATCACGAGGAGCTGAGAAATTAAGTTTTGTCATTATTGGCGCAAAACTGGATTATAAGAAAACAATTAAGTGAAACTAAAAAAAAATCATGCATTTTCATCATCCGAAATTTTTGGTTTTCAAGTTCAGAACTTTTCGTATAGTAAACCTAAGATTTTTTTTTTTTTTTGATGAGACACAGGCTTTATACAAAATTATGCAGTATTATAGTTTAGTATTTTTCCTAATTGCGAGGGCCGACCACCGCTATAGAATATTTTCCAAACAAATTTCATATTGATTATACTGGAATGCCTAAATGTCTAAGAGCGATGCCCTCAACCCCCCTCCCCGGGAATGAGAGCCCGAGAAAACGAAAAAAAAAACGAGCCTAGAAAACAGTAACTCCCCACTTGAACATAGGTTAGCTAAGGGTGCTCATCCCCCCCCCCAAGATCAAAGGCGCACCCCCTCCCAATTACCTAGAGACCCTCCACACCGAAAACTCCCTCAAAAACAGAAAAATACCCTTCATTCCTCTAAAAATTTTAGTGGCGCAGCCTGCACCATGACCTCCCTAGGTGGGCATCCCTGGGTTAGCCCCCCCCCTCCCTTTGCTCAAGCTCTAGATCCGCCCACTGGGTTCAACCCCAACCTTTCCTTCTAACAAAAACTTTCAACGAAAGTGAAATATTCCATTTTTTCGAAATTTGCAGTTACCTATTTGTAGTACTCAGTCAACGATTGTATTGATGAAAAATTGATACCTTTACTACGTCTTCTGCATAAAAAGTCTTCAAAAACGTTACACTGTTTTGTTTTTTCCCTACATTGATTGCACACGAAGTATTGCGCTAACATTCCAATCCCTCCGCAGCCTTTTTTTGCAGAGAGACTTACACGAATTCAGACTTTCGGAGAGGATAGCAGCACCCTGTCACGGCGTTTTCAATATATATTAGCAGTTTCTTTGAATTATAACCGGTAGCTTAATGAATAATATATATACTAATAAATTAAAACTGCTTTCATCTGTATTATACATTGCAACATTTTTTTTCCATACATATATATAGATAATACTAATAAGTTTTTGCAAATGATCTCAAATTCATTCTGCCAATTTATACCCTTTAGTTGCATTTTTAATATTTCATAAAAATTGTATTCACCAATAACGAACCTCAGAAGGCGTTTCGTCAACTGGGGTGAGTTTTGGAACGAAATTTCCCAATCTGTAAAAAAAAAAAAAACCGCCTTAATTTACGTTTGGGCAGTGCAGGACTGCCATTGTGGTTTATCGCAAAACCCAAGATTACGTTCAAAAAATTCCCAAGATCTAGGAAATAAATTTGAAAATCATGTAACTAATAACTCTTTAAATTTATTAACTTTTTTTTCTTGGACTTGCAACTTCTGCAGCTAATCAATTATTAATGTTAAAAACGACGAAAGTAAGAGGATATGATGATAAATACTAAAACTGATGCCTCAATAATTATGTTTTTTGAACAATATCTTTAAAAAAAAAGGTGCAAAAATCGTTAACTGCAAAAAAAAAAGTTTTTTTTTTTATTTTTTTAATTAATGTTATAAATAATTTATTATGATTGTTACATTGTACTATAGCCACAACTTGTGCATGAAAAAAACCTTCAATCTGTACAGTTTAGCCCAAAAGTAAAAGAGTAAAAAATTACGTTTTATCGTTAAAATATATGTAATAAATGTATTTATTAAAGCACAAAAACCAAAAGCATTTCAAATTAAATCCCAAAATGTCTCAGTTGAAAACCCAAGCTCATGGGGGAAAATCCAAGCTCTGCATCAGGGTATTTTCAGCAGCTAACTTTTTTTACAACGCAGGTAATTTCACGATGAGCTGAGAAATTAAGGTTAGTCATTATTGGAGCAAAACTTGCTTATAAGCCCGCGAAACTTGGTATACAAGTCCCTTTTCGCATTCTGAAGATTAGTATCTTTTTTGAATGAGACGCAATATAATACAAAATTATGTATACAATAAAAGTTTACGTTTTTTTTTTCCAAATAGCGAAATAAAAAAAAAAATTCTTTCAAAAGGATAAATTTAGGATTTACGAAGTAAATTCGGAACACAGTCGTTTTATTGTTTCCATTCTTTCCACATATTACTGACGTGGTTTATTCGTCCATCCAGCAATATTTTTATGTCACATATAAAAATATATGTAGGGGAATGTGGGGCAAAGTGAAATGGTTAAGATGACTGAGTTTTTTCAAAATGAACAAATCGGAAATTTGTTTTGAAAATAGAGAAAGAACATTGTATTTTATAATAAAACTTGCGTTGAAACAGTATTTTTTATTTTTGGCAGTTAATTTGAGTCTTCAAAAAAAGTGGAAATTTTTCAATTTTTTTTTCATGGAGCAAAGTGAAAAATACAATATTTTTCTAATGAAATATTTTCTATTCGATTATAAAACATATTTTTGATCAAAAGAATCCATAAATAAAAGGTTGAATGAATAAATGAAAAGATAATGAAACAATAAATGAATAATTAAATGAATAAATCAATTAATATAGAGCGAGTAAAAGAAGAAGTAACAAGAAAATAAGTGAACGAATGAATATAAATGTATAAGTGAATAACTGAAAGAAGAAATGTAAATGAATTAATTAATATATGAAACCGAAAGTGATTTATATTAAATGGTTGAGTGAGAAAATGAAATAAACTGCTTCACTTTGCTCCATCGACTTTGCCCCGCATGTACTTGACTAATTGTAAAATTTATTTATAATACAAATAAGCTTAATAGAAACTAAATTAATACTGCATTGAATATTAGGAGGTCTCAATTAATATTCAAAATGTTAATGACAAGAACTTTTTCATTTTACAGTAACAAAAATAATTTTTGACTTAATGCAAAATATTACAATATGAGTAGCAATTTTTTAAAATATTGCCTATTTTGCCAAATGCTTTAATCTTCGACTCCCCCCCCCCCGACTGGAATAGACAGCATATGGTACTACATAGTCAAAATACTACCAGATTGGTGGAGCTAAAAAGAGAGTAAATATTTCACCAGTTCACTTTACCCCGCTTGTTCACTTTGCCCCATGTTCCCCTACGCTGGTAAGCGACGAGGGGGAGTTGGGTTCAACCGCCCTGAAAACTTGTTTTAAGCAGTATTGTCAGTTCTAGAACAAGCAGCAACTACAATTCAGTTCTTTTCATATAGCTTCAAGGAAATCTCAACAAATTAATGATTTTTCTCAAAGTATGCGTAATGTGAAGACTTAAATAAAATGTTATAGAACTACCATTTCTAAATTTTATTTCAAAAGAAGTGTATTATGTCTATATTTAAGCAAGAGACCCTTTGTCCGTTGCAGAAGTTTACAAGATCCCCTGGTCCAGCGGATCGGTCTACATTGGAACAAGAAAAAGAAGCGTTCATACAAGAATAAAAGAATACAGAGAAATTGCCGTCTGGGTCACACTGAGAAATCAGCCGCCGCAGAACACACTTTTTGTGATGGGACCCATAACATTAAATTCAAAGAAACCAAAATACTTTCACAGACTTCCCACTATTATGCCAAGTTGACCAGAGAAGCGGTCGAAATTTTCAAACATCCCAAAAATTTCAACAAAAAGGAAGAATCAATTAATTTCATTTTTAACAAACTCTGGCATGCTGCACTTAGACGGATTATCCCGAGAGATACTTTTGGTCAGCCAGAAACAGCGACGGACGTCCAGCATCCAATTCCCCACCAGAATGAAGAGAGCTCAAGTTTCAGCCAACCAGAAACAAGGACGAATGTTCATCAGCCAATCCTGGCCCAAAACGGAGGGAGAGCTAGCTCTTCCCACATAAAAATTGACAACACTTCGAAATCTGCATCAGTTGCTAGGAAGTCGCTTCCCTAGAAGATTCGACCACGTACTCATTGAAGATGACCGTCACAGATGCGGTCGAAACGTTTGGGGTAGCAACACTCAGACCACGTCACAACAAACAACCCGGAATCTCACAACATCATTGACACCGGCCGTGAAAGCCTTCATTCTTACATTATTTATGTTTTCTTTCATACAAAAATTTTCAACGAAAGTAAAAGATTCCATTTTTTCCGAATTTGCAGTTAGGGGAGAAGGGGACTACCGTGGACAAATTTTGCATTTTTGGAAAAAAAATATATACTAAATGCTGTTTTTAATACATCTGATATTTATTTTACAATAATTTGCACTTTTGCACTTATTTTAATTGATATATTGAAGCATTTTTGGCCGAACAGTTATTTAATAAACAATTTTTCAAAAAAGGTTGTTTTTGTCCACACTAGCCCCATGTCATGGGGCTAGTGTGGACAAGCTAGAATGCTAATTAAGAAATGTAAACAGTGAATTTAAAAATAAAAATAAATAAGTTTTAACCTAAATAGCAGATTCCTTAGCCAATGTTAACATTAACAAAGCATATTTTAACTCATAATAAAAGTTTAAGATACTAATTCATAAACATGAATTGTGTAAAAACAAAGAAACTATTTAAAAGACAAATTAAAATGTTTGAAAGGTATTCACACTTTTATTTATGTGAAAAAAAAAGCTATTTTAATGCAGAAGAGAATTTTTTTTCTAATTTACACTCTTATTAAAGATATCAACATTGAATTTTATGTGAGGTGCCGAGTAGAACATGCACTGTAAAAACGATTCAAAAACGTTCCTGGAAATTGATAAGCACTGAGCAGCTCAGGTGCCCAATTTCTGCCACTAACATCACCTGCAAAGACCGCCCCCCGGAGCGTTTCCAGCTTAACCTCAGTACCCTCGTGAAATTATCCTTTAATCTTTCATTGAGATATAAGTCCCCATTGAGAGCAAATTCAGCCGGGAAAGGCTGCAGTCGAACGCAAGACCACACACTTAATCAATACACTAAGGTAATCATTAAACTGGTAGCTAAAAATATTTTTCATACCATTGAAGAGTCTACATTCGTGCAACTTTCAGCAATTCAGAAAAAGTTTTTCCGAAGATACTTGATTTTACGGAGAAATAGGTGAAAACCCGTGAAATTCGTAGCGTTCAGCGGAAATAATTAGTAACGTTTCGGATTTTTTTTTAGTGTGCGACTAACAACATCTGGCGATGGTAGTTTCCCTACAATTTCATTTCATGATATTTGGGACACATCTTTTCCATCGTGGAAAAAAAAAAAATTTGTGTCTCAAAGAACTACTTTGTTCACCATCTTCCCAGAAGAAATGCATAATGAAATCAGTTAATTTTCATACGGACTCCACTCGTTCAACATAGTGATTTTTTTTTTTTTCATAAACTTGACCACCACAAAGGTTTATTTCATTGGTAGCTTGAATATTTAAAAAAAATAAATAAATAAATGTGTGGAAATGACAGAATTCCTTGGTAAATTGAATTATCACCTTACAATAAGCAAACTCATTTAGTGAAAGAAAAAGCTTAAAAATGTGCAAAAAACCTTTCTAAATGTC
This sequence comes from Uloborus diversus, assembly GCF_026930045.1. Lineage (NCBI taxonomy): Eukaryota > Metazoa > Arthropoda > Arachnida > Araneae > Uloboridae > Uloborus > Uloborus diversus. The sequence goes on along the minus strand of NC_072740.1, from coordinate 95,027,647 downwards.
ATCATTTTATGAAGCAATTTGTAAAGAATAAAATTCCAAAATTTAATAAATAAAATCATTTGAAAAATAACTCACCACTTTACAAGAATCAATCTTGTTTTGTAAATGAAACCTAAAATATGAAAAAAACGGGACAAAAAATCCTTTGTAATTGAATGCATATTTGTCAAAATTAATCTAATCAGGCTAATAACATAAAATATATTATGTTTAACTCCTTATTTTTTCTTACTCAAAGCTGCAAGGGATTAGTGTGTGTATGAGTCCACAGAGGCATCATTACCATGTGTCCACAGTAGCCCCATCACCGTGTGTCCACTCCAGCCCCAAGGGGATTTTAAACCTTTTAATTACTAATTAAAACTATTCATAGCAGAACTGAATATTTAAATATATGTTTGATACATTTATTTATGATATATTATCTCCATTTACTTGAAATAATAAACTAAAATAGTCGAATTTAATAATTAAAAGAAAATCCAAAATTTACTTTTCCACTATGAAAACCTTCTTTTGTAATTTGCTACTGAACTATCAAGTGTTTGGGCATGAACCTACACATGGAAGTGCATGTTGGTGTTGGCATTTTGCATAAATTAACAGAGAAAATTTGAAAAAACAAATAACAGAATTATTGTAGATGTCCACACTAGCCCCCCTCTCCCCACCTGTTTGTAGCACTCAGCCAACGATTTTATTCCTGAATAACCGAAACCCGCTTTTTCCTCCCAATGATCTACAGGGACCCAGTCTCTCTCTCCCCGTAGCACTATCTGCAGAGATAGTACAGTAAAATTAGGCCAAAAAATGGCCAAACCCAAACATCCCCCCCCCCCAAAAAAAAGTTGAAACTTGTTGCAAGTTACTTCTTACTCCTTCCAGCAAGAAGGGGTAAAAAGTCCCAGCACTTTGCGCGTCAGGTTTTGGGGGAAAGGGGGGGGGGGGTAAAATAATTCTATTACTTAAAAAAATACTCAAAAGTCGCAGAAATCACACTCTATAATAGTAAAATAATAAACTCTCATAGAAATTGTTTTTAATTAACTGGGGTGAAAAGGCCGGGGTGTGGGGGGGGGGGTCCATGACGCAGATTGCGTCATTGGAGATTTTAAACCAGTTTTTCCATTTTTTCAAGGGCTATTTTTTTTTTTTTTTTTTTGATGGCCTTTATTCTGGATGGGTACTCCGTCACACTTCAGGGGTGCGCCGTCGCTTAGGGGGAGGGGGAGGGGGGGAACCATGAATTTGCATTCTAAAATCAACAATTGCAGTGAAGTTCATGAGAAAAAATTACACTGATTTTAAACTTTTCCGAAGAACAAAATGCCACGCAATGATATAGTAATGTCAGAAGAATAATTCAAAAAGATCTAAGCGAGCTCAGTAACCAATTTAGTATTGACTGGAGTTATTAAACTGTTTAGAGTGAGTTATTAAACTGTTAGAGAGGGTGATATCTAAAACAAAATCCCTGTGCAACATTTAAAAAAAGTCCAAACTGACTGAAGTTTACATGCTTCTTCTTAATTAACTTACTTCAACTTTTCTATATTTTTTTGCCATTACCGTAAGGGGGGGGGGGGGGAACCAAAATTGCCAACAGTGAGACGGGCAATGCTGTAATTCTGCACCCTCCAAGTCGGTGGGGGTTCTCGTTTGCCAACACCTAGCCGCCTCTCTTTTACGCAGCCGGTTATGTGAATTATGCTAAATATTCGGACATATACTTGCAACACTATCTGAAACTTTCGAGTACATTATGCAATAAAAAAAATTTGATTAACTTGTCACATCAGTCCCTCAACGATCCAACGCAGTGACAAATTTAGGTGGTCCAGACCCTGTAGTGATTCAACGATAGACGTCTTGATGAGAGCAATGAGCAATACAACAGTAGAATGCTAAATACTGCTCTTTCCTCTCTACTTGAGCCAATACCCGTAGTCTATGGGTATTGACTCAAGTTGGTAGTGGTGTTGCTCGCCGATACTCTGGTCGGTCGCTGATAATAAGGTGAAATGTGATGAGGCCTTTAACGTTGCGGAAGTAACATAAAAGGATATGGAAGGCAAAAAATTTAGGCAAAAAATTAGTGGCATTTCTTTGTAAAGGAGCTATGCAATTGTGTCTCTAGCTTCTGTTACGAGAGTAGTTACTATCTGTAGAGATGCACTGTAAAAACGATTCAGAAACGTTCCTGGAAAATAATGGGCAGCTGACGTGTCCAATTTCTTCCAGAAACATATCTTGGAAAAACCAGGAACGCTTTCCGCTAAAAGTCAGTACCCTTTCTGAAATGAACCTTGAAACTTTATGAAGACGTGCGAAATCTGCCCTGTTAAAACCAGTCATGTCCGTTGAATCTTCTAGAAAAATTAAGTAGGTGTAGTGTAATTGATTTGAACCTGCCTAATTTACCAAGAAGACTCCATAAAACTCAGAGCAACCACGGCCGAAGCTATGCAAAAGGGAACCAAGCATATCTTTTGACATTTTCGCTCTCATTGGGAGCTTAGTCACTCTGGACAGGACGTAAGCAACCTTAGGCCGATACACTTAAAAAACACGCTCATCCAATTTTTAAACTGGTTGCTAAAAATATTTTCCACAACAGTGAAAAGTCTGCACGCGTGCAACTTGTAGTGATTCAGGAAACTTTTTTGTGATGATACTTGTTTTTAGAGGGAAATAGGTGAAAACGTGTGAAATCCCGAGACGTTCCATGGAAATAACCTGTAACGTTTCGGAATTTTTTTACAGTGTGTGAAAGCCCAAACTATCTTTTACACTGAATGGATTGAACAGTAAAAAAGATGAAACAACAAATTGTTAAAAACTTCTACTACGAGTTGTGTGTTGATCCTCCATCAGTATTCGATGAATCTGGTTTCAGAAGGAAAGAAAACCTGTATGGTTAAAGTGTTATTATCTGAAGCAAAAGATCCATCCACGCCACCATAACAAAACAAACAGCTGATGTCATATATGTTATAGATGGAAGATACCTTCTCGATCTTTTTTTTTTTTTGGTAATGATCTGCAAGCTTCAAGGAAATATGCCAACAATGCAGTGTACATGTCACTTGTAAGTATGGGAAAGCTAGTGTCATTTTTGATACGTACAAAGAAGGAGAAAGCACCACCGAAATACCTGCGTCCTCTATTACAACAGCCAAGCGTTCCGCTAAGACTTTTTCGCCTCACATCTTGTGCTTGTTCTGAAGAGTTCATTGGAAAAATGAATGTTTGATAAGTCTGAAAGTGGACTGAAATGTTCAACTATATGCGCAAACTGTGTTAGACATAGCTGCAACAATAACGATTTTGCCGAGGATCTAGATTCCCAAAAAGATCTTGATAATCTAGATATTTTGTTACATGCTTAGGAGAAATCATTTGAAAGCTCCAGTTCTAAAAATAAAGAGGTAAACACCTTTATTTTCATGCTTTTAAATTTAGTATGACAGAATATTCCCTCTTGAAATTTACTCTAAAAAATCCGAAAAAATGCTCAAAACAGCAAATTTTAGATGGTCCCATTCCGACACCCGACGCGCAATGGGATGGGACTTTTTACCTGTTCTTATTGGGAGGGTAATAAACAAGTTGCAACAGGTTTAAACCTTTTTTTTTTTGATGTTTGGTTCCGACCTCCATTTTTACTATATTTAGAGACCTGCATGAAGCGTTAGCAGAAGACAGTACAACTTAATCCTCGTCCACTGCGTTTTCAATATATATTAGCAATTTGTTATAATTATAACTGGTAGTTTAACGAATAACATTTACTGATACTAGTAAATTAAAATTGCTTTAATCTGTACTATACATTGCAACAATATTGAAAACTACAAAAATTTGTCAGAAGGTCCCCAGGCCCGACGAGAGCCCATCAGCCTAGTCGGAAAACTAGGGGCTGGACCTTGGGGGGGGGGGGGGGTGACACTGAGAGAAAAAAAGAAGAGAAGGAAAGAAAAAAAGAAAGGAAAAAAGAAAGACGGGGGAGGGAACTCCGAATAAGAGAAAACGTAAAGATTAAATAAAATATACTTTTTTGGTATTTGCTGTTGTGGTACTCAAAATAGAGTTAATTGTTTTCTGGTAAGCAGTTTTGATTTTTTCTCCCCCCCCCTTTTTTTTCTTCTTTTCCCCCGTTTATTTTCTTTTTTCCCTTTTTCTTTCCCCTCTTCTTTTCTTTCCCCCTTTTCGTATCCCCCCTTTTTTCTTATTTTCTCATTTCTCTTTTCTTTTTTCTTCTTCTTTTTCTCTTTTTTTTTTGGGAGGAGGGAGGGGCCCGGCGACATAACTGACAAACCCGCCGTGGCTATCTGCGTCCCTGGAAGACCCAGAAAAAAGTGTTATGGGATGCTCATTTTTATTTCATCTTTTTTTTTTTTTTTTGAGTAAGAAGATTTTTTCTAACGCGGGAGACAAGAATGTCTGAAAACCGGTCAAATTATTCTGTAGACCGGTGTCGGTCCGCCGGACCAGTGGTTGAGGACAGCTGTTTTAGAGGTTTTCATTTAGTCACGTTAAAGTTGCAGAGACTGAGGTATAGAGCATAAATTAGCCTTGGAAATTGCAAACCTCACCCAGTTACTGGATGTTTATGCTTCAATATATATTTATTATCAATCCAAATGTGTGTGTAAGGGGTAAAAATCAGAAACTACCTGTCCGAGTTTTCTCTGTTTGTCGTTGTTAGCCCAGGGAAGTTTTACTGACTACATATTTCGAAAATAAATTGATAGTTAGCTATTTTTTCTATTCCAATTTAAGGTGAACTTTCACATAAATTCACAAATATGGGGAGGGGGGAATTACTTGCACATAGTAATACTATTTGTATTATTAAAAACAACGGATTCTCCTGCGTATAAGAAAATGTGTTCCAATTCTCTAAATTAATTACGAGGAGAATTATGCTCGAATTAGCTCAGGTTTACAAGACTTTTCTCAAATCCAGTCACTAAATAGTAATTTATCTACGTCATCGGTTTAAAAAAAAAAAAAAAAACGAACAAATTGTTCCACTGTTTCCTTACATCATTCGTTAGAGCGATTTTTTTAAAACCTTATATTTGATCCGACCGATGGTTCGAAATTCGAAGCTTTTACATGAATTAGAAGAACTGTTGTTATACGTTTTATTCTATTTCTAAAGTTTTTCCTGAGTTCAAGTCTCTAATTAGCATTCTTTTCTTTTACATTATAAGAAACTTTTCTCTTGCATCCGCAGCTATGGATTTTTTTTTTCTTTTACAAACGATAAATTGATAAATAGTGGTGTTGGCGGATCATTTTGATTTATTGCCGCTTTTAATGTAGTACTAGCTGCGTGCCCGGCGTTGCACGGGCAACTTAAAAAATGAAAGAGATGTCCAATTGATGTTTCTGTATTACTCTGACATCAGTTTCTAAAGCGCTAAAGAATAAATAAATACGCGTAATGCAAGGTTTGCAAAACACCAGTAGAACATATTTTTGGCAAAAATCTCTTTAACGTTAATCATAGTTATCAATGACACAATTTATGAGTATTTTCAATTAGCACAAAAGATGAAAATATATGCATTATCAACTATAATGTGCGCTCACTTTAAACTGAATTAAATCTGATAGACTATATCTGAAATATTTATGTACAATTACAATCAGCTTTTTACATAAAATGACACATACTTTTCGGTTGATTACGTGAATCTAAAGCACCAAGACTTAATAAATACCAATAAGCATAAATTTAATACCAAGTCATCAGATTTCAATTAAGCTTTAGTTAAAATCCTTAAAACAATCTTTTTTGTTCAACTCTCTTTCACTTAAAGAAATCCAAACAATTTTAATTTAACATATTCTTTTAACCATACAAAATGTATTTCAAAAATAGAAACAAGAAGGAAAAAGAGTTATTACAATTCAAAAACTCATCCATGTGACGGGAAAAAGTCCAAAAAAATAAGCATAATTAGTCGCACATCCTAAATGTACCAAAATATGAGGCCGTTGAATGATATACTTTCACTACAATTAATAAATATAACTAAAGAAACAACTTTCATATGCTGAAAAGAGTTAAGAACGTTGAATGTAAAAAATAAAAAAAAGACAGACGATAAAATAAAGCTATGTCCGAAAAGAGCAACAAATTTGAAACTAATTTAAAATGAAATTCTAGATGGAAACGCTGTTTTAAGATTTGGACAGCAGCCAAAAAAATCTCTTTTAAAACAATTATTAGAATTTTACTTGCTCCCCCATATGCAAAATGGCAACAGGAAAGAAAGAAAAATTCCTGAATAATGTTATGTTAATTAACGTTTTAATTGATATCTCCGCTAATTAAAGTCGCACAATTACGAGATTGGTCCTATTGTTTTTTTTTTTGAAAATTTCGAATTGATCGATGTCTCGTTCGACTCGATTCGCAGCGGTTCTCGAGAAGATCGATCTTCAGACAGACAGACGGACGCGAACCGATTTTAATATTCTAGTGGATAACGGCTTCTTTTTAAATATATTTCGCGGATTATTTTAAAAATTATTAGGACATTTAAATGTTTTTATGTCGTAATCGCTTGGCTGAAAACTTGGCGGGCTTGGCCAAAATACTTGGCGGAAATTTTACATTTTAGTGGAAGTTTTCGAATGGCGTTCGCTTCAAGATATCTGAAAATCCGCTGCTACCACATTTTTGTATCTTCGGCAGAATATGTTTTTCATTATCGTTTGTCTTCTTTAACATAGCTTTTTCAACCAACTTTTTTAAATAGTGCAATATTTTTATAGCATCTTTTACTAAGTTGAAGTCCAGCGCGATTATTCTAACTTGCTCCTTTTGCAAAAATTGAAGGTAAATAATGGAGATGGAGGAATATTATGCATTTTATATTGAAACTTAATTTATTTATTTATATTTTTCGGTCTAATTTATTTATTTGGCGGAAATTTCACATTTGAAGAACGTTTTGAAATGACTGTGATACCCTGGTTTTTGAAAACTCGCTACGATCACGTTACAAAAACTGTGCCAAGTATTGCAAATGCGTATATATCTTACTGCATAAGTAATTTATAATTTGAGGATACTTTCATGTAATATGGTAAAATTAAAAAAAAAAAAATCCTACTCATTACTGCTCCTTTTGAAAAAAACTATCTGAATCTAAAAAACAGACCAACATTTTATAAAAATATGAGTTTTAGAAGTAATCTCCAGGCTGCAATCCTTAACAGCAAAAATTTATAGATTTTTTTTTCAAACGTTGTTTTCTACACTGTAAAAACGATTCAGAAACGTTCCTCGAATATAATAGGCAGCTGATGTGCCCAATTTCTTCCAGTAACATATCTAGGAAAAACCAGGAACGTTTTCCGCTAAAAGTCTGTAACCTTTCTGAAATTAACCTTGACACTTTACGAAGAAATGCGAAATATCCCCTGTTAAAGTCAATCATGTCTCTAGAACCTTCTAGAAACATTAAGTAGGTTTAGTGTTATTGATTAGAACCTTCCTGATTTACCAAGAAGGCTCCATAGAAATCAGAGCGACCACAGCTATGCAAGCTGGAACCAGCCATATCTCTTGCCTGCAGTTCCCGCCTTGCAAAGCTGTAGCCATCCATTGACTTTTTCGCTCATCATTAAGAGCTTAGTCAACCTGGACAAGCCGTAAGCAATCAGAGGCCGATACCCTTAATAAACACGCTCATTCAATCTTTAAACTGGTTGCTAAAAATATTTTCCACAACAGTGAAAAGTCTGCACGCGTGCAATTGTAGCGATTCAGGAAAGTTTTTTGTGAAGATACTTGTTTTTACGGGGAAATACGTGAAAACGTGTGAAATCCCAAGACGTTCCACGGAAATAACCAGTAACGTTTCGGAACTTTTTTACAGTGTATTGGGATTTTTAGGGACTGTTCTCCTTGCTCGATTGTTATTTTAGTTTGGAGAAATTATTTAAGAACGTTATGCTGCATTGATTCAAGCATTTTACAGTAGGCGAATGGTTAAAAGCATTTGTGTGTATTTAAAATTTCCAAAGGTGTTTTTTTTTTGGTAGAATTAGCTCTATAGTACTTATGGCTTAACCCATCGCTGCTTTTGAAATTACTCTATTATTGAAAGCCTACACCTATGAAATTCTACAAACTTTACAGAGATAGATTAGAGACGGGCAATGAAATGAAGACTGTTAAATCGAAAGTTTATTGTAAGTTGTACAATTTAATAAAGATAATAGAAAATCACTCTGAATAACTTGCATGAGCTATTGTATGTTAGTCACGTTTTTTAAAACTTGAAGCGAAGGTTTTTCCAAGAAGTTTTGGAAATTTTGAAGAAGAAAGCTTTGTTTCTTCTTAAGTATGGAAGGTATGTAACTGGCGGTAGGATTAGGAGTCATGATTAGAATGAGGAACGAAATTTTTGATGCAAATGGGAAAGATGAAGAATTGCATGTGTCATACACATCAACATTGTTAAATTATAGTGCTACAGAAAATAATGCACTTTTTGATGAAAAAAAACGGGATTTTTTTTTTTCAGTTTCAACTTATAGTTTAAACTGAACAGTTCAACTGTAAATGTACTCTCTGCTTGTGTGGGTCATGGGTATAATTTGATCTCAGTTCATTTCAACAGTACAGTTTAGTCTCTACGTGTGTGTTTACTTTAATTTTAGTTCAACTCAACTGTACATTTTAGTCTCTATGTGTGTGGGTACTTTGGTCTCAATTCAACTTAACTGCATAATTGATTTTCTACGTGTGTAGGTACTTTGATCTCAATTCAGTTGTGTGGGTACTTTGGTCTCAGTTCAACTTTACTACATAATTGATTTTCTACGTGTGTAGGTACTTTGATCTCAGTTCATTTCAACAATACAGTTTAGTCTCTACGTGTGTGTGTGATTTTAGTTCAACTCAACTGTACAGTTTAGTCACTACGTGTGTGGGTACTTTGGTCTCAGTTCAACTTAACTGCATAATTGAGTTTCTACGTTTGTAGGTACTTTGTTCTCAGTTAAACTCAACTGTACAGAAAAACTGAAGCGATTGAACTTTCAAAATTTTGACCTGAATGGTTTAACTTGTTAGCGCTTAAGAGAACAGACAGACTTATAAGACACCGTAAACGAATTGCCAAATTTTATTGAAATCGGAAATGGTGAGGTCAAGGTTAAGAAAAAGAATATACTGTACACTTTAATATTACAATTATACAATATTTAGGGGTAAATTTCACCCTGTTAAAGGTGTCTGTGGCTGATACAAAAACACACACACACACACACACACGAGTTGAAGATTTTTAAGTGTTCTATTGATATGCAAAGTTTTATTCCAATCGGTGATTCGCACTTGGGTAAGGTTACTTGTCAGTGGCGTACACAAGAATTTTTCAAGGGGGAAGGGGTCCCGAATTGAAGGTCCACCATTCTGATATCAAACTCCAAAATGGCGCCAAACATATTCTTTTCATTTAATCGAGTGTCTGGAACGAAAAACAGTTTAAAAAAAATTAATGAATAATTACTCAACATTTGTTAATAAAATACATCATTAATTACTAATGCTTAATGAAAGTACCAGAAAGAATAATAATGTATGTATTTACTTTTCTCATAATAAAAAATAAAAACGCGGAGCCAAATCATCATTATAGAACAATTTATATACTCATATATTTCGGTTTTGCAGGAAAGGAAAATGAGAAAATAAACTGTATGTTTTCATTTATTAAATCTGAAATTATTGTTTCCTTTGCTTGGGATTATTTTGCGCACTAAATACGTAGGATTATCATCAATCAAAACAACTCAAGGACGATGGGAGGGGTCCGGACCCCCTAGACCCTCCCCTTGTGTGCGGTACTGGGAAATATTTTTTGGAAAGGCATGGCAAGAAAATTGAAACGTACACTGTAAAAAAATTCCGAAACGTTACTGGGTATTTCCCTGTCACGTTTCGGGATTTTAATGGTTTTTATCCACTTCCTGGAAAAATTAAGTATTCTTGGCAAAAAGTTTCCTGAATTGCTACAAGTCTCAAGAATGCAGACTTTTCACTGTTGTGAAAAATATTTTTAGCTCCCAGTTTAAAGATTAACTGAGCGTATTTATAAAGTGTATCGACTCTGTTTCAACTACGGCACGTCCATGCTAATTATGCTCCCAAAGGGAGTGAAAAAGTGTGGACTGCATTGCTTTGCAAGATTTGCTGGCAAGTAAAATTCTCGTTACTTACCTGCAATTCTGGCATAGCTTTGGCCATGTTTGCAATAATGCTCTTTTAATTTCTTCGATAAATCAGAATGATGTCAAGATATTATTTCCACAGACACGAGTGGTTTTAAGCGGGAAGGTATCTGAATTTTTCAGGAGGCTTCCGGGATAATATTAAGAAGGTTACTGAATTTTAGCGGAAAAAGTTCCTGGAATTTGCAAGATGTGTTACTGGCAGATATTGGGCATATCAGCTGACCATTATTTCCCAGGAACGTTTCTGAATCGTTTTTACAGTGTAGTACTGGCCCCACCCACAACACCTCTGGTTAACAACGCTTTCTACCTTAAAATATCGGGTCAAAGACTCTAAAATTTATTTCTTCTTCTTCCAAAATTCTGTTTTAGTTAGCCAACAGAAAGAAAAAAAATTGAGACACCGGATCATACATTCAAAAAATAGAAGAATCGTAAGAAGAATTGGAAAGATACGATGTAGAGTTGTGAACTACGAACTTTAGGAAAAAAAAATTGGCTTCATGTATGATATCCTAATTATTATAATATTGATAAGATTTTTTTCACTCTAATTTGTGATCTCAACTTTATCAAGGATTAGAAATGAAATATCAGTTCAAAAATTCTTCTTCATCAAATATTCTGTTATAGCAGAACAGTAGAGACAGAAAAATAAGGTTGAGACACTTGGTCATTTTTTCAAAAAGCGAGAGAGGAATTAACATTGGAAAAACAGGGTGCGGAGTTGTGAAATAAGGATTTTTTGAAAACAATTTGTGAAACTTAATCTATGATACTTTAATTATCATAACACATTATATTGAAAATATTTTTTACTTTATTTATGATATCAAATTCATGAAGTCGTCAAAATGGAATATCAGGTCGAAATTCTAAAATTTATTTCTTCTTCTTCTTCAAATATTATGTTTTTGTTTTAGCAGGACAACAGAGGGGAAAAATATTGAGACACCGGATCTTTTTTATAAAAAAAACAAGAGAGTCGTAAGACACTGGATCATTTTTTCAAAAAGCGAGAGAGGAATAACGTTGGAGAAACAGGGTGCGGAGTTGTGAAATAAGGATTTTTAGAAAACAATTTGTGTAACTTAATCTATGATACTTTAATCATCATAACACATGATATTAAAAATAGTTTTTTACCCCTGACAACAGAAAGGAAAAAATATTGAGACTCCGGATCATTTTTATAAAAAAAACAGGAGAATCGTAAGAAGAATATGCATTGGAAAGACAGGATGCGGAGTTGTGAAATAAGGATTTTACGAAAATAAGGGAGGACGGAAAACATAACGCTAAGCGGAAGCTGCAGCTGGGAATGTGTGAATCAACGATAAATACTTCCCCAGTATATGACGACGTGAGGTCAACTGCAGCTGTGTTATATCGTTATTTTTCAAGTATTTTTCAGGAAAAACGGAAAGCATTGCGAATATTTTCTTATTCAGTTATATGATATAGTTAGTACATAAAAGGAAAAAAGGTACAGTGGGTGAACTTCTATTATTTAAAATTTTTATCTTGCTAAAAACAGCTGCACAGCTCAGTTTTTACCCATATCAATATTTTTCACGTATGTGTTTCAGGATAAAAAGGTAAAAATTCTCAAAATGTTATTATAAATTTACATAATATATTTAGTGAGTAGGAGATAAATTGGTGTAGTGGTGCGTTTCTCCCATTTAAATTTTTTATCTTGCTGAAAAACAGCTACACAGATCAATTGTTCCCCATGTTTTTTTTTCATAATGAAAAGAAAACAGCATCAAATATTTATAACGAAAGGAAATAGTGTATAAGATAATAGTGTATATATTAGTGTATAAGAGTAAAAGCGGTAAAATAGTGTGATTTTGCTATTTTCATTTTTTTATCTAGTTGAAAAGAAAGGGGGGGGGAATACTGCACAACTCTATTTTCCCCCACAATCTAAATTATATATTTGTCTTCAGCGAATATTTTGCCCAAAATATGTTACGTAAAGCCTTGATTTTCATCAACATTCTTTTTTTCTGCTTTTTTCCCCCTATCCATAAATGTATCACATTTTTGTCGCACGACAGCAATGTATATGGAATAACTTCTTAAAATTTGTTCTTCACAACATTGGTTCGCGATATGTTTCCCAGCAGTGGGGTCGTTCACAAATGATGTCATGTCACGCTTGGAGAAGGGGGGGGGGATCATGCAATTGCAACAGTTTGTGAAAAGGAGAAGGATGGGAACAACAAGAAGTGTGACATCATAATTATTGTTGAAATAAAAACCTTTTTTTTTTTTGTACTAAAATGTTATGTGATATAGTGTTTTGATTAGGGGAGGAATGGGGGTAAGATGAAGGTGAAGTGTGACAGTTTGTCACAAAGGCGGAAGGAGTCAAATAGGCTGAAAAGAAAGTGTAACATCAGTTATGGACAGCCTCAAAGAGGACCATTAATTTTTAATTCATACATTATTCATCTAGGACAGGAAAATGCCTTCGTTACAACGAAATTTAAACATGAAACTTTCATTGTAAATCTGTGCCACCAACAGGAGTGCCCCGATGGGAAGTCACGGTCACGAGAGGTCACCGTGCCTTCCAAAAATTTCCTCATTCGGCCAATTTTGTGTCTAACGATTTCACAAAATTTTCATCATTCGGCAACATTTGGAGTTGTATTCGGCAAAATTATCTTCGTTCAGAGAAATGTGGAGTTCCATTCAGCAAAATTATCATCATTCGGTAAAATTTGGAGTTCCATTCGACTAATTGAGAATTTTAGCCCACCCAAAAATTTAAATTCGGGGCGTCCCTTATCATCAAGGACTTTTACTTCAATTGCACCCATTTTTAGAGGATATTCAAATGCCAACACAAACTAATTTACCAGGTAAAAACGTTCAAAACTGAAAGGAGCTTTATATCTAATCTACCTTCAAAAAGACATGTTCTTCCGAAAATTTTATGAACCTTGTGAACATAGCATCTCAGCTATTACTAGAAATCATAATTATCTCGTGTGTTTTAAAGTTACCTAAAAACAGGAAATTCCTAGCAGGAAATCAGATCATTTTTCTTCCCTCATTTACGAGTTAAAAGAATAGTTTAAAAGCGCCGTCAGGCTTTTTTCCAATTACCGCGCCGCCTCTATCTATACAGTGAACGCGGCACAAAAGCCCTGCAGCTATTAGCCCACCCGCATTTACCACCCAAGTTGGAACCCATGAATCATTTCAAATTTTAATCAGAAACTACGTATTGCAACATAGCAAAAAGCAGAATCAAAACACACAGTTCAAGACTAGGCCAAGGTTGGCAATATTTGCTGGGGAGTGTGGAGCTAAGTAAAATAGTTGCGATAAATTACATTTTTAAAAATGAACAAATCGGGAATTTATGTTGAAAATTACACTAAATAAAGAGATAACAATGTATTTTGTAATGGAACTTGCGTTAAGAAGTTTTTTTTTCTGTATTTGGCAGTAAATTTGTACCTTGACGCAAAAATGGAGAACTATCACTTTGCCCTAAGATGTGTGGGACAAATGATAATTAAAATATTTTTCTAATAATATATTTTATATTTGATTAGTAATTTTTTCCTTGAAGGAATAAAAAAAAGTGGAATTAATTGAGAGTAAGTTAGTGAATGATGAATGAAAAAAAAAAAAAAAAAAATGAATGGATGATAAAACTAACGGATAAATAAATATATGAGTAAATAAATATAGTTGTGTGTACAGTAGTGAAATACAAATAAACAAATAACTTCAACCCTTCACTTTGCACCCAAATGCACTATATATATTCAAACCCCAAAAGAAGCCTAATATAAAATAAATTAATACTGCACCGAACATCAGTAAGACTCAATTAATATTTGAAGTGTTTTTAATAATAGAACTCGATTATTCGGTAATAACGAAATATTTCAATAATTTTTTTCTTACATGCCACAACAATCACAGTATATTACTATATCAAATCAAATTCCCCCTGAGAGTGTCCCTCCTACTGGGTGGTTACGCGTGTGTGAGTAGGCGTATGTGGGAGCAGACGCGTTGGCGCATGTGTGGTGGTGTGTAGGCTTGTGTGTGTGTAGACCTGTCTGTGTATGTGTGTAGGCACGTCGGCGCGTGTGTGCTTGTGTATGTGTGTGTGTAAACCAATGTGTGTATATATGCAGACCTATGTGCGTATGTGTGTATACGTGTGTGTAGGTATGTGGTGTAGGTGTTTGTGTATGTAGGAATGTGTCTGGGAAGGAATGTTCGTGTGTGTGTATAGGTGTGCGTGTATGTATTACAAAGACGCCACCGGAGGAGGTGGATTCCGGTAGGCAGTGGTGCTGGTGGAGGCCCAGGATCAGTTCCTGAAGCCCTGAAGGGGCCGGTGGACGGCGGTGTTGCAGAGGCCCAATCTAAAAAAAGGAACCGGAACGTGAAGGACAGTCAAGTGAAAACAATAAGCAATCGTGATTGCCAGTGGCACACACAAGAGGAGGGTTCCAGGGGATCCGGACCTCCCTCCATGACCCTTGAGTTATTTTAAGGGACTGTAAGTCTATGTACGTAGTACCTAAAATAGTTCCAAGCAAAGATAACAATAATTTCAGATTTAATAAATGAAAGAAATAAAATATATTTTCTTTTTTTCTTCCCCTACAAAATCGAGCTGCATGTGAACATAAATTGTTCTGGAAAGATAATTTTGCTTCTCTGTTTTTATTTTTAACTATGAGAAAAGTAAATACATTCATTCTTGTGCTTTCCAGTATTTTAATTAACTATTTGTTATTGTTGAATTAATTTTATTAACTAATGCTAAGCAATAATTCAATAATTTTTTGAACATGTTTTTTGTTTCTGACAATCGATAAAATCAAAATAATATTTTTGGATACGTGTTGGAGTATGCTATGAGAATAGTGAACCTTCGATCCTGATTGCTCAAAAAAAAAAAGACTAGAAGTCCCAGTAATGCATTCTTGTAGGTGAGGTCATAAAGTAAGGTTTCAGCTCTTTATTATTTTAAAACATATTATAATACAGAAAATATACGGTGGCGCAAAGTGATCCGGACTGGCTCGAAGATTCTTTAAATGATTGTAGTAATAAGTTTTTGGAGAAACTTCAATATTTTTTACTATCTACATAATTTCGGCAGAGTAGGAAAATTCCATCGACAGTGATGTGCTTATGACCCTATATAAATGTAAACTTTTTTTGTAAAAAAAAAAGCAAAACAATGGTTACATGTACTCATGTACGCGGGTCATGTACTGTGAGGCACCTGAATTTCGATACCCAAATTGATGTTATATCACCAAACTGCAGCAAAATGTTCGTCAATCTCTAGCGTCACTTTCGCCCCATCACCTTAAAATTGTAATTTTATCTTCTTCGGGCTAAAAAGAGCATAACTTGCAGAATAGTAAAATAAAAATAATGCTCGTTCTGTAACTAAATTTAGTAAAGGTACGATAATATTTTTTTACAATATTTGAAATTCAATTTTGAATATTTGATTTAGTAGTAAATCAAAAACTAAACCAAAAACACAAAATCACCAGTATAATATAAAACTCGAGGTAAATAAATATCTAAAACTGCTTTGCTCTAGCAGTGCACAAGCAGACGGACGCCTCACTAGTCAAGAACGCGCACGCAGCCATTGGTGTGAGCGTTAGCAATTATGAAATGAGCCTCTTCAGTTTTAGTATTTCAGTAAGCTTCACGTTAGTGTTAGTATTTAGAATGCTAAAATATTCAACGCCTCGTTTTGCTTCTTTTTCAAGTATTTTTCATCGACAATGGTAATTACGTTAATTTGTTTGAAAAAACGAAGGTAAAGGAAACGAAAGAAAAAGAATTTACTTCTGAGAGGCTTCCTAGCATCTTTGTTCTAACCAGAAAACCATACGAAAGCGTAGTAAAATAAATAAATAAATAAATAAATAAATTAATTAATTAATTAGTTAATTAAAAAAATAACTAAAAATAATAGCTACTAAATAAAAATAATGCTAAAATATTCAACGTCTTATTTCACTTCTTTTGATAGTATTTATCACTGACAGTGGTAAGGGCCCATTCATTAATTACGTAAGAATAATTTTGGCAATTTTTGACCTCCTACCCCCATGTACCATGTAAGGGTACGTAAGAGTTTTCCTACCCCCCTACTATTACGCAAGATTCCATTTCGTTTTCCAAAATAATGAAATGTTGTTAGAAAAGGATCAGTCACACTAAAACTCCCTGTTTGAAGTAAATCAAAGATTTTTAATTTTCAAAAATATTATATGACTTGCAGCCCTTTTAATATCTTAACATCCTATTTTGACTATTTTTGTAATTGGAAGAATGGTTTTGCAGAGCTGCCAACTTTCAAAGAATTATATTAGTAGCAGAGGTTACTTAAGCTGGAATTTACTTAAGTTATATTTAGTAACGCAGTTGGAATTTTTTTATTGCATAAATGTGAATATTTGTAGAGTTTAAAAGAATACATTCCATACCGTCTGTCAATTAATTAATAGTTTTTTATTTTTATTTTCATGTTCTTACTTTACAAAACTGTACACGGTATGAACTTCCGTCGGAAGTTAACTTTTCCTTTTTTTAACAAATCAACATAATATAAACTATATTGTGAGGCAAAAAACTAAATTTTGAGGATTTTTCACATTTTATTAAACATTTCATATCATTCAGTATGATATCCTGCAGTTGGATTATAACATTTATTAATTATTACACTGTACAAAAAATCAGAAACGTGACTGATTGTTTCCGTGGAACATTTCGGGATTTCACAGGTTTTCATCAATTTCCTGTAATTATGCAGTTTTGTCAAAAAGATTTCTGAAGTGCCACAAGTTTCATAAATGCAAACTTTTCGCTGTTTGTAAAAAATATTTTTAGCTACCAGTTTAAAGATTAACTGAGTGTATTCATTAAGTGTATCGGTTTCAATTCGAACGTGGCGTCACAGTGTTGTACTCCATTCACTCGGGCTAAGCTTCTCGAGGAGAGCGAAGTAAGACTGTAATTCGTAGTTTTGCCAGAAACGTACGCAAATGCTTATTCCTTCCTTGTAGTTCTGATTTTGCGTTGCCTATGGTTACAGCTAGAGCCCCTTGAAAAAGACAGGCTGACTTATCCGACATTTTGGTTCCAAGACAGAATTGGATCCAACCTCGTTTCTAGTATTTATAAATACGTTATAATATTCGCTGGTTGCTATGTCGTAAAATAATTGATGATAAGTTGAGTAAAATGTCACTGAAGGTAAATTTAGAAAGATAACTTCGTTTACAAATTCAGCTAAAACGTATCGGGAAATGTTTACGGTAATAAACCTCATTTTCACACCTTATTTGTTTTTAAATTGTATTCATTAAATTGCATTCATCTACAGATTAAAATAATCAAACATCTTTCGGGCAACACACCTAAAGCTTTGACACCAGTTTTCTGCAATGAAGCTTTTGTACAAATGTTTATTTTTTTCGCCCGACAATTTTGGAACCAAAATGTCGGATAAGTCAGCTCCCCTTATATAGGAGCCTTAGTTACAGCAATGCTTTGGGGGGGGGGGGGGCATTCCAAGCTATTATTTTAAGCCTACTTAAGTTTTCTTCGAAGTATCCAGAGATTTGATTTGACTGACTTGAAACGGGGGAATTTCTGATTTCTTACAAAAAATTCTCGGATAATTAGTTACAGGAAGGTTACTGAATTTTGCCAGAAAATGTTTCTGTTTTTGCAAGATATGTTACTGGCATAAATTGGGCATATTAGCTGCTCATTATTTTCCAGGAACGTTTCTGAATTGTTTTTACAGTGCACTACACTGTAAATAAATTCCGAAACGTTACTGATTATTTCCGTGTGACGTTTCGGGATTTCGCAAGTTTTATCCATTTATTGGGAAGATCAAGTATCTTTGTCAAAAAGTTTCCTGAACTGCTACAAGTTGCACAAATGCAGAATTTTCACTGTTGTGAAAAATAGTTTTAGCTCCCAGTTTAAAGATTAACTGAGCGTATTTATAAAGGGCTTCAGTTGGATTACGACCCGTCCAGACAGGTTAAGCTCCCAAAGGGAGCGAATAAGGCCATGGACTGTTCAGCTTTGGTAGAATTGCAGGAGAGTAAAATTCTTGTGATACTTGCTTGCAAATCTGTCTTAGCTTTGACGTTGTTTCCGGTATCGATTATGGAACTTTCTTGATTAATCAGGAAGGAACTAAGCTATTATATTAAACCTACGTATGTGTACTCTTAAGTTCCAGCGGCACGACTGGCTTTAAACGGGAAGATTTCTGAATTTTTCCAAGAGGTTTCCAGGATAATTTTAGGAAGGTTACTGAATTTTAGAGGAAAACATTCCAGGTATTTTCAAGATATGTTACTGGCAGACATTGGGCACATCAGCTGCCCATTATTTTCCAGGAACGTTTCTGAATCGTTTTTAGTGTAGCTGCTTGAGCGGCTAGATTAACTATCTACGGTGGCCACCTCGGCTCGAATATAATATGAGCATACATTTTCCTATCATATAATTTTTACTTGCCACAAGTAAGACGTAATTCTCTTTGTCCCTTAGAACGCCTTTGTATGGTTTTTTTCCGATTGAATAGGTCTCGGGCTCGTTGACGGTGGATTGCGGGTTGGATACTGGCCAGTCAAAGGCCATCAGTTGCATGGTAATGAGTTCCCGTTACAAATCAACACTTCGAGAGCATTGGATCAGCTATTTCTCTGCTCCTGGTCCATATTAAAAAGACTGAACTGTTTTCAGGGTCTCACCGAATCGGCAAACTGCCTCTGTTTAGAGAGGCCCGTGACACCTTTGGGGGCCAAGTGAATGGTTTTGCTAATTTGTTAGTATGTTGTAAATAATCTGTTGGTTTAGCAGTTCTAAGTTTTTGGTTTTTCTTTTCTTTTTTTTTCGTTTTAAAATTATGATTTTATCTACAAACTATATCATATTGCATAATAAACCAAATTTTTATCCCGTCGAAGCAAAATTTCGTTAAGTGTGGCATGTCCTCGCGAGCATTCCCGGGGACATGTCAGATGAGCGAGTCCGGATCACGACAGTAAGGATCCATTAGTAGTACAGGGAAGTGGGGGGGGGGGGGGTAAAACTCCCCAGGGGCCTTGATTTTTCATTGTAACCAGTCCTATTACAGTGGTACATACCATGGTTGTGGATTCGAAGTCGTACTGATTTTGAGGTAAAGGAGGCGGAGTCAGAGTCGGTAGTAGAAGGTTAATAGTTCCAAGAATCGGAGTCGGTCATTGCCACTCTTCCAGTTCTTGTGGAGTCGGAATCAGACTGATTTTGGGCAAAAGGAGTCGGAGACTCCAAGGGCGCCCATATAGGGGGCAAGGGGGCCCAAGCTCCCCCCCCCCCCCTTGACAACTTCCTTGCTTTTAGTGCTTTTTCCTTTTCAAAAATGTATAAAAATTTCTTTTCCTCCCATTAATGAATATGTTATTGAAAATGTCAAATTTTAATATCTCTAATCTGTACTGAAATCGGTTTCCATGGGTAAAACACTCTGCTAAACAATGAAGAAAATTTTTGAGCCCCACTTAAAATGTTGCATATGGACGCCCTTGGGAGACTAAAATTTCCGAAGTCGGAGTCGGTTTTTTTCCCTCCAACTCCGCTGCCCTGGTAAGGACTGCTTTGACTAAAATGCCCCCTCCAGAAGGAATTTCTGGCTGCGCTAATTGTATCCTTAATCAATAGACCTTTTAGGACACTCAGTCAGTAAACCTACTGTAAAAAGGGGTTCTCTTTGCTCACCCCGTAGCAACATTTTTTCTAAAGGCAGAAAATTAATGCTGCACTGGAGATTCATCAAGGAGTGTCGTAATAATATGATCCCTTACATTGTCGATTGAAAATATTACAAGTTTGGTAGCATATTTCAACAAGCCCAACTCTCACTTAAGAAACAATTAATTGCTTTTCATGAGCGTGGGAAACAAATGAAGAAAAGCAATGATATTTTAACAAGACAAAATGACCATATGCTAATCGACCACCTATTATTAGCAGGGGAGTCATGACAATCTTGCTCTTGGGGGGGGGGATGAACCTTGCTATTATTGTAAATTAACATTGGGTATCGGTTCGATTTTAGTGCTTTTCAAACTGTTACCACATTTAATCGAATAAATTGAGTTAATGAGTCTCGATTGGCCTACATTTCACACTAACAGATGAGTTAATGCCTAAAAACACACAATGGCTACCACATGAACCACTCCGTAACGTCAACAACATTATCTTTAGTAACAGATCAAGATGCGGTAGACGGGTCATTGTCCTACGAAAATTACTCTTAGCTGATAAAAAAGAATAAAATCTGTAAGAGAAAGAAACAACTTGTCACTCAGTATTCTTAGATAAATGAATGAATGCTAAGTAATTTTCTCAGCTTTTAATTTTAGATAACGCTGGCCTGAAAGTGAGTTGGTGCAGAGAAAAGACCAAGATGTACAATCTTTCCCATCTAATCACCACTAATCGTATGTCAAAAGAAGTAATCATGTCTTCATGTATCACTTAAGAAGAAATTTTGCGAGAAGCTGATGCATTTTAAGTACTCATCTCCCCCTTTCCATTTTCTTATAGAAGACAATCTTAAGTTTCTCGCACATCTGTTTAAATTTCAAAAAGAAAATTAAGTTAGTAAAATTTATAAATCCTATTAACAAACAGGAGTGCCCCAATGAGAGGTAGGGAGGTCACTGTGACCTTCCAAAAGTTTCCTAATTTGGCAAACTTTTTCTATCTATTGGGAAAAAAATTTCATCATTGGCGAAATTTGGAGCTGCATTCGGCGAAAATTATCTTCATTCGGCTGAAATATCTGTGTCGTTGAAATATCTGAAGTATCTCGTAGATCTGTTTAAATTACAAAAAGAAAATTAAGTTAGCAAAGTTTATAAATCCTACTAACAAACAGGAGTGCTCCGAAGAGAGGTCGGGAAGTCACTGTGACCTTCCAAAATTTCCTTATTTGGTAAATTTTTTCTGACTATTCGGAACAAAATTTCATCATTCGGCGATATTTGGAGCTCCATTCGGGCGAAAATTATCATCATTCAGCGAAGTTTCTTGCAGATATGTTTAAACTACAAAAAGAAAAGTACGTAAGCAACTCTTATAAATCCTACTAAGAAACAGGGACACCCAGGAAAGGGAGGGGGGACACTGTGACCTTCCAAAAATTTCCTTATTCGGTGAATTTTTTCTGACGATTCGGCAAAATTATCATCATTCGGCGAAGTTTGAAGAGGTAAAATTCGGAGTTCCACTCGACAAAATTATCATCAGTTGGCGAAATTAGAAAATTTCTTTTCGACAAATTGAGAAGATTCACTTTCCGAAAGATTTCAGTTCGGAGTGCCCCTGCCAATAAAGTCTGATTGCTGAGGGGGAAGGGGAAGGGACATTAAAGTTACCTCGGACACAACTTTAAAGATCTTAAAACGGTTCTATAACATTATTCGTGATTAAAACTATAAATAAGTTAATAAACACTTAAGTAAACAAATATCTAAATTGAAACTTGCATTTGAAGTCTTTGGAAATCCTTTAGAGTAATGTCTGTTCTGGCAAAAAGGAATAAATGTGTAAACCCAGAGTTAAGGTAAAAGTACTTAATTGTACTATTTCCTCAATGTATAAAAATTGCTATGGGAAAACTGTTTAATTAGTTTACTCCCAGGAAACAGTGGCGAACACAAGGGGGTCCAGGGGGTTCGGACCCCTCCCATAGATCTTGCTTTTTCCCCCGATTGATTACGATTCTATGAATTTTGTATGCGTAGATTAATTTCAAACAAAGGTAACTAGTTAAGATCTAATTTATAGAAAAAATAAAAATCATCATGCTAAAAGATTTTTAAAAACATTGTGCACTTTTCCTATAAAGAATTGCCTATAAGAAGCAGAATGGTGATTATAAATGAATACACTGTAATAACCATGTTTTTAGTTTTATAATTACAGATTAAAATTAGATTCTATGATTTTGAATCCGTTTTGTAATTATGAGAAAAGTATAAGCGCATATTGTTTTGCTTTATCGTTACTTATTTCGTCCTCGATAATCGATAAAATCAAGTCAATATGTTTGATGGCGGATTGGAGTATGATATGAAAATAAGGCTTTGGATTTGGACCCCCCTCCCCCCCCCCTTGCAAAATTCCTGTGTGCGCCACTGCCAGGAAATATACAGCGCTTCAGTGGTCAACCCGTGAGACCAGTATTTTTCGCAACCGTTATACCTAGATGCATATTGTCCGTTTTCCACGAGAAGGCACTTGACTCCTTCTTCGTGACGTGGTATCCGATGATTCTATTTCGCTGTTTTCGTCAGAAGGTATATTCGGATCATAATATTTTGTTGTAAAAGCAGCAGTTTTCAAAATGTAAGAATAACTAAAATGACAACAGACAAGTGATGTAAAGGACACTAAGACATTAAAATGCACCTCTGAGTTATGGGTGTCTGGGTGTTTCATTTAGAAGCAGGTGGATTGCGTACCGATTACCCCCGCGTAAAATGGAACTCTGCGTTCGAGGAGGCGGGGAGAAGTGCCTTCTGGTGAAAAACGGACAATACTTCCTATTGCAAAAATGATCAAAATAGATGCAGATTTCAGATGTTAAAAGTTTGAAGAAAAAAAAATGAAAAAATTCGAAATCTAATTTTTATACAGCACCTTGGTCCTTACAATTGATTACTCTTTGGGAAATAATCTCCAATGGAAAAAAAAAAAAAAAATGAAACATTCGTATACACATATATGTATCGTCTCCTCAGAGCAACAATAGGATTTCTTACTGTTGTTCATTGGCTTAGATGTCTTACTACACTGTAAAAAAATTCCGAAACGTTACTGGGTATTTCCCTGTCACCTTTCGAGATTTTAATGGTTTTTATCCAGTTCCTGGAAAAATTAAGTATTCTTGGCAAAAAGTTTTCTGAATTGCTACAAGTCGCAAGAATGCAGACTTTTTACTGTTGTGAAAAATATTTTTAGCTCCCAGTTTAAAGATTAACTGAGCGTATTTATAAAGTGTATCGACTCTATTTCAGCTACGGCACGTCCATGCTAATTAAGCTCCCAAAGGGAGTGTAAAAGTGTGGACTGCATTGCTTTGCAAGATTTGCAGGCAAGTAAAATTCTCGTTACTTACCTGCAATTCTGGCATAGCTTTGGCCATGTTTGCAATAATGCTCTTTTAATTTCTTCGATAAATCAGAATTATGTCAAGATGTTATTTCCACAGACACGAGTGGTTTTAAACGGGAAGATTTCTGAATTTTTCATGAGGCTTCCGGGATAATATCAAGAAGGTTACTGAATTTTAGCGGAAAAAGTTCCTGGAATTTGCAAGATGTGTTACTGGCAGATATTGGGCACATCAGCTGCCCATTATTTCCCAGGAACGTTTCTGAATCGTTTTTACAGTGTAATGCTCTGAGGCGACGATATAAATTTATTTATCTTTTTTCATTGTTGTTGAAAAATAAATGCAAGTGTTACGCATGATACTTCGTGCGCTATGAAATCTCGTGCCATTTGAAAAAAAAAAAAAAAAACACACACACACACAGTATGCACACATGTAATTTAACACCCTTGTCAACTTTCTATTTCCCCTTAAAAGATGCAAATGAGCACGAGTGTAAAGTAATATAAGTTACAAAACGCTACGTTTCATATGCCGGTGAATATTGGTCGATCTAACGCCAATTCATTTGTATTTGAATTGCTTTTACATACTTGTGATTTCCCTAAATATTCCAGTGTCAGGGTTGAATATTTCAGAAATCTGGCAAGCCTAGTTTTAGGCAGAGGTGCCAACTTTCGAAAATTTTAATTAGTAGCTGAGCGAAGTGGGCGGTACATTTACTAACAAATATACCAGACGCAATGGATAATTTACGTTCGTAAAATCCCAAAAGTAACGCCTCCCACTATTTTCATAACCAAACTGATAACTATTAGATAGGTTAATCGAGCTTTTTTGGAAATTTTGTTTAGTATTATTTTAACAGTGCAGAAAGGAAATAATAAGTGTTCAGTTTTTATTGAACAAGAGTTTGAATTTGGATTAATATTAACCTTCATTGATTTTATTGAAGTAATAGATTTTGCGGGGTGCCGCCATCTTTTACCAAAAAAGGATTTATCACTTTAAGTTGGCGAAACCCTTTACAAAGTAGTGCTTGAAAACTCATCATATACTGAATGTACATGAATAAGGTTAAAGGAAATGAAAAGCAAAATTTTCGTGTTATTGTTCCAGAATATAGAAGCAAGAACTAGACCGGCGATATTAAATTCGTTTATGTCGCCGTTTCTTTACAAACCGCGAATTCACAAAATCGCGATGGTAAATACGGACATTTCTCATACACGATTTAGTAAATGATGGATTTCTGATCTCAAATTCATTCATTTACTTTATTTCTCCTTTAAAAATGGTTATTTCTAAGTTTCGCCGTTTTAAATTTCAAACAAATCGTTTTCAAAATGACGTCAAGTTGAAGATTGTTCATTTTCATCAGATGAAACGGAAATTTCGGTTCCAAGTTGGATGAAACGAAACATACAATCATTAAAAGTTTCTTTGGTAACACACATGAACAATAAGAAAAGGCGCCTTTGCATCAAAATGCGTCTAGACAAGTTGGAGGAATAAATCGCCGAAACCGGTAATTTGCACATTTTTGTATTTTTTGCGTGATTTTTCGCCTGTTTTTTTAATGATACTGTTTGCTTTTTCTTTCTCAGGAGGAAAGGAAACCTGCATATAGGGGGGGGGGGACTAAAACTCCAAAAACGATCCGACTCGCACAGATGAAAATGTTTGGTGTTTTTTTTTTTTTTTTTTCTTTTTTGAGGGACTCGCAATAGAAGAAAACCGACCAAAATCACTAGGAAACACACAAAGGGAAAGGGAATATTCATAATTGCAAAATGCTTTTTTACTTTCGGCGAAAAAAAAAAGGGGGGGGGGGGTGCATGGGCGCTCATAAGGGGGACTCGAGCTGTCCTTGGACATTGGTACTTCTTTGCTTTTAAAACTATTTTTTTTTCGGCAAAAATATAAAAACATTTCTTCTTCAGCCGTTAATAACTGAGTTATTACAAATGTCTGATTTCAGGACCGACACCAAGGGGTATGGGAGGAGGGGGGGGGGGGGAGAGGTGCTTCACCTCTTGGTTTTTCAGAAATGGAGCCACCACTTTTATTTAATGGTCGGGGGAAAAAAATTCTTTGCAAAATTAAACACTATATCTACACAGCAGCCACCGACGCTCTTTTTACATTTCTTTCTCTCTCTCTCTTTTTTTTTTTTTTTTGTTTTAATTTTGTGTCTGGTAAAAATATTATCATGAGAATCACAGTTAAGCGGATAAACATTTGTGGGCAACCGAAAAGTTTTTAAAATTGAAAATATTTTTAAATTGAGAGCGAGATTTAAAATTATTGCAATGGACTTTCACATGAGTAGATCGAAGTATTTGAATGTAAAATACCAAATTAAATAGATACCTTATCAAGAGATTCAAGACGCATGACATAAAAAGACAAAAAGGGAAAAACAACGACCAAAGGCAATGATGCCCAAACTACGACCCGCAATCCAATGCAACAGATTGTCTTCCTTCAGTACACTGTTAAAACCAGGAGTGCCACAGTGGTAAAGAATTTCACCCTAGGGGGAAAAAACAGTGCCTCGGGGTGCAACGGAGGCTAGAAAGTGTCGTCAAGGTGCTTTTGGTTCCTCAGTGGGTGAACGACGTTAACAAAAGTGATTCAATAGGAGAGCGACTCATTGCGCATGCGCTCTGACTTAATCGTCCAACGACAACTTCAGTTTGAATGGCGAACGAAAGAAGTTGCAACGAAATTTACTTTCACATTGAATGAAGTACAAAACTGAAAATTTCGTGGATTAATCTTCCAAATCTCGCGTATGTAAAGGCATTTGATCATATTGTAGCTCTTAGAGCTTTCGAACATATTTAAAGTGTTTAAAATATGTTGACAACTGCTTACTGTTCCGTTTACCTTATTAAATATTTAATATCTTGCTATTTATATCCTGCAAAAATCTTACCTAAAACTATCTATCAGTACTATCTTGAACAACAACATTAAAAATAAAAACGTTTAAATCAGCTGATAATTGAATAACTAATTCCGGAATAAAAAAAAATCGACTTGAGCAGCCTATATACCAATATCTATTTTTTTTTCTCAATGAAATAATTATGTAGTGGAAACGAACAGAGCAGCAAAGGCGGGGGGGAAAAAACCGCTTGAAAAGAAATCTCTCACTCAGTGTTTGACTCATGAGTTTCACATCTTGTTTTGGTTAACGAATCTTTCTTAGGCGTTATTGCATGAAGCGAATGTAGTTATCTACTCGTTTTTATTTTTAATCTGAAGGAAAACTTGACATTGGAAAAAAGGGCTTTTAAATTAGTATTTATCTTGTACGCATAAGGATACTCAAATATCGAATCTTATAATAAGTATTGATATGTTACACTTGATTAAAATTTTAAACGTTCATGAAACGCTTTTATTTTCCATGATTCTAATCTAATGTTACCTAATATTTCTGTTTGTTCCGGCAAATGATTGACAAAAAAAAAAACCTTCCTGTTCATTTTCAGTGCGGATCATGCATTAAAAGTTGTCAACAACATATTAATTACTGAGCAATCCAAGTATGAATATAAGAAAGTTAGTGCACGAACAAATTAAAGTCATGAACACTTCTAAACTATGTTCGAAAGTTGAAATGTGATCAAATGCCTTCGTATATATAAATTAAAATAAATAAAACACAATTATATTCAAAAACACACACAACACGGGGGGGGGGGGGTCTCTATAGGAAGCAATAAAGGTGCCATTTTTCTCACCTAGGGTACCATCTTTCACCTACAGTGCACGTTGGGTGAAGGGAGCCGGTTTTTCACCCTTGCTAAGGGAGCAATTTCGGCTAAGGTTGGGTAAAGGTTTGAGGGTAAAAAAGGTTGGAGACGACCCACCTAGGTATCACTGAAAAGTGCCATTAAAGTGCAAAATGCAAAAAGTATTTTTAATGGGGCCAACAGATAAAAGAATCAGACTGAAAGGTGAAAATTTCATTGTGGAAAAAACACTCAAACGGTTTTAGAAGAAAAAAAAAAGGGGGGGGGGGTCCAAATCATTTCTATCGGTTTATTAAATGAGAAAATAAAAGAAGGTAGGGGAGTAGCGAAGAAAGGAGAAAGGTGTGATGTCCGAACAGGGCCAACGAGAAGCCATGTGAATCTAATCGGAAAAATAAAAACTATTTACAAGAGCTAAAACAGCAGGGCTGCGGAGTCGGAGGGAAAATACGCGACACCAGCTCCGACTCAGCAGTTCGACTCCGACTCGTCAAGCATTAACACATTTGCGGGGTTTCACTGTAAAAACAATTCAGAAACGTTACTGGAAAATAATGGACAGCTGACGTGCCCAATTTCTGCCAGCAACATATCTTGCAAAAACCGGGAGTTTTTGGCTAAATGTCAATGACCTTTCTGAAATTTATCCATGAAACTTTCTGAAGAATTGGGAAATCTCCCTTTTTAAAGCCAACCTTTGCTCGAGAACCTTCAAGAAAAATTAGGTTGGCTTTAGGTAATTTATTAGAACTTTCCAAGAAAGCACTAGAAGCAATGATGCAACCATGACAAGAGCAGAATTGCATGTAAAATCCTAGCATCTCACTCGCCTGCAATTCTTGCCTTGCTAAGTTAATCTCAGTAGCGTAACTAAGGGGTTTAGCGCTTCTGGCGAACTAAAGAAATTGCGCCCCCCCCCCTCCACAGGGTCACCCACATGAGAAGTCACTGGAGGATTTTTTTTTTTTGGAACATTTTGATTAATTGATTCGACAAATAGGGGGCAGCATTGCAATTATTTTTTCTTATTTTATTTTTTAGAATTGTTTTCAATGATGCCCAGTGTTCCTTCTCAGTAGATTTTATGTATGTATACCCCTTCTAGCTTTACCCCTTATAGCCCCTTTTTTACCCCTTACAGCTTTCTTTCTTGTGAGTTTTTAAAAAAAAATTTAAAGCTTTTTTCACATTCCATGATCAGAAAACAAAAAACCTCTAATTTTTTTTTAAATCAGTCGAAATGACGCCCCCCCCCCTGGCGAGAGCCACAAAAGCCAACCCCTAGTTACGCTACTGGTTGATTTACCCAATGACTTATTCGCTCTCACTAAGAACGTAGTTAATCTAGATGAGCTATTGTCGAACAAAAGCCGATACACTTGATAAACGCGCTCAGCCAATCTTTTAACTGGAGGCTAAAAATATTTTTCACAGTAGTGAAAAGTCTGCACGCGTGCAACTTGTAGCAATCCCAGCTAAAAATACTCTTCAGAAAATCTGCAGAAATAAATTTTTTTTTGAAGTATTTTTCAAGATTTCTGCAGATTTTTAGAAGACGAGCAAAATCTGCATTTTTTCTTCAAAATAATCTGCAGAAAATCCACACAAAAAAGTTTTCTTTTTAGTTTTCTCTTAATATTCTGCAGATTTTTTGAAGGTAAAAATCTGCAAATTTTCTTCAATTAGATCTACAGAAAATCTATACAAAAAATTCTCTTACAGTTTTCTCTAAATAGTTCGCGCGTTTGTAGATATTTTATGGTCATCAAAAAGAAATCTGTATTTCAATTTAAATTATTTTTCAAAGTTTTATTACAGCATAAAAGTTTTTCACACTTTAAATTTTTTTTATATTTTTTTTCAGTTTTTAGAAAATTAAACACATTTCTTTGTTTTTCTAATTAAAATCAGTAATAAAAATAACTTAAACTTTTCCCCCAAGAACTTTGATTTATATTTTGATGACTTAAATTGAAATTTAAAAGCATTTTAACACGTTTGAAACATTCACCAAATAAAAGATGTGTTTATTGTATTATACAAATAATATGACATGAAAATCAATTTTAATATAAGTGCATGATTCAAATCAAATAAAAGTGAAATTACAATACATCATTTATTTATTTATTTATTTATTTATTTTTGAAAACAAAACGATATTGAATAACGCAAGTTATTACATGGTTTGAAAGGGCTTTCAAAAATGTCAATTTCAAGAAGGATACGGATTAGAACAGAGTCAAATTTGTCTCACTTGGAGAAAAATCAGGAAATTGAAAATAAATAAGAACAAATATGACTTGAAATAATGTTCTCGAACGGCGCGCCGTTCGAGTACAAACGCACCGAACACCAAGCCTCTTACTGTCCACAGAGGCCTCGGTGCGTCCCGCAATATTCGGGTGCCACAAGGCTATGAGAGTAGATGACCCCTCGACCAGTTGACTCGTATTGTTTTTTTGCTCCGTCACGGAAAGAAATAATTAGGGAAATTTCAAGTTTCATCATTGGAAACCCATGAAAAAATCTTGGATTCATGCCTCGGTTCACAAAAAGGTAAGACACTTTAAAATTCAACAATTATTATTTGATTAAATTAACTTTTATTTAATAAGTGTATTAGTATATTAGGGTTAGTTTGAAACGTTATGCCTAATCGGAGGTTTTTAATTTTTGAAATTTTTATTTTTTCACCGATTGACTTAAAATTTTGAGCGAACATTTACGTTGTCAATATCTATTAATAAAAAAAATTGTGTTACGATGTCTCGGTAATAACCAGCCTAATTAACTTAATTACTTTCCACCATGTGGTCGATTTGGAGGAATTTTTCGAAATTTTTAATTTTTACAAATAGTTCTATTTATTATTTCGTCTTGAAACTTAATACTAATTTTACAATCATAGCGATGTATTTTTGTGACAAATTTGGTTTAATTATTTCAATTTGCATAAGCTCCAATTTAATAAAATTTAAATTTTCATTTTGGAGGAGTAGTTCAAGTTTTACATATATGTTTATTAAACAAACATGAAACACCACTCTGTAGTGAATTTACTCATTTTTATTAAAGAAATGTCGAAACTTAAAATTAAAAATGTTTTCGGATTTTTATTGCATTAATTTCATTTGTTATTAATTGTTATCTACTATTTTTAAATTGCTGGGTACATTTTTTGCAGTTTATCTACAGGAAACTTAATTTGCAAAATTACTTGATTTTAGATGAAAACTTGTGAAATCCCGAAACGTTCCACGGAGATGAACAGTAACGTTTCGGACTTTGTTTAGTGTTTAGAGAAATTGACCGACTTGGACTCTTGGAATTTTCAACCTTCGACTCCAATTCCTTTTCCCCAAATAAGTCCGATTCCGGCTCTTTGTCTCCGGCTCCGCAACCCTGTAAAATAGTAATTATGATATGTATTCGATATTTTAATCACATTTGCTGAAGTGAAATTAGCATTGAATTTTCCAACACACACACGCACACACACACACACACACAAAAAAAAAAAAGTAACATTTTTTCTGTTTTTTTCATTTACTGTGTTTATAAGTCTATATTAGTTTTTCAGCTTTTAAAAACAAATAGTGTATCTCTAAAATCTATTTTCATTCCAAAAAAAAAAAAAAAAAAAATTAGCAAACAATAATCTTCAGCCAAAGAATGAATATATAAGTATCTTAGGAAATAATGAATTATAATGCATGTCGTAAAAATATGTGAAAAAATGCTGTAATTTTTTAAAATGTGATCTAAAAATAAAACACGAGAAAGTATGATCTAAAATTTAAATATCTATGTTCATTCGAAGTTAAAAGCAATTCAGCATTATCGCAAAGGAAGGTATATTTTAATAAGATAATTAATACGAAATCCTGAACGCAATTCAGCATTGAGAGAAAAAAAATGATATTTTAATTAAAAGAAATGATAGTTTATTAAGAAAATTAATTCCAAATCCTACAGAAAAAGAGATAAAAGCAACTGAGCATGAATTCAAAAAAAAAAAAAAAAAGATATTTTAATCAGACATTTTTTTTTTTTTTTTTTTTTTTGAAATTCTTCAGAAAAAGATTGAAAAAGGAGATTTTATGCTAATAGTAGAGGTACTTCGAAGTAGGTAGTTAATCTACTTCGAAGACAGAAAAAAATAAGTTTCACAGTGTAAATCGGTCTACAGGTTGTCAGGTACTAATGACTAAGGCATTTTAACAAAGAAACTAATTCAAAATCCTACAGAAAACAATAATTTTTCAGGTAATTGGAATCACAACTATACCACAAAAAACGCTGTAGTTGATCCTTCAAGCCGACAAATGTATGCAAATTTATTGGAAAAAGAGATCTATGTTCATCCAGTAGTTAATCTACTTCGGAGTTACAAAACAGTAATTTTCACACTGTAAATCGGCCTACAGGTTGTCGTGCACTAATGACTGGGAATTTCACAGACGAGTTGATCCATCGTTATCTGGAAGGAAGTGATCTAACACGTGACTGCGTTGGTGTGCGAGTCAACACCAAAACTGAAATTTGGTTGCGCACGATGCGCTGGCCACGCAGTTTCATTGTGGCTTGAATGAAAAGAACGCAAAAACTGACCATTGATAATGTTTACTCTTGCGGAACTATGAATGGGTTGCTGCCAGAACAATAAGTTGTGTCTTGCGTGGGACCGCTATTCGTTGCATTTTTATGAGATATTCTTTGCTTGGCAATAGATGAAAATGGGCAGGGGTTGTCTGAACTCCCCCGATTTATGCTAAAGAGGTGTGGGCGGGATGAAGACTGGGCTGATGACCTTATCTAAAGACAAGATTTTAATTTGATGGGTTATTCTGTCGCAATTAGAAGAAGGACCGCCTGGTTTAACAATGGGAAGTAAAGTGGCCATGGACCGACTCCGAAAAAATATTTCGCAGTAGTACTTTCATTTCTTGAAATTGCTTTGGAGGAATCTGGAACAAAAGATACTCATTTTACCTACGCAAGTTTCCCCTTCTTTCTTATCAGAAATCCCATGGAACAATTGGAAATCGGCGGTCTTAATCCGATTCTATGAACGTATTCATAGGTCAGTGGTTAGTGAATTTAAAAAAAAATCGAAGTAGGAAGTAAATGGTGGAAAGCTGGAAATTGTTTTAATCGAATTCAGTATGAGTGGAATGAACATACAGTTGGCTCTCTGTTTAACGATGCTCTATTTAACGACTTTCTCTATTTAAAGACGACTTTTCACGGTCCCGAATCCTCCACTGTAGTTTTAAAAGCATTCTATTTAAGAACACTTTCTACTTAAGCACGATTTTTTGTGGTCTCTTGAAAGTCGTTAAATAGAGAACCAAATGTACTAAGTTTCACCCCTCCTGCTAAGCGAGATGTATCCGCTACGTACAGATTAGTGACAAAAAGTACATTTTTAAATTAATATAACAATATCTGAAAATAACCTTTTACAATGCCCATAACATACATTTATAGAGATAATTTGTAGAGCTTGAAATTCTAATTAAAATGATCACCTACAATTGGTATCTTAGTTAAATTTTAAGCTCACAACTTGATTTCAAAGTTTAGCTGAAATCCCTAATCAATCAAATTTAAATTAATTAAAAAAATAACATGCAATTAAAACTTTATATGTACTTCATATTGTATTATACACCCCTATGCTCGCTTAGCAGAAAGTTTTCGCAATGTAATAACATCAAAAATTCTTTTGGAAATAGATAAACCAAACCCTACAAAGAAATTGACTACAAAAAGAAGAAGACATTTCATAAATAAAACAAACCACAAACTGTAGCAGCCTTTGCTTTCAAAATTTCTAACTCCAAATTATGGCTTAAAGTGGCATAAGGAGTGTTAAAAAAAACTTTCCAATTGCTCAAAAGAAATCTTCAGAAACAATGCACTCGTTATTACTTAGAAATACTTCAATAAAACTGCATTCTGGTGGCTGAAAGGCCCAAGAATATCTGCAGTCTGACATCTCAAACTATGATAAAACACTCTATGAGCCATTTTTACTGAGACATAATTCCTAAAAATTAATTACTTAAAAAAAAAAAAAAAATAGTATACTAAATATCTAACATGTCTTCTTTTAGAATCTAGCCGTCCACAGATGATGTACACTGGTGTGCAAAAATTAAGGACAAAGTCGAAAAATTAGAATATCAGCTGAACGAAGAGGCAGAGAGGACAGAAAGACCAATCAGGAGATTAAGTAAGGTGATGTACGGTAGCACATGCGCAGATATGCAGGCAGACGTAATGGGGGAGTGTCTGAGTAGTATAAAGCATGTTGTCGGTGTAAGATCAGTATTTCTGGCAAAGATATTGCACACCGTATAGCAGTTAAAATCACACAGAGTTGCTGCCTCAGCGAGAAATGGCGAACAATCAAGCTGTTAGACGACATCTGGATGCTTTTACCCGAGGTCGAATCATTGGGAAGTTGGAGGAAGGCAGCAGTGTGACAAGTGTGGCTGCAGAGTTCGGAATTGCTCACAGCATCGTTTCACGACTTTGGAGACAATTTCAAACTACAGGAACAGCTATCCGGGGGTTCAGTAGTGGTCGTCCACGAGGAACCACACCCGCAGATGACCGGTATATTGTCTTACAGGCCAGAAAAAACAGGCGGCAGACAGCGGGAGAAATCGCTAGACACACGACACAGCCGACTGGACGACCGGTATCGCGTTTTACCGTGGATAGAAGACTGCACGGTGGTGGTCTGTTTGCACGATGCCCTATACGGTGTGTACCTCTAACGCCTGCCCATAACTGCGTTCTCTGTGGTGCCGGGAGCACCGGAATTGGAGAGACAATGAATGGGGACGAGTACTCTTTACAGATGAGAGCAGATTCAGTCTGAGTAGCGATTTTCATCGCATACTCATCTGGAGAGAGCGGGGAAGCCACAATCATCCCTCGAACATCATTGAAAGGGACAAGAATGGAGGTCGCGGTGTTCTCGTTTGGGGAGGCATCATGCTTGGTAGTCGTACAGACCTTCACATCTTCGACACAGGTTCAGTCAACGGGACCCGTTATTGCAACGAGATTCTTCTTCCATATGTGCGTCTTTTTAGAGGCGCTATGGGTCCGCAGTTCCTTTTCATGGACGACAATGCACCATGTCATCGCACTGTAGCTGCCGAACAGCTCTTAGAGAGTGAGGATATTGAACGTATGGATTGGCCGGCATGATCTCCGGATCTCAATCCCATCGAGCATGTATGGGATTTTCTAGGCAAACGCTTGGCAGTTCGTACCTTACCACCAGTAACGATTCGGGAGCTTCGATTGGCGCTGCAAGACGAATGGGCAGTAATGCCTCAACAACTCATTGACACCCTCATTCTCAGCATGGGCACACGCTGTGAAACCTGCCTAGCAGTCGGGGGAGATCATATCCCCTACTAAAGACCGGTTGTTTCTTGCTAGACACCCATCACAGGGATGTTTCGGCCTTCAGTCGCATTGCGCTCCATGCTACTTTTTCAATAAAGCTTCTTTTTATCCCTCTGATTTCTCTTTTAGTAAGTGTTGCTTACATTACACATGTCCTTATGTATTGGGGATCTTACGGTATTAAATGTGTTGATTTGGAAAGCTTTTGTACAAAGTTATATTGAAAAAACCGTCTCGTCCTTAATTTTTGCACACCAGTGTATATTTGACAATAATGATTAGTGCGTCGGCTTTACAAAGCGCTCTGAAAGATACTCGTACATGTAACTACTAGCAAATGCACAACACATAACTCTACTGTACACGACGATTTGCACTTCTGCTCTGAGACCTACTGCACTCTAGGGAGACTTGCGAGAAGCAGAATAATATATCACATTCACCAGCACAAGCAGCTATTTATGGATAAATATATACAAAGAAAATCAATAAATATGTCTGATAGTTAAAGGGTAAGTGATCGATAGAATAATTTTAGGCGTAGGAGGAATTAACTTCTGGAATATTTTCAAAAATAATGATGGAGTCTTCAATTTTTAAATACATTAAAATTGGAGAGGCTGCGATCACGCCAATCAAATATTTTTTTTTCTACAATAGCTAGGCGTGCCCATCTGGGGGGTGAAAGGGTTATTTTGCAGACTAGGAAATTGAAAGGGGGGAGGTGTTTTGAGGGGAATCTTTCTCTTTTTTGGGGGGAGGGGACTTACTCTTGAGGAGGAGATATGGTCAGCAATGGTTTCGCCGCGGGCTTCACAATTCAAAAAAATTGAAGCTTTTAATATCTACGATGACTATGAAAAATAAACTTCATAGCTTTCAATATTTCATGTTATTTGCCTAATATATTATGTCTTTTTTCATTATTTATCAAAACAGATCATATGTTCCCCGGAAGAAGAAAAATTGTAGGGAAGGCGGAAGGGAAAGGTAGTGGAAGGGACAAAATAAGAATTTTTGAGTGAAACGCGTAGAAAGTTCTAACTTCTAGTGAACCACTAACATAATTTGCTGCAAAACAGGCCATTGTCATTTTGACCCTAACCACTTTGAAGACCTCCCAAATAGTAAAGGTTTACTACTATCCCACTTAAGGCACAGCTACGCTTCCGTTTGAACGATCACAACTGGGATTGACTTGAAATCCGCCTCAACACAGACAGCACATGATAAATGGAAGCAGCATCTATCCACAGTTCGATTCAGGAAAGGAACAATCCCTGATCCAGTAACCCTAGGGGACCCCAATGAAACACTTCGCACTGCTCTATCCGTAGGGGCTTCATTTCGCAATGCAGGACTTTGTGATAGACCTTGATAGATTTGAGAGCATCAGTCATCATTAGCATACAGGAAAAGTCTTTGCCTGGATTAAGCTAGGAGTTTCTTTTATCAGTGTGAAGCTCACAGGATAAACTCCAAGTTCTCATAGGAGAAACACCTATCTACTTACTTCCAAACTTTCATCTTTGTAATTTTTCCATTGCTTCCAGGTGCCTTGAACATATTTTGGGTCATGTTCATTAGAAAATACAGTCGGACCTCCATA
Organism: Uloborus diversus; assembly: GCF_026930045.1. Taxonomy (NCBI): domain Eukaryota; kingdom Metazoa; phylum Arthropoda; class Arachnida; order Araneae; family Uloboridae; genus Uloborus; species Uloborus diversus. The sequence continues at coordinate 94,991,352 of NC_072740.1, read as the reverse complement.
TATCGAAGTAGCAAATTGCCGGGAAAAAATTCGATGTATAGAAATTTCGACGTACGGAAACGATCTTATTTTATCATAAAAGTATCCTAAAACATTAAAATAAAAGCTAATTTTCGTGTATGAAACCCAATTTATAATTTACACGAGTATCGGATTAAATGAAAGTTGATGATTAAAAAATTAACAGAAATTACATTGTTACGCCAACCATACATCTTCATATTCTTCGGCAATTCAACTTGATCGCAACATTAGGGGATTTTGGTTTTAACAATGTGATCGAGAGAAAAGTAAAAAATCAATCTACTTAACTTGAATGATTTTTACTGAAGCTAAGAAGACTAGAAATTTTAATCAACAAACAAAAGGGATATTTTGAAACTGATTTTACAGTGTTACTGGTTACAGCTAAGATTTAAAATAAATTTTGATCGAATTTAAGAACTTCAGAACGGAACAACGACTTAACTACACACCCTTCAACCCCAGATTTCTTATGAGTTCCGTAGCAACCTTTAGTGAACGTAATTTTCTCCTCTAACCTTCATTTTTCATGAGACAAACAGTCTAAAGTGGAAAAAAAAATCTACGAATGTCTCGAAAAAAATTTCGACATATAGAGATTTTTTCGATATACGTATAGAAACATTTTTTCTTTATAATGAACATAGAAATTTGCTGCGATTTCGATATATAGGAAATTTTGATATGTGGAAGTTCGATATATGGAGGTTCGACTGTATTACTGCTAGTTTTAAAACGCAGAAAGTAGAGTACCTCTTATGTCTTCAACAAGTGTTGAAAAGATCATTCACGAATACTCATACTGTCCAAGCAGAAAAGACGTATCGGCGTATCATAAAAAGTTTACTTTTTGTCAATCATCACCCTTCAAAATATTTATTTTGTATTCCTTCAACAATTACACTTTTCTTAATTTGGCAAATTATTTACTTCATATGCATTTACTTACATAAATATGGATGCATTCCTTGATATTTATTTAAATTTCACAACAATTAACTACTTCAAACATGTGCATTTATCAGTTGACTAAAAGTTGATAATGCTTTTATGTTTCATTTTATTGCTTTTGGGCAAAATAATGAAAAATCAAGCACATTATATTAAAACAAAGAATGAAGTTAAAAACGTATTTTCTGGCGGCATAAAAAGCACGTTCAAAATACTTTTCAGTGATCTTTTCTTTTTGATGTTCAATACTACTTTAATGTCAGTAATTAGAGACTTCGTCGGTAATATGCTTGCACTCTGCCCGATTATCATGATCGACACAACCTTTTTCTCCTCTGCATCCTGCCTCCAATTACCTGATAGCTTTTCTAATGTTTCTGCTCAGCTCACGAAATTTTTGTCTGATGTAAGCTTTTTTAAAGAGTTTCTGCGTTTTGTCTTACTGTTTTGAAAGTCTTAGGTAAAGACCGGAAAATAAGGATGTCAGATTGATAGCAGATTTCAGTGAGATTTTTTAAATCTTATAATTCCCCTTTTTTCAGAGCATTTTAGTACCGTACTATTTACAATAGTACAGTACAGAAGTTTTGTATTAAGCATTTACGTTATGCTGAAGTTAGTCATCCAAGGACCTGTTCACATGTGATGCGTTTGTGGATGGCGATTCACTGTGTCAAAATTAGGGCTTGCTATTAAGTGATATAGATATATCAAGCCATCGACGGAAGAGTTCACATGCTGACAGAAGGACAAGGGCATGTCAATATGATGCGTTTGCGATGCGATTGCCCCGGGTCAGAACTCTAGCTCGTTATTTAGTGATATACCTAACGGTCTACGACAGAGTTTATTTGTTCAGGCAAGGGCCTGTTGACATGATGCGTTTGTGATGTCATTGCATTGCGTCAGAAAAAAAATTGACCCGAAAACTTCAAAGGAATATTGTAAAATAACCTTTAACTTTCCCCGTAGGTTAGCATTGGATCCGAAGCTTTCAGACTCTCAGTGAAGAGCACCCTTAATGGTGACTTGGGGATGTTAGATATGCTCGTAGTCAAAGTCCTCCTAGTGAAACGATACCTCTTGGGGTGCCGGATCAAAGATTGATCGGCTTCTGCCCTGGATCAAAAAATCAGAGATGTCAATAAAATTGGTTAAGCCACAAATATCGATAGGTACGGAGGACCCTGGAGTGAAAAGTGAAGAGAAAAAGTTTACAAGAGAGTTCTAGGCCCGTCATTTCGTATTTTTCCAGAGGGGGGGGGGGTGTCAAAGGGTATGTACTGAATGCGTACTATATCGAAAACCAGCAATAACCGCGCCCACATATATGAAAAAATATTGATTTATCAAAACCAAGAGGGGAGGGGTGTCGATTGTCCCCTTCTGACACCCTTAAATGACGACCCTGGAGAGTTAGTTCTTATGCTGAAGTAGCGGCCTTCTCACATGATGTGTAAGCGTTTATGATACGACTGCGCTGCTTTAACAAGCAGTGTGCGTAATCACTGCATTAAAGTTGCGTTAAGCATGCGTGAGCTTGTAACGCGCGTAAGCATGTGAACGTCAGGTAGATCGCTTGGTATGTCATTAAACAACAATCGCTAGTCCTGATGCTTGATGCAGTCCTAAAGCAGTACAATCGCATCCCAAATGCAATTACGTGAACAGGCTCTTAGGTCCGTTTGTAATAGCCAAATTCTAGACAACTGCATTTTGAAAGAAGCGTTCAAAAAGTTACGAAATCTCAATATATTTTTTTTTTGGATTGAACACATCTGATTTCTATGATCAAATCTGTAGATATTGTATTTCATTTTTGGGCATTTTTCCAAAAACAATTTTATTTCTTCAAGAGGAAGAATAAATTGTGCTATGTATATAAATGAGTTTTACATATCAGGTAATGAGAAGCGAAGGGATGCAAGTGGCAAAATTAAAAAATTGGAGATAACCATTACAAATGGTAGGTGAACCCCGCCTCTGTCTTGGGGCAGGAGATAGTACTAGTAGCCCTGGTAGGTGCTGCTGTATCGCATGATTTAGAAAAAAAATTCAATGAAAGCCTACCAAGGACGTAATTCTTACACACGTTTTACTCAAAACTGGAAAATGTCCACTTGCATCCCTTAGCTTCTCATTGCCTCATACAAGAAGAGTCATTTCTATGTATGTGCTAGGTTCTAGATTCCAAGTATAGTTGGTTTTGTTTTTTATTGCACTTGTTTTTATTTGTTTGAATTTTATAAACATATTACTGTTTTATAACGGGGGAGTTATAAAGTCAAACACGTTCGCTACTCTGCCATGTTGGAAAATTTTCAATAAAAATTTGAAAACTAAATTATAAGCAACTATATGTAAACTATACATGTTTCTCCTTTATTTTTATTCCAGTTTGCTTAGGAACTCAATTTAAATGCCATGAACCAATTTTTTTTTTGAAGATAATTGACAATATTGATTTTTCCTTTTGAAATGTCTGAAAATATGCTTCCTGTTTTCGATAAAACATGCAAAATCTCGGACAGAAATGAAAAGTAAAAATGTATAAACTTCGATCTAAAGAAAATAAAGAATCAAGAAATGATTTTCATGACATACGATTGAATTTCAAAAACCAGATATAGATTGATTTCTAGCTATAACGAATGATAATTTTGAATTTAATTGCTTGCAATTTTTCTTTGCTAAATTTTACGTGCTGTAGGTTCAAAAATAGGGTAGTAAGCAAGGCTGGCTTAAGTAATTTTGCCGCCCCAAACAGTGTTTAAAAGTGCCACCCCCTCGTCTTAATATCTGCATTTTTTTAAAAATCATCGAGCATACTCTAAAGTATTGCTGCAATTTGGATGCAAAGAAAAAAAAACTAAAGAACATATTTGAGTTTTTAATTTTTTTTTTGTCTCTACATTTAGCCATCATGAAATTTGCAGCCCCTACAATCGGTTGCCCTAGGCGGGAGCACTGGTCACCTATCCTAGAAGCCAGGCTGGTAGTAAGGGTAGAGGAAAATATCTAGTCTTGGAAATATGTTTATAACATTTTAAACTGAGATTTATCCCATTAATCCGTTGTTGATATCAACGACATTTCTACAATGTGTACGCACATGACATTTAACTATTCTATATTTTTTATTCCTTAAGTCCCCTTGAGTGCAAAATGTATGTGCTAAGAATTCATAATACGGGAAAAGTATTAAAACTTATTTAGGAACGGAATGTACCACAACTTTAATCTATTTAAATTTTTTTTCGATTTTTTCAAAAAAAAAAAAATATATATATATATATATATATATATGTATATAAAATATTTTTCAGTTGTCCCATAAATCTGTTGTTAATAATAACATTCCTACAATGTGTACGAATTTAATATGATATTATTTTATACATTAACAACAGTCCTTAACTACTCTACAATTTTTTTAATACTAAAGTTCCTTCTAAGTACAATAAAAAAAAATTAAAAAAAAATGAAAACCAAATATATTAATCAATAAAATATGCTAAATTAAAAACATAAAAATTCTCTATGAAGTAACCTAACGCTAAAAGGCAGAAAATCGTGAAAACATTTCTATTCCACCAATTCCATCAAAAACGAAAGATACAATAGCGCCATCTATTGGGATGAGCAAAATACTTAATACTTTTATAGTTCAAGCGTTTAAGCTAAATGTTGAGGTTAAAAACGAAGTTTACTCTCTTTAAGGGATTTTTTTTTTCAATAGTGCCTATGTTTGGATTGAGAAGTGGGGGGGGGGGGGGGCATTGAGGATGTTCGTATTATTCCGCAGGCATTTTGAAAGGATTTTAGAGACTACTTAAATACAATGAGATGATGACATTTTATGTTGCTCTTTTACGGTAAATGTAGTGAACTTATTTATTCATAAATCATAACCACTACTAAACTTGATAAATGTGCTAAATTTCTAAATCAATATTTATCAAATTTCCTGATTACTCTATATAAGCTCCAACTCGGTATAGCTTTATAGATAAATTCGGTCACTTTCGGTTTCGGGAACAACGAGGCCGAGATCAGAATTAAAAAAAAAAAAAAAAAAAAACAAATTTTTTCTAACATTTTGAATTTAAATTATTATTTTCGCAATCACGTCGTGTATGTGCGTGTGCGTGTGTAGACATGTGTGTGTATGTAGGCGTGCGTGTGTGCGTGCCGGCTTGTGTGTGTATGCATGTGCGTGTAGGACATGCAGCTCGCTGGAGGAGCAGCATCGGGAGGAGCCGGTCAACGGTGGTGCCGCAGAGGAAGGCTAGGGGAAAATAAAATCATAGGAACGTCATTCAAAGGTCAAGTGAGAACAATAAGCAATAGTGATTGCTCAAAAAAAAAAAAAAAAAAGTAAAAAAAAATGCAGGTTTTGGTAAAGATAGGGGAATGGGAAAGTTCCGGTTCCCCCAGGTGTTCGTTTTAAAATTAAATTTGATTTTAGGTTATCTCTACTGACATGAAGGACCAAAGCTCTTCTGAGAAACTTTCTGAAACTGAAGCAACTTTTAACTAGGCTTGCCAAACGTCCCGGTTTGACCGGGACAGTGCCGGTTTTCAGGCGAAATCCCGGTGTCCCGGCCGGTTTACTTCGGGTCCCGGAAAAATATAAATTTGATCAGATGACCAAAAAATTCTCAAAATCATTTGTGAAGGGTTATTTGGATTATTACTTTGTCATTTGAAACGTAGATTAGTAAAATTAATATCGAATCAGCTTGTGAGGATTTTTACAGCATCATACGTTGTCGTACGTTGGAACGCACGACAACGGCATTTGAACTGAATTATACTATTATTAATGTGAAAGTGACAGAGGATTTCAATAGAACTAAATAAATAGAAATATCTAACCTTATTTCTTTTATTTTATTCTTCACCAACTGCTTCATAAAATAATTTATTGAAAATGATAAAATGATGACATTCAGAAAGGATTCTGAAGGACATCAGTGTGTTTTTGCACATTTTTAAGCCTTTTTTTTAAAAAACTAAATGAGTGTTCTTATTGAAAATTGATAAATTAATTTAGCACGGAATTCTGTAATTTTCACACATTTTTTTATTATTATTTGCTTATAATTCAAATTACTAATGACATAAGCCTTAATGACTTAGTGTTGGTCAAGTTTATGAAAAAAATATAGCATTTTGCACTATGTTGGACGAGTGGAGGCTGTAAGCAAATCAACTGATTTCATTATGTATTTCTTCTGGGAAAAAGGTGAACAAAATAGTTCTTTGAGGCACAGAAAATTATTCTTTTTCCACAATGGAAAATGTATGTCCTAAATTTCCTGAAATGAAAAATGTAGTACCAGCGCAAGATATAGCTAGTAGCACACTAAAAAAATTCCGAAACGTTAGGGAATATTTCCGTGGAATGCTGCGGGATTTCACGTGTTTTCACCAATATCCCCGTAAAATCAATTATCTTTGGAAAATAGTTTTCTGAATTGCTTCAAGTTGCCCGAATGTAGACTCCTCAATGGTGGGAAAAAATATTTTTAGCTACCAGTTTAAAGCTTAGCTGAGTGTATTTATTAAGTGTATCGTCTTACTTTTAATTACGGCCCATCCAGGTTGACGAAGCTCTCTCAATGAGAGATCTCCATATACTTCGGAAAGATTGAAAGCTAATATCGCGAAGGTTACTGTTTTTAGCGGAAAACGTTCCTGATTTTAGCCAGTAATGTTATTGGCAGAAATTGGGTACAGTCATAGAAAAAAAAAACGAAACACTCGATCGTATTCAAAGACTATTGATACTAAAGACACGTGTAAGGTGTCATTGTTTCAGGAATAAAAAGTTCTACATAATTATGGTAAAAAATTGTTGTTAAGGGGTCGTCTTCATATTAAAACGAGCATCAACTTCAAATTTTTCAATGAGAACCCCCCTTTTTTATCACATATTTGTAATCAGCATCTTTTTTAAACTTTGTATACAAAGTTTTGTTTAATTCGATCCAGCCGTTACTTCAGAATCGAGTTTTGAAAAATTCCTCTCGTAATGTTAAAACGTATTTTGATATTTTTACTCATAACACAAAAACTAGATTAGGCACGGCAAAGATTGTTTTTTTGTATCAAAATATGAATCGACCCAATAATAAAAACATCATTTATAACGCCCAAAATGTAATTTTAGTTTTTTTATGAATTATTTTAATATTTTTTGAAAAAAATATGATCTGAAACCATATTAAATTTTAAGAGAAAAACAATCTAGAAGAGCTTTTATGAGGGAATCCAAAATTTGAGCTCAAAATATTCAGTAGTTTTTGCGCTATGCTTAAAAATTCCTTTTTTCCTACTTTAGGGGACCGTATACTTTTTTAAAACAGAAATTATGAAAGTTGGTTTCTTCGTAAAAAAAGAAAAAAATTGTTCAACAAACTAAGCAAACCAATTATAACGTGGTTTTTCTACATTAGAGTTACGCCTATGAATTTTTTAAATGCATAAATTTATTCGCTGTCTCTGCAGAAGAACAACACAATATTGCAACCGTCAGTTTTTTGTAGATATCGTTCAGACGTCAATGTAAATAATGCGAACACTACTTCATTGTCTAATAAAAGAATATTTTATAGAACTTTTTAAATCAAAAGCTATACTTTAAATACTTCTGTTTTTTTTTTTTTTTTTAATTTTTATTTTTTTTTTTATTTTTTTTTTTATTTATTTATTTTTATTTTTTATTTTTTCTGAGTTTAGCCATTGCCTTTTGTAAAACAATAACTCAAATAATATATATATATATATATATATATATATATATATATTAATTTGAATTTTTGGCATCTTGAATTCAAATAATGTTTTTCGCAATCACGAGCCGTGTATGTGTTTGTGTAAGCGCATGTGTGTGCGTGTTGTGTATGCAGTGCTGTGTGTGTGCGCGCGTGTGCGTGTAGGCGCTCGTGTATGTGTGTGTACGCGCGGGTGCGTGTAGATGTTCGTGTATGTGTGTGTACGCGCGTAATTGTAGGCTTTCGTGTGTGTGTGTGTTTGTGTAAGCGCATGCGTGTTTGTGCGTGTGTGTGTATGTATGCATGTGCGTGCGTGTAGGCGTTCGTGTGTGTGTGTGTACGCCCATGTGCGTGTAGGCGTTCGTATGTGTGTGTGTATGTAGGCATGAGTGTTTGTGTCTGTGCAGGCATGAGTGTGTATGTGTGTGTAGGAGTGCGTGTATGTGTGTGTGTGTAGGAGTGCGTGTATGTGTGTGTGTAGGAGCGAGTGTATGTGTGTGTGTAGGATATTGACGCGACCTGGAGACTGTTTTCGCCAGAGGAGCAGCATCGTGAGGCGGCCGGCCGACGATGGTGCTGCGGAGGGTGCTGGTGGGAAAATAAAATGATATCACATTAAAACAGTCAAATGAAAGCAATAAGCAATCGTGATTGCTCAAAAAAATTAACATGCACAACTTTTTCACAGAAACATACAACAAAACCCCAGTGTCTTGCCAGTCATGTTGTAATAGAGTGTAGAATTAGTGGCTCTTCCCGGTGATAATTTGCTAAAAGGAAAAATTATTGCCTTGTCTAATTCGGGAAAAAGTACTCGAAAAATAGCCGACAGTGTGAAGTTTCTCCTTTAACAGTATCCAAATGGGTCAAAAAGTAATAATTGCTCTTAGATAAGTTTACTGGTTTTTAGGAATTAATTTTTTTTGTATAGAGTTTGAATAATTTTCAATGTGTTAGGATCTAGGAGAGGAAATCTCAATCGCATTAGTGGGCCGCGTGCTTTGAGCTGTATTCAGCACAAAAGTAGTAGTTGTGGCTAATTGTGAACTTTTTTTTTTTGAGTTCGTCAAAGATTTAACAAAACATTAATTTGCGTGTTAGATTAAGTTGAGTTTTTGTTTATTCTTAATTATAATTTAAATACTATTTTTCTATTTACTTTCTCGGTCATTGGCGTGTATTTCACATTAAAATAATTCTCGCAAGACAATGATAAAATTTCAAAAAATTTTCTTCTCTTTTGAACAACATGGAAAAATATCGTCAAAGAAAGAAAGTGAAAAAAAATATTGTTATCAACTAATGGGTGCCTATTTTATTAAATGCATCTTTTTCAGAATCCAATATCTGGATATTCGGCTCCAACTCTGTGACACTGGAACTAATTCTACTTCCTGTTCATATTCTTTGAACACACAACGGGCCACATGGACCAACGTCGCGGGCAGAATGCGGCCCGCGTCTTCACTGCGAATTGGTTTTCCCATTCCATGGTTGCTGTGAGTCCTAATATTGAACACAACAGCCCTGAACTAGATTTAACCGAACAATGTAGCAGGTGTCATGTCATTGAAGCCGAGAGTGCCTAAAAACTGGTGGATGAAGAAAATTTATCTCACCAGTGAGATGCCGTAAACATACAGCATATAAATTTACTTTGCCTACCAGTTTATTCGCACTCTCAGCTTCAATAAGATGACTTCCGCATCCCACACGCTTAGTTCCGATTCCAGTCTGCGAAATATGCAGCGAGGACGAAATCGTAGCTTCTGGGTAGTTCAACCCGCCTGTCGGGTATGCTGCCTATAGTATTGCTATAGGTGCGCCAGCCTGATGCTGTAGAGAATGCTAGTGTGCAGGTATATAGTGCGCGAAACAAAATCATATAAAGCTAAGTTTTGTTTGTAATGTTAAAAAATCGGAGAAATGACAAGAAGTCAGATTGCCGTTCACCTTGGTTAAAATTAAAATGACTTTTTTTTTTTTTCATTTAAATTACGGGTTGAACCATCTCGACTCTCGTTGCTAGAAACAGCATTGGGAAATTACTTTCCTAAATTGGTTTTAAGAGATGTTACATGTTTAACTAAAACCGCCGATTGTGTTATGTCTTTTTAATAATACTACGCATTATGATCTTTCGCATAAATTAGGATTTGAAACAAATTCTCTTTCTTTGATTACAAAAAAGCCTCTAGAACAATTACTGTGTTTGTCCACTCGGTTAATTCAAATAACCAAATTTTTCCCAAATAAAGTTCGAGTATAAAGGGTTTGCTCATCAACGGGTATTTATATTCTCCTGTTTCTGCTTTATTTTTTAGATTGATACTTCGTTCATTTTATGTATTTAGAGCAAGTTTTCACGGAATAAATGGACCTTGCTTCGCTCGAGTCTCCAATCTATTTAATGCTGCGTCTTCCCACGTTGTGCGGTATATTTTTTATATTTTTGTGTGCGATGGCTCAAACTTCTGCCGATGTTCTCCGAAATTAAAAACGCGCAATTCCATTTTACAATCAAAGACTTTTTATTCATTCCAAAATAAACCTGTAACATAGGTGCAACATTTATCAAACATATTCACATCATGTTTCTAGGTATAAGGTTGAATATTTACATTTCTTTGAGGCTTGAATGATTATATAAGCAATCCAATAGGTTTATATTAGAAAAAGTCAAAAAGTTCCATTACTTTTAATTTGTCATTATTCGGTTTACTAAAGAACGATCTATACGATGGACCAGCCAAACCTCATCCGTCTTTCTTAGGTTAATGCAGATAGACAAAAATCAGTAAATATTTTTACTTTTTTTTTTCAAAAAAAAAAAAAAAAAAAAACGACCGTAAATCGCTTTTTGCCGCAACATAATCGGCTAAAAAGTATCGGATTACGGAAGAAAAGAGAACTTCAAAAAAGCATGAGTTGAGCTGGATAATCTCGATCTTTTCATTGTTCACCTTCCGTTACTTGATAAACCGTGACCTTGAAAGAAGCGTTTTCAATGTGGTGATGGTCCCTAAAACGTTTTTCGTTAATAACTCCTGTTCTACTGCACGGAATGCAGTGAAATTTCGTATCCTGGCTGTATTTTGCGGTCTAAACATAATTATGTAGCAAAAATTAGGGGTTCCCATTTGAAAATCAAGAGTTGGTGCTCATTTTGCTTTGTATATGGTCCCTTATCAAAATTTTACCTACGTAGTTTTGAAGAAGACTTTAAACTAAGTCGGATGACATCTTTCTTTCCTTTCTAGCATGAAAAATGGCCGAATAATTAAAAGTGTTTCGTTTTTTTTTTCTATGACTGTACATGAGCTGCCCATCAATTTTCAGGAACGTTTCTGAGTTGTTTTTACGGTGCGTTTTTTGCTGTGCAGCTCTGGTTAGTTGAGCTGTGACCTTGACTATGTTTACCTTTTCAGCGGAGTTTAGCGAAAAAATGGTCGTGTTATTGACTCGGATTTTAGTTGGAATATTTTTGAAAAACTGCTAAGAAAGTTTCTCAACTTAACTTAGCGCCAATTACCCTTCCCTATTTACCGAAACAGAGGTAAACAAGGAGCTCAACTTCTCAGAGCGTCACAATACTCTGCATGTATAACATTTAATGTGGATATCTTTAATAATAATGTACAGTAGAAAAAAAAATCTGTTCTACACTTAAAATAGCCTTTTTTTCATCTAAATACAAGTGAATAGCTTTCAAATATTTTAATTTGTCTTTTAAGTAGTTTCTTTATTTTTAGACAATTCATAGCTACGAATTAATATCTTAAACTTTTATTATTAATTAAAATATGCTTTGTGAAGGTTAACATTGTCTAAGGAATCTGCTATTTAGCTTAAAACTTATTTATTTATGTTTTTAAATCCCCTGTTTACATTGTTTAATTAGTATTCTAGCTTATCCACACTAGCCCCTTAGCTTGTCCACACTAGCCCCATGACATGGGGCTAGTGTGTACAAAAACAACCTTTTTTGAAAAACTTTTTATCAAATAACTGTTCGGCCAAATATTTTAATTTATCAATTAAAATAAGTACAAAAGTGCAAATTATTGTAAAAAATATATCAAGTGCATGAAAAACAGTATTTAGTATACTTTTTTTCCAAAAATACAAAATATGTCCACACTAACCCCCTTCTTCCCTACAGTGATAATTTAGTATATAGATATGGCAATCGAAACGATCCTAATGAATCTCTTTAAAGATTCCCCAAATTCAGCAGTTATTTTTGCTGGACAATAGAGATGAATTCGGGCTCATTTTTGAGAGCCCGCGCCCGAAAATTTGTAACCGAGCCCGCCCGAGCACGGGTGATATTGTCTCGGACCGAAACCCGAGCCCGCCCGAGCCCGAATCAAACTTTCTTGTATCAAAAACCGAACCTTCTTCAATCTGACATGATCTCTCTGTTAATGAAAAATGTTATGTCAAATGTTCTTCATTAACAGAAGTTTCTAAATTTTCTCAAAATGCTTCACTTCAAATGCGTTACTGTATGACATATTACAATAGTAATCGGCAAAAAAAACACTATAAATAAGCGTTAATTTTTTTTTTGCTTAATTTTCATATTGATTGAACTGATTTAAATGTTCCTTTCATTTTCTCACAGTAGGAAAATGTTTATTTGCTTTGAATTTATTTGAAGATTGACGATTGAATCTTTGCTTGATGAATCTTTGATTGAATGAAGATTGATCTTTGCTTGAATCCAAGCCCGTCCGAGCCCGAAACCTATTTTCGACTCTAGAGCCCGAGCCCGCTTCGGGCCCGGGCTCGGGCTCGGGCTGTCAGGCTCGGGATGAGCCCGTCTCATCTCTACTGGACAACCGGTCTAGTCCAAAAATAATAGCTTAGCAACAGCATTTATTTTTTGGGGAGAATTAAGTTTTTTAACTAAAACTTTTAGTATATAGAAATACTTAAGTACAGCAGTCCCCAACCTTTTTGTAGCAAAGAGCACATACTAAAATGTCGGTCGCACGACTGGAACCATTATTTTTTTCAAGATGTTATTAAAGGGGTGAATGCAGCAAAAATGTATACACACAAACCAAACCCAGTGGTGCGACAGCCTATGAGGACCAAGGCCTACTGTGCCCATCTCAGTTTTCCTGATCAAGGGCTCTGTTGTGCAAGGCAAATGTTCCGGTTAGGTGGAAAGCCGACCGCGGAACCCTCAGGGTTTAGTTCCCAAGCCCGCTTGGTGATCATTTTATCGACCCACTGAAGGGATACACTGATCTTATCAATATCAATACACACAATGAACTTTAAAAAAAAAGAAAAGAAAAAAAAAGATAATTAAAAAAAGTATTGAAAAAAAAATAAAAAAATATCTCACAGATAAAATAAGTAAATACTAAATAATGGAAGCAAACTTTTCAAAGTTCGGATCATGATGCGTATAAAGTTCGAAGTCAATATGATTTTCGGAACCACATTTTATTGGTCATTGTTTCGAAAAATGTCGAGTAGGATAATTTCACAGGTAGTAAGCAATCGTCAAGGTGCTCACCTGAGCTGCCGTGGGGAGGTAAAGCGCAGTATCTGCAGAAATAAGCTTTTGAAATATTTGAAAGAAACGTGTTTTGGATTCCACACTAACAATAGGGAAATGTGTTTGAAGTTGACGCTTTTCTACGTGCTAATTTTCAGCGGAAACCAAATAAGAAAACTTTTAAAGTAAAGTTTAAATACAAAAGATGACAACAATGCAAAAAAAAAAAAAAAAAATCGCAGATACTGCGCTTTACCTTACCACAGTAGTGCAAGGATGAGTGATTTAAAGTCACTTTGATTTTAAGTGACACTTACCGTCAAAAAAGAAATTTGTCACAAGAATTTGAAATCGGAAAACTTTTTTAAAGCAATCACATTGCTTATTGTTCTCAATTGACTGTTTTGAATTTCTATGATTTTATTTTCCCCCCGCCTCCTTTCCAGCACCACCGTCGACCAATCCCTCCCGAGATGCTGCTCCTCCAGAGAAAAAACCAGGTTACGTCCATATCATACACACACACGCATACACACACACACATACCCACACACTCATGCCTGCACACAAGCACACACACACACACATGCCCACACACTCATGCCTGCACACAGACAAACACACACTTGTGATTGCGAAAAATGTAATTCGAATTCCTGATGTCAAAACTCAAATTAATTTTATTTTTAATATGTTTCTCTTTATTTTTAAAAAATTCTCATTTCATATAATGGATTTTAGGAAAATGTCACCCTGGACATACAAAAATTTCTGTACCTCCAGTTCTTTTTTTATAAACAAGCTCTGAAATGTATGCTTTTGTTTGCGTCGTACGCAATTTCCAACTCTGGATGGTTAATCATTAAAAATATAAAAAAAGACTTTTACATGACTTAATTCAACTTTTGCATGCATGGCACATATGAAACGCATGTCGAGCGTTGTGGAGCCCAGGGGCGTGCACAGTGAGGGGGGAGGGAGGGAGAAGGGACATCTCTTGGCCCGAGCCCGAGTCTGAAGGGAGCCCGGGATTTTTAAAATGAGGGGTAGGGATGTAGAGGAAAACGATATGGAAGGGGGCCTGCATAAGTCATTTGTGACAGACCCCAAAATTTATGTGCATGCCGATGCCCGCGGGCATAGGGTAGGTGACCCCTGCTTTTGTTTTTTGAAATGACAATCGAAACGATATTAAGGAATCCATTTAAGATTCACCAAAACTAGGAGGTTTCGTTTAAATTTTTCTTTTTATTATTATTATATTTTTTTTTTGGACAAAACTGACAGCTTGGCAACGCATTATCACAGGGGTGCATAACTAGGGGGGAGGGGTCATGGTGCAGACTGCTCCATTACAGTTTTTAGGGGGTAGGTGTATTTGTTTTCGTTGGGGGGTGGCTTTAGCTTTTTTTTTTTTTTTTGGAGGGGCGACTCCGCGACATTGAGGAGGGGTTGCGCCCCTGCCCTTAGGGGGGAATGGGCACCCCTGCATTATCCGATGTTTTTTTTATGTGACGTAATTATTCGGTTGGAGTTTATTCACAAACAATTCCGTATCTTTTTTTACCTCCAAAAAAAATCCTCTACGAGAGGGCAGAGAACAACCGAACTAGCCGAGCTAGAAGAGACCCATTACTTTCAATCTTTTTACCGGTAGCATAATGAAAGGATAGGTGCCGAATTTGGGGGGAGAAGATGTCGGCGTCCGTGTTCCGAGCGGCAACTTCAGAAGACAGCAAGTTTAAGCGTGGCTCCGAGCAGGAATTCAAAAAGCGCCGAACAAAACTTAAAAATCCGGCCGTTAGATCTCGAGGTGTGGGAAAACTCCGAATTAGAGCACCTGGTTTCTACGCTCCTACTCAATTTCACCAAAGAAGGCTAAAAATTGCATTTTTAGGACTTGAATTTCCAAACTTTTCGGGTGAAAACACCTTACCCGCCCCTTCTCTAATGTGACTTGGTCAGACACAACCTAAAAAGGCATTTTAGGTTGTGTTTGACTGAAAAAAAAAATTCCGAAACATCACTGAGTATTTCAGTGGAACGTTTTGGGATCTCACAGGTTTTCGTCAATTTCCTTTAAAAACCAAGTATCTTCGTCAAAACGTTTCCTGAATTACTGCAAGTCGCACGAATTATGTTTCTTACTGAAGTGAAAAATATTTTTAGCTACCAATTTAAAGATTGACTGAGTGTGTTTATTAAGTGTATTCGTTTCAACTCGATTACGGCCCGTCCAGCCTCCCAACAACACTCTCAATGTAAGCAGGTGCCGTCTAGTCTCCTAACAAGGCTCTGTTGGCAAATGAAATGCTGGGTACTTAGCGTCAGTTCCGTGTTAGCTTTGTCCGCGTTTGCATTAATTCTTTTGGAGTTTTCTTGGGAAGTCAGGAAGGCTTAAGTTATAGTCTGAAACCAACTTTAAGTTTTCTCTGTTGGTTCCAGAGACCTTAACTTGCTTAATCCGAAAAGCTTCTAGGATAATTTCCAGAAAATTATTGAATTCTAGCGGAAAACATTCCTGTTTTTTGCAAGAAATATTACTGGCAGAAATTGGCCACATTAGCTGCCGATTATTTTCCAGGAACGTTTCTGAATTGTTTTTTCAGTGTCTCTCGTCACTTGTCTAACGTCTTTGAAGATAATTTTAAAATGTGTTTTAGGAAAGCTCCCGAATTTCCACTCCTTCCCCTAACACCACGAAAAAAAATTTTACTTTGCATTTTAGAGCTACAACATCGAAACATTTCCGAAAAAGCCTTCAAACCCTATTTTATTTCCTTGCGTTACCAAACATAAATTAAAAATTCAATTTTTGGCTTCCAATTTCGAAAAATTTCCGAGAGAAGGGGCTAAAAAATAAATGCGTTTTCAGATCGTCAATATCACAAGATTTCTGGGGTAGATCCCGAATCTTGACTCTTCTCCTAACGTAAAATTAAAAACAGACGTAAAAAAAAAAAAAAAAAAAAGTGCCGCCTTTGTAGGATATCAATTTTGAAACTTTCGCTAACGTTAATACAAAGATAGTCTGAAATTGTGCGTTTAAAATCTCAATTTTGAAAAAACTTTGGAGGGAGATCCCTAAACACTGCCTGTCATTTAATGTCACCAAAGATAGGTTGAATTAGCGTTTTTAAAAATTAAATTTTAAAAACCTTTCCAGCTAGGCTTTCTGCCCCTTTCGCTACACTGTAAAAAAATTCAGAAACATTGCTGACTATTTCCAAGTCACCTTTCGGGATTTCAATGGATTTTATCCTCTTCTTGGAAATATCAAGTATCATTCACAAAAAGTTTCCTGAATTGCTACAAGTTGCACAAATGCAGACATCTCTCAGTTGTAAAAAATATTTTCGCTCCCAGTTTAAAGATTAATTGAGAGTATTTATAAGGTGTATCGGCCATGCTGTTTAAACTCCCAAAGGGAGCGAATAAGTATGGACTTCGTAGCTTTGCCAGACTCGCAAGCAAGTGAGATGCTTGATACTTACTTGCAATTCTGGCTTAGCTTTGGCCATGCTTGCAGTACTGCTTTTGGCACTGTCTGGATAAATCAGGAAGGTGCCAAGCTGTAATATTATCCCTACCAGAGATGACTTTGAACTTCCAGTGACATGCAGGCTTTAAACGGGAAGATTTCTGGCTTTTTTAGGAAGGTTACTGAGTTTTAGCGGAAAACGTTCCTGGTTTTTGCGAGATATGTTACTGGCAGAAAGTGGGCACATCAGCTGCCTATTATTTTCCAGGAACGTTTCTGAATCGTTTTTACAGTGTAGTAAAGATAGCCTAAAATTTACATCAGTTTTGAAAAACGTTATAGAGAGAGAGAGAGAGCTCTTCTCCTTCCATTTTCCTATAACGAAAAATGACCTAAATTTGCTATTCCGTGTCGAAAAAATTCCCAAGCCATCCTTCGATTCTTCTCCATTCCCTTGACCGATCATAGGTAGCCTAGATTGCATATTTAAAACTTCAGGCTCAGAAAGTTTCCAGAGGAAGACCCTATCCCCGAACGTCATCAAAGATAGCTTAAAAGTTACTTCTATTTTGAAACACGTTTCGGCGGGAACCCAAACCTCCTACATTATCAACCTTTACGAAGAATTGCAATTTTTTACTTCAATTTTGAAAATATCTTCGAATTATACCTCTCCTCCCCCCATATCCTCTTCATAACACGGATGATTGACTAAAAAAAGTGCTTTAAAATCTTCAATTTCAAAAGTATTTCCTGAGACTTCAACCGATGTCCCAACCTCTGTTCTTCCTTCAGGGGCGTGCTCAGGGGAGGAGAAGGGACAATTGTTGGTCCGGGTTCAAGCCTGAAGGGGGCCTGAGATTTTCTAAATGAGGGATGAAATATATGTAGGGACGTAGAGTGTAAACATTATGGAGGGGCCGCGTAAAAGTCATTTGTGACGGGCCCAAAAATTTCTGCGCACGCCCCTGTCATCCTCTGACGTAACCAAAGGCATCTTAAAATGTCTTGTAACTGTTATAGGTATTTAGCTTTTCTTTCAAAGCAATAAATTGCACATAAAGAATTTCTCGGTACTAAACTTATTCAACGTTTTATCAATTTTTCCCGTTTCTGTATTAAAAAAAGAAAAAATATAACTTGATACAGAAGCATGAAGAAGGATAAATAGGGAGGAAGTTTCAAGTGTGCTAAATGTCTGAAAAAGTGAAAATCTGGTACTGGTGCATCCCCCTCCAATAACTTCTTGTTGTTGTTGCCTTGTTCATAGTATCTATATAAACACTATGGCAAGGCAGGGTGTAATTGCCTTGAGAGGTTAAACTTCTTTATTTATTTACTGAGAAGAAAACACAAGAAAGATTTTCAGCACAAAGAGAGGAAATAACACCCAAGGCATCGGTGGGATTCGAACCCACAACCTCCAGCATGCGAAGCGAAACCGTGAAGTGGGCCGATGGAACGGCGGCAGAGTCCATCCCTGCGGTTGCACCTTGAAAATGTGAAGATGAAAGCTGTAATAAGTTACAACGGTGTAAAATAACGTTAATACACTGCGGTATAAATCTTGCTTTCAATTCAGCCTTAGCTTCGGCTATGGGGGCGATAGTTTTTAGCTTTACGTCTTGTATTATTTTCGGAATTTAAAATGTTCAAATAAGAAATCCCGTGGTACCTATCTCTCCCTACTTTTTATTACTTATCTTACCCTAACTTTTTTTTTTTTTTTTCAGTTTAAGAGGATACCATAGCCCCCGTGATGATCACACTTATGCTGATCTGCGTGCTCATATTTTAGCAATATCCACCCTAGGGTGGTTCAAAAAAACTTTTTTTCAGCTACAGTCCAGGACACCCCCTATTTTTTTTACACTTACTAATAGTTTTATGCTGTAAAAGTTTTAGCTTCTTACTCAAATTTTAAGACGGTGCTCAATGACTCCTTAATTTAATATTAGCCCTATCATAGAAAATGACACAAATTGAGAAATATTCAATTCCCCCAGCTGTTTTTTTTTTAAATAATTGTTTTATTGCAATGTATATGCATATTTGTAGTGTGCATTTTAATATGTAGCATTGTTTTTTTCAGTTCGAAGTATTTTTTAACCCCCCTCCCCATACTATTGAAGTTTGGGGGAGGGGGTTGAGCACCGCCTTTCAGTTGAAATAGGAAGCTAAAATTCCTCCAGTATATTGCTATCCACAAGTCTAAAAATATTGAAGGGTGTCCCGGTATCTAGGAGAAACTTTTTTTTCCATGTATTTTTGAATCACCCTAATCCACTCTTTTCCGACCAAAAGACACCTGTGCCTTTGAATTTATGTAATACTGAATGTTAAAAATCAGCGAATTTCAGTGTATAAAGTGCTAATTATGAATAGATAATCAAAGGCTTTGTACTAAAAACTGTAAGAAATGTGAGAAGTTTCTAGAATTCGATTTTTAGGTTCGAAGTAATTTTTTCTTTTTTTTTTTGTCCTTTATTTACTGTTTGACTATAATTTGTTTTAGCCACACCTTTTCCTGCTTATCTTCTATTTGTATTTAATAGCCAAATAGCAGGTCCATTTTTTCGATTTCCATGAAAAGGAAAATTGGAACGTTTTTAGCCGTCGCCCTTCCAGTTTATTTAGTCGAACGATAGGTTTGGCGTTCTAACGTTCAAAACACGCAAAGTGTACTTTTCTTTTCGAAAGGCTTGGCCGTTATACCCCCTGTTTCAGCGTCCACAGGATCAAATATGGGTTGGTCCTAAACGTGCTCTAAAACCTTTTTCATTTCATTTCGTGACCGAAGTTGACTGTTAGATCGGTTGTGAAACAACAAACAGTGCAGACAGAAGGGGATAAATTGCATGTTTAGTCAAATATTAACACCTTTTGCAAACACCATGACGTAAAATGTCTAGACATGAATCTCCCAAACCGCTTTGTTCAATTTTTATCTTAAAAACACCAAATCAAATAATTCTCGAAAAGGAACAAATAATAAAAGGAATGAATTATTCAGAAGCATAATCGAAGAGGTATAAGAAATGACCAGAAAGAGTTTAAAGGGAGAAACTATACAGTAAAAACATTTATTTTAGCGAGCCGTAATTTACGCAAAAATGAAGATATCGGTACTTTCGTGCTGAAAATTTGGCAAAATTTTGTATGATGAGAAACGAAATTTGGAAAAAAAAAAAAAATAATAATAAAAAAAACAACAGCGGGAAAACATTTCGCGAGGCTAAAATTTTCGCGACTACGATGAGCTCGCGAAACTCACAAAATTGGAAGCCTCGTGAAAATAAACACTTTTACAGAATTTAATTTCAAACAAGAATTTTTTGACCGAAACATCAAGAAATTTAATAATGGATGACAACCAGTCCACAAAATTATTGTAAAACTTTGCAAGAGTTAAAATAAAAATCAAATGTTTCATTAAAAAATAGGTAATGAGTTTTGGATTGAATGGGAGACGAGGAGGAATTTTGCTGCAGAAATCGACTTTCCAGACCTCCATCTTAACAAATGGAGTCGTTTTATCTTACGTCTATCGGATAGAGCCACACTATAGTTGTTACACATAAGCATGTATAATAAAGCTTATAACCAAAGTTTTGAATTTAAAATCACGTTCTTTGCGGTCTGTGGGTCAAACCTCCCTAGAGTGTGAAGATTTGACCCAGTTTGGAGGCTCTTGGAAAAACTACTAATAAAAAATTAATATATTACCGAAACGAAACATAATAATGAAAGAAGTTGCCGACATTAAAAGAAAATAAATGATGTCAATATGGAAATTTTTTGACGGTCAGAAAAAAAAAAAAAAAAAGGAATATGTATTTGTAAAAGCGGGTCGAACTTTCCCTCCCTTAGTTTTGGTTTGATTTTTTAATAGTGGTAAATAATATCTTTTCAATGAATAAAGAATTAGTCAATATTTATTTTAGTAATAATAAGCAAATAGTTTGCAACACACATCTAAATTATTTCTATGCAACAGCCTCATATTTTTCAGAAGTAGGAATATTTTTTAGACTTGTGTTATCTAATTTGATCTCCTGACAAAATCCAATGAAGTTTCATCAAAATTAATTTTGGTGATTAACACGCCCTTTTTCGGGACAATTAGGTTCAAATGCTATGAATTCGGAAACAAAACACAACTTGCACAAAAATTGGGACTGGGACCGAATATTGAATATTTGGGACTGTCCCAAGAAATGCGCGATGTATGGTCACATTATTTTTAATATATGTTCACCGCTTTACCATAGTGGTGATTTTGATTTTTGCACTCATAACAAGGGACTCCCCGATGGGCGGTCACAGGAGGTCACTGTGACCATCCAAAAATTTCCTTCCCCGTCAAATTTTGTCCGACGATTTGGCAGAATTATCATCATTCGGCGAAATTTGGAGTTCCATTCGGCAAAATTATCGTCCTTCGGCGAAATTTGGAGTTCTATTCGGCAAAATTATCATCATTCGGTAACATTTGGAGTTCCATTCGGCAAAATTATCATCACTTGGCTAAATTTGGAGTTCCCTTCGGGAAAATTATCATCATTCGGTGAAATTGCGGAGTTCCGTTCGGCAAAATTTGGAGTTCTGTTCTGTATATTGAGAATTTTCGCCCTCCCAAAAATTTACGCACTGGGCGCCTCTGTTCCTAACCTTAAAAGTGTAAACGTCTTTGATTTCAAGAATATATAGTGAATAATTAAGCTTAATAAGCAGGATGGAACAAAAAAAAAAAGTGAAAAAATAAAAGCAACTGTATTTCCATCTCGCCCCAAAGCCTCATTCACAAGGGTGGATCATATCCGGGAAGTTCTTTCTTTTATGAATTCTCGGAATTTCAACGTACTTCCTGCTCCAGCTGGGAGCTGTTTGTTGATTTAAGTTCTAACACCACTGGGCGGGTCGAAAGAGGTTCTTGTTGAAGGAATGAGGAGGGGGACTCCTAAACTGGGATTAAGACACAGGGCTAAATTTAGGAATTTTCCGTGCTTCATCTTAATATTTTTCCAAGTGAGAAGCTGAAAGCCTAATTTGGCTAAGCATAAGTGTTCTTTGCATGCGTTAGAGATATTTTTTTTCAATACCCATTCAATAATTATTTAACTTAGCTTACTATAAACATATGTATTTCTCATGCATATCACGCACCAGTAATATAGTGGCACATCTCATAGGCAAAGAAAAAGTATTGGAGAAAATCAAGGTTTTACGTGATATTTAAACCTCCATTGCTGCGAATACCAATATAATGAAGTACACGTTACAGCGAAATAAATATTCAGTACCATTTTTATTGCCATTACATTTTCTGAATTCCACTCCAACGAAACTCTCGCTACAACGAACAGATTTTGCGGTCTCATGAAGTTTGTTGTAATTGGAATTGAACTGTACTATTTTCAATCAGAGCTGTGGAGTCGGACGAAAACTTATCGACTCCGTATCCGATTCCGGAAATTTTAGAGCCTTCAACTTCGACTCATTTTCCAAAAAAATCAGTTCGACTCCGACTCCACAACACTGGCAAAGTTACGGACTTTGGAGGAAAGTGATCTGCTCCGGTTCAGACTCTTGAAATTTTAAACGTTCGACACTCGACTCCGACTTCGCAGCTCTGCTTTTAACCCTTTAAGGACTATGGGACATTTATTGTTTCCATAGTTCAAAATTACTTTTATAAATTATCGAATACAAATAATCTACAAATTATACTTTTCCTATGTTAGTGATAAATTAGCATTTTAATGTGAGCAAAAAAGAGAAAAGTTAAAAATTTAATGATAATTTTATTTTGAAAAAATATCAAATGAAATCTATAGATTGAAAACATTGCATTTTGTAATTTTAATGGACCATATGAGACGACGCATGTCCCCTTATAAATTGACGTATGCCCCCTCAATTTACACTTTTTTGACACAAAAACAATTTACGCTTTTTTGACACAAAAAAAGATTATTTCTTCTCTAAGTAATCATCGTAACGTTTCAATTTTGGTTTCATTGAAAAGAGCAGAAAAGTGCATTTTTAAAACATTTTCTATCTTCGATTTAAAAAAAACGGAGGCGATTAATAAACGAGGACAAAAGTTAAAAACATTTTACGTAAGGAAAAATCCATTTTAAACGCGATATTTGAATCGTTGCCATTTTTGCTCAAATGCGGACAAATTAAATTCTTCTCATTTTTCTCTTACTATTGATTTTGAACTGGATATTTATCGTTTGCACGAGGTCAGTTTTTATTAGCGTGAAGAAATCTTTGAAAGAAATAACAGTTATTATTTTTTGCTTGGGTGTGAACAAATGAAACTTCTTAACTGTTTTTAGTTTTCTCCGATGATGGAAGATTTAAAAATTTTCCCACTTTGATTATTTTTTGTGTTTATTAACGTCTATTTGTGTGCTGATGCAACCTGGAGACGATCGCTACAAATTTTGTTTTGAATTTATATAATTGAAATGTTTATTACTGTTGTATTTAATCTAATCATGACCTAAAATGTACTGTTTATACGCTATTTCAGAATAGTCAAAGCTTACTCGAGTTTAGAGGAGCTGCCGTCCTCCCACACACACTCACACGTGTGTATGTACATGTAAGAGTACTAGAAAATATAAATCGTGTAATGATTGTTTTTTTAATATATGCACACAAATGTAAATATTTTCTTTAATAATCATTAAAAAAGGGCGATTAATAAAAAGTTATATTTAATGTATATCCTCTAACGACAACTTAAGAAGAGATTAATTAACTGTTTGTGCTGTACAAAATTCGTGAGATCGGGTAACTAATCTTTTCTCCCACCTATACTGATTTGTAACAATGTTTCATCATTTCCATCAAGTCCGTAAAATTTCATAAAGGAGGAAAAGAAAACAAATTATGAAATTTACACCTATTGGAAAGAAATGAAACAAATAAAAAAAAATAAAACAAATGAAAGAAACAGGAATATCAGGGTAAGAACTTAGAATTCAGCACACAATGTTTTTGTCAGCATTTTTTGGTCATTTAGACAAAAATCTAAAAGGTGTTTTCATGGCTTTCAATTCCGCAAACACACATTTTGACTAATTTTTTTGTCAACTCGATGTGTGCAGCTAATTCATATCCGACAGCCAATGTAGCTTAACCATTCAAATTATCTTGAAGAGTAGAGAAAAGTAAGATTTTTTTTCATTAATTTAAATTTCAGAAACTTCATCTTTCCACCAGTCACCTCACCCTAACTGGCAAGAATAGCAATATAACTCCACTATTTCATCAGCTAAAACGAGATGTTCAACCTTTTTACACTTATAGGACCTCTCAGCATACGTTAGAATTAGCACCCCTTGAAAAGGACAGGCTGACTTAACTGACATTTTGGTTCCAAGACAGAATTGGATCCAATCTCATTTCTAGTATTTATAAATACGTTATAATATTCGTTGGTTGCTATGTCGTAAAACAATTGATGAGAAGTTGAGTAAAATGTCACTTAAGGTGAATCTAGAAAGATAACTTAGTTCACAAATTTAACAAAAATGTAACGGGAAATGTGTACTGTAATAAACCTCATTTTCATACAGTATTTGTTTTTAAATTGTATTCATTAAATCGTCTTCATCTACAGAATAAAATAATCAAACATCAATCAGGGAACACACCTAAAGTTGGACACCCGTGTTCTTCAATGAGGCTTTTGTACAAATACTATTTTATCGCCCGACAATTTTGGAACCAAAATGTCGGATAAGTCAGCTCCCCTGGCCGACTTATCCGACATTTTGGCTTCAAGACAGAGGTTGGATCCGAACTTGTTTCTAGTATTATAAATACGGTATAATATTCGCTGGTTGCTATATCGTTAAAAAAAAAAAAAAAAAAAAAAAAAAAAAAAGATAAGTTGAGTTTAACTTAGTTGTCACTTAAGCTAAATCAAGAAAGATAACTTAGTTTGCAAATTCAATAAAAATATATCGGGAAATGTTTATTGCAATGAACCTCATTTTCACATCCTATTTGTTTTTTATTTTGTATTAATTAAATCTTCTTCATTTACAGAATAAAATAAGCAAACATCAATCAGACATCATATCTAAAGCTTAATCACCAGTTTTCTGCAACGAGGTTTTTGTACAAATACTAATTTTGTCAATCGGCAACTTAGGAGCTATAACTGTCGGATGAGTCAGCTCCCCTTATTTAGAGGACTTAGCATACGCTTTCTTGAAGAAAACTCTTGAGCGCAGAGTAGTCAAAAATTTACCGATTTGACGAAATTTTCTAATTATTTTAACACTATACAATCATCTTATTGCGATAATGAATGATGAGATAGTATCTATGCACTTATTTTTGCTTTTTAAACTATATTTAATGAATAATAAACAAAAGCCATAGTATTTTAAAGTATGAGAAATCAACAATAATTGTTTTTCAATGACCTGACCGTGGTTGCTTTTATTATAAACTATTTTTTACATCTAAAATGATTTGAAATCTGCAATATAATGTCATCTTCAGCATCCAACATCCAATATTTTCCTTTATTTTGTTTTTTCTCCAAACAAGCAAAGATAAAAGTTTTTTGCATACATTGGTCGAAACAAATGACATTAGACAGTCCTTCTGGGAATTTTCAGATATTCCTTTCCAACGTTCATTGTAAAAACAATTCAGACACGTTCCTGGAAATAAATAGACAGCTAATGTGTCCAATTTTTCCAAGTAACATATCCTGCAAAAAACAGGAATGTTTTCCGCTTAAATTCAGTAACCTTCCTGAAATTATCTTTCAGTGGTTCTGAAGTATACGGAAATCTCTCCGGTTAACCACCTGCCACTTTCCTGGTTTACCAAGCCAAGAGCATTCTTGCAAACGTTTCCAAAGCTACAACAGAAATACAAGAAAGCATCAAGATTCTTACTTGCCTGCACTTGTTGTAAAGCTACAGAATCCAGAGACTTATTCCTCTCTTTCTGAAATTCGTCACTCTGGGCTGGCCGAAACCGAATTGAAAAGTCGATGCACTTAACAAATACGCTCAGTTAATATTTGAACTGGCAGCTAATGGTATTTTTCACAGCAGTGAGAGGTCTGCATTCGGGCAACTTGTAGCAATTCAGGAAATTTTTTGACAAATATACTTGATTATCAAAGGAAGAGAATGAAAACATGTGAAATCCAGAAACTTTCCACGGTAATAATCAGTTACGTTTCTGAATTTTTTTACTGTCGTCTTCCCCTGGACCCACATAGGTTGAAAGCAAAATTTGTTGTTTAAAGTATTTGTGAATAATATATCTTATCAATATATAGTTTGGTTTATGTCTGATTGCTTCGAGTCTATGTAAGCTTGGGGGAAGCAGTAGTGGGTAAAAAAGATGTGAAGGGGTAGGAAAACGGAGCCCCTACTCCCCACCTTCCATTTCAAAGTTACATTCTTATGAAATAACATAGGAAAATTAAATTGTTTAGAATTTTTAGTTTTTATTCCCTGGAAATGAATCAGGTTGCCTAGTAAAAATTCATTTTTTAATTGATTTTGAATATTTAACTCTGAAAAGGGAGGGGGGAAGCCCCCTTTACTTTTGGGAGTTACGAAACAGTTACCCCCAGTAAAAACCACATATGCTTCCCCCACCTCCTCAAGACGCTCTCTTACATTTCATGGTTTCAATTTTTTTTTTTTTTTTTGGAAGAGGAACTGTCCTCTTCTTCGTGCTTATTGCGCAGTTATGTTTGGTGAGGACTACGATCTAAGTGTCTTCGCCTCAATTACATACGGCAGGGGTGCCCACATCTCTTAGAAGCAAGGGCACACCCCCTGAATATCGCGAAGACCCCCTCCCAAATGATAAAAATGCCCCTCAAAGCTCCCTCCCAACCTAGGGGGCACCCCTGCATACGGTATAATTTATTACATATAATACGGAATACATATAAACAACACATGAAAGAATTTACAGCACAAAGATGGGAAATACAGTTCCTTTGCTCTGCCATCAATTGCGCAAAAGCCTCGGCTTTAAGCAACTTCTTCAAGGCAACAATTTTTCTTTTCTATTCTCAGACCCTATTTTGTATATTTCTCTTATTTTATTTTTCCCAGAAATAACCCTGTAGTGCTACATTTGCGAAACGCCGCAATTTTTTCTATTTTCCAGTGAAGATTTCCTCTTTTGCACACTAATTTTCCGAGAGACCGATCTTTTTTTTTTTTTCCTCTCCTTAGATTACTAAAAAGAGAAAAAGATTATATGGAAGCGTCGCTGAGGTAGGTAGATGGTAGCGAGACGCCCACACTGACTACTAGGACACTCTTGTGGGTTGCATAGATCATGCATCGACCTAGAACTGAAATTTTGGAACATGAACTTCGAGGTCGGGGGAAGGGTCCAAGAGCGCCATTTGTTCCTGATTACTTCATTCCCCCTTCCAATCTTATGGGCTCATACGTTTACACTGATTCCCTCTTTTCGTTTCGGCAAATATCTCAAAAGAACGCCAGATAATCAATGCTTTTTTTTAGAATAGTTTCACTCGACTTTTCTCAGAAGAGCGGTGAGCTCATTTCCATGCCTAAATCATAGGGAGATTTTACCCTCTCATCACGAATTCCATTTTTTTCAGAGAACGGTTAAATTATACAGCGGTACATTCTGCGTCCGGCAAACACCTAGATAGAACTTTCTTAGAGGGGGGTTGGGGTACAAGGTTGCACGATCTTCATATGAGAAAAAATGCCAAAGCAGTAGTATTAGCTGCTAATCGCATTAATTAAGATCAATCCAATTAAAACTAATAATTAAAATAAAACACCCCAAACAGACCGAATTTAGCTCCATGCCATGAAATCTGTCGCCCCCTTCCCAATAAAAGAAACAAAATTTCCAAAAAATCAAAAAGTGTTCCTGAAATTTAAACTGTGAAGCTTATGAAGAAATGATGACGTTTCACATTCAGGGGCGCCCCGATGGGGTATCACAATGATATCCCAAAAAATTCTTTATTCGGCAAATTTCGCTGACGATTCGGCAAATTTGGAGATAACATTGCAACATAGAGGTTTTTTTTTTTTAATTGTTTTTTAATGATGCCCAACGTTCTATATAACTGAATCTTTGATGAGCACTGAACTTTAAAGTCTTGTGCGTTGCATTTTATCAGTTGTCATCTTTATTTATAACAACATCTTTATCCTGTCATTTTATTTATTTTTTCATCTACAAATCAACGATTTGAACAATTTCTTCTGTTATTACTTTCACTAACTTGTGTTCTTAGCACTCCTCACTTTTCGATGGTACTTCATTAGTAAATTGTAACTGGATCACATTGCAAAGAGTCCAAAGTTTTCGTTTTGAAAACTGCCCATTTGTAAAAAAAAAAAAAAAAGTATCACGTTTAAAAAATTTTGAAGCTTCTTTTTCGTTCTTCGATTTTTAATTTAGAATGCTTCCTTTATTAAAAATCATTCAGCCTTTTTCGATCGTCACTCCTTTTCATTTGCCTCCGAGACTTAATATTATCAGAAAGCAATTTTTAAACATTAATAATGTAAAAAGAAAATAAACATCAATAACTTAAGATACCGGCCATGAATAAACTTTAGTATAGCACTAAAAATCTTTAGTCAAGCTACAATCTTGTTGCGACTTCTGGCCAAACGCAACAACGCTTTCGAAATTGACAACCGCTTATCCTCTTTACTTACTGTTTTACGCTGATCTATTACCATGATTGAAAATCATTTGGTTTTTCATAAGATGTGTGAAGGTAATCGTTATTAAATTACAAGAAAAAATCGTTTCTGTGGAAAACGAAAGAATGCTTATATTTTACTTTCAAGAATAAAAAATTAATTTAAAAAACGCATGGTTAAAGCAATTTGCCGCCGCTGAAAATTTTGCCGTCCTATGCAACTGCCTACTCTCTCTCTATTGGGAACAGCGTAACGTCAAGGACAGTCAAATGAGAACAATAAGCAATGTGATTGCTCACAAAAAAAAGATAAATAAATAAATAAATAAGATATTAATTTGAATTTTTTGCATCTTGAATTCAAATTGTTTTTCGCAATCACGAGCGTGTGTGTGTATGCACGCGATTGTGTGTTTGTGAAGGCGCATATGTGTGTGTTTGTGTAGGCGCCTGTGTGTGGGTGACACACATGTGGGTGAGTGTATGTATGCATGTGTGTGAGTGTTGTGTATGCAGTGCTGTGCATGTACGCGCGCGTGTGTGTGTAGACGTTCGTTTGTGTATGTGTGTATGTAGGTATGTGTGTTTGTGTCTGTGTGCAGGCATGAGTGTGTGTATATGTGTGTGTAGGAGTGAGTGTATGTGTAGGTGTGTGTGTGTAGGTGTGTGTGGTGTGTAGGTGTGTGTATGTATGCGTGCGTGTGTGTAGGATATGGACTCAACCTGGACACTGTTTTCGCAAGAGGAGCAGCATCGTGAGGCGGCCGGTTGACGGTGATGCAGCAGAGGGTGCTGGCGGGGAAATAAAATCAGCGTAACGCCAAAAACAGTCAAACGAGAACAATAAGCAATCGTGATTGCTCAAAAAGAAAAAAAAAATCGAATTTATCACAAGTGCATCAACACAATGTTCCAAAGTGTTTATCGTTCAGACGAACGGTAGTTCGTTTTTTAGGAGATCATTCTGACTCGTTTATTTTAAGGATTTGTTCTTTTAAACTTGTTCGTTCTAAAAACGACACATCCCTAGTAGACATTGGTGGACAAAGGACCAACACACTGTGCTCTAACATTCCATTTCGCATTTCCCTGCATGTTAAACATTAGCAAAAAGTATTATCAAATTATCATGCCGTGGAGCGAGTTTCTTTGTTGATGTCGTCAGGAGCGTTACTCGATCATTCGCTATCTATGAGGATGCTATGCTATCAGGAAAATGGGACTTATTTGGATTTTTCGATAAACATTTAAAATTCAGCGTATTCATTCGTCTTAATATAAGTTTTAGTTTGATAAATTCTTTTGATTGATTGATAGAACTAAATGTAATAAGAGGCCAAATGTGTTTTTGGGGATTTATTCGAGCGCGTCAGATAAACATAGGGTGTGCACCAGATATCCTGTCGAGTACCTACACCAAATGTAAACCCCTTTTTTGTTAGTGGATGCGTCAGATTTGTAAAAAAAAAATATATATATATATATATTAATTTGAATTTTTGGCATCTTGAATTCAAATTATGTTTTTCGCAATCACGAGCTTGTGTGTGTATGTATACGCGTGAGTGTTTGTGTAGGCGCATGTGTGTGTGTTTGTATAGGCGCATATGTGTGGGTGCGTGTGTGTGTGGGTGTATGTAGGCATGTGTATTTGTGTCTTTGTGCAGGCCTGAGTGTGTGTATGTGTGTGTGTAGGTGTATGTATGCGTGTGTGTGTTGGATATGGACGCAACCTGGACACGGTTTTCCCTATAGGAGCTGCATCGTGAGGAGCCGGTCGACGGTGATGCAGCAGAGGGTGCTGGAGGGAAAATAAAATCAGCGTAACGCGAAAAACAGTCAAATGAGAACAATAAGCAATCGTGATTGCTCAAAAAAAAAGTCATCAGATTAATTGAAGCGAGTCAGATTAAGATAAGGTAGGTTAAAAATCTAGCTAAAAAATGTAGGTATATTTAGAAAATCTGACGATTTGAGCGTGATGTAAGGTTGTGGGAGGGTTATAAAGTTGCAAAAAAAAAAAAAGCATTATCTTGACATCCTTTAGCGCAGTTGATTTTTTATTATTTTTATTTTGAAGAAAAAAATACAATAATCACCATATATATATATATATATATATATATATATATATATATATATATATATATATATATATATATATATATATATATATATATATATATATATATATATATATAGCCTGCGGATTTCTACAAACCAAAGTAATAAAATTCTCCTATCAAGTTTAGAGCTAGCACATGCACAGTAAGCGTTTAGAGTTAATGACAAAGCAACGACTCTTTTAAAGCTTGACCACGGAGAGGTGGCTGGTGAATAGACAGCTGAAACGGAAATACTTCATTGGTTAGTAGGTATGAGGCACAATATTTTTTTTTAAAGGTGTCAGATTAATGATACCCCTTTAGATAACCGTCAGATTCTAGGCTACTATGTCTGGAACAATAGCTGAACCTTCTGTATCAGAATCTGACACACGCTCGATTATTTTAATCTGACGATTTTTTTTTTCATTTTCAAAAATTCGCCACGAGCTTACGTGTTACGTCACTTCCAAAACGTCAGTCTTTTGAATGGTGGCATTTTTAAGGTTCACTTAACATACGCTAAATATCTGACGCGCATGAAAAAAAAATTATATTTTCTACCCCTCCAGATAGCCCCCCCCCCCCAGGGGCGAACCCGCCCGCGGGCAGATGCACCCTCCCGCCTATGCGCCCTTGCGCCCTCAAGCCTGAACACTTTTTTTTTAAATTATTTTTTTAATTTAACTAATTTTATTTTTTGGTGCAACTTTCTTGTTTTTTTTTCTTTCCCAAACCTGTGCGACTTTATTTCGCTTTCTGTTTCTTTTCTTTAAACTCAAACCTGTATACCATCTTTTCCCTCCCCCCTTTTTTCTTCTTTGCACCTTTTTTTTTTCTTATTGCATCTTTTTTTTTTTTTTTGCACCTTTTTCTGCGCCCTATGGAGGTCAAGGTTGGCGCCCTCCTGCGGGACGCCCATCACGCTAATTGGCAGATTAATATACCTTCGGTTCACAGAAAAGTTGGATCATCTTAACTATCAATATCTGACAGGCACGAATACGTTCATGTAACTGCTTCTTTTTTAATTTTGGAAATCCGTTGGAGCTTTCTACACCACTAAAGAGGAACATTAGACTACGTTTTCTTCTTCTTATAAAATAAACTACAAAATCTAATAGGTCCCCACGGCGCTCGAGTAAATCCCCATTCAGCATCATGTGCTCCCTCACATCATGCGGCCGGCGACCGCCCCTTATTTTCATCGCTCGCGTGCGGTACACACGCTGTACACCTAGTAACCCTATCATTACATTCGTTATAAAATCTCTTCATGCGTGAAGAAGAAATAATCACACATGCAGAGGAAATACCAGCATTTCACAGAAACTTCGTCTGTTATTTTATTGCTGAAAACGTTCGAATTTCACGACTTTCTTACTCCCTGCCCCACTTTTTACCCAATTATTTCCTTTTTATACTTAATACAGAGAACTAGTTCAGCCTACTAGGCGGGACATTCGTGGATCCGTCTCTGTCTTTAACTCCAGAGCCCTGACTAAACAAGTCGTCTCCACTTTCTTTGAACTCACGAAAACCAAAATTTTGTTGAAAAATAAAGCAGTTCAATTGATGGACTATCATTAAAGCAACTAGTGTTGTGCGGTTGTGGTAGTCTGATATTACCCGAACAAGCCGACCGACATTTGCGAAGTGGTCTTTTTTTCCCCTTTCGAATTTTTGTGATGCAAGGAGATTTTCTTTCTTCTTTGTTAGTAAGTTTTGTAAGAGTAAAGTGTAACGAAAAAAAGTGAATAACAATTTTAAGTGGTCAGAAAACGTTTCTCTGCAAAATAAAATAAAATCCTTTTTTTTACTGTATATAATTTACACGCAATTATGCAATTCACGTTAATGACAGTAATTTTTTATATTAACACTAGCTTACTACCCGGCGTTGCCCGGGTGCTTTTTAATGCAACATATCTTTTGGACAATCAATTGAATGAATTATTTCCAAATAAGCGTAAAAAAATACATTCACAACGCTTTCTTGGCTCAAATCTTCAAAATACTTTAAGCGTTGTGCCGCTTTGTGGTTTTGTTTTCCCCAATACATCAAAAAATGCAACAGTACTTATCACATGCATTTTATTCAGAAATAAATCATTGAATGTTTCCTTAAAAAGAGTCGTGAGCTTACCAAAAAATAAAAGTCAATCCCTATATCAGGCACAAATATGTACAAAATAGTCTTCTTGGACACGGTTACAATATTTTCAGATTAATTTAAAATCATCCTCAATGTCCAAAAGCTAAACAAATAGTCCACCGTACAGAAAATAAATTCAGTCAGTGTTGTTAACAGACGATAACACTCCGTTTTACAGATTTTTTGCGGTGTTTTTAAGAATGAAGGTATCAAGTGATACTTTATTTTGTATGTTTTCAGGCAAGCACATTTCGCAGAAAAAGTTTGCTTAGTATAAAAAAAACTTTACCAAATGTGTCTGCTCGCTCTTGCCATGGTGATTTAGTGCCATGCCATAGAGTAAAATTGGATAAGTGTAACTTGCCTAAAAAGACGCACGTCGGCTACATTTTATTTTCTTATATTGACGTCAAATTTCTATTTTCGTACGTAAAAATGACAGTTAGACAGTAATATAAATGTCTTGTAAAGATTTAAAATTTGTCAAGATTTAAGTTCTAGTTCAAATTTTTAAGATCTAATACTTGCCGTAAACGTTATACATGATATCACACTGATGCAGGTAGAGAGAACATGTATTTAAGTTTGTTGCTTTAGAGAGAGTATTCCTTAGAGAGCATCAATATTTTAATTTAGAGGGATACAATC
Source organism: Uloborus diversus (assembly GCF_026930045.1). Taxonomy (NCBI): domain Eukaryota; kingdom Metazoa; phylum Arthropoda; class Arachnida; order Araneae; family Uloboridae; genus Uloborus; species Uloborus diversus. The sequence continues at coordinate 94,957,981 of NC_072740.1, read as the reverse complement.
GTCGTGAGAGGTGGGAATGGGTCCACTGACTACATTACAGTCATTATTTTAAGGTATGTAAAACATTAAAAGTGGAAGTAGGTGGACGTGAAGTTATTGAACGAACTATTTCAAAACCGTCAATTAGACTGCGTTATAGAGAAAAAAGTAGGCGTGTGCCTTTTGATCACTATCCGTGTTAGATTTTGATTTTTAATTATTTGCAGGCCGTGAAATTTTTTGAAAAATAAATGTCTTGTTTGTACTTACAACTGTAGAATAGACAAATCTTTTGTTTACATTTTATAGCATCTTGTTGCATATTTTGTTCTTCTTATCCACAGCTTAAAAGCAATCGAAATGTATTTCGCGTTTCGAAACATAGTTTAAAAATTAAAAACTTAAATGATTCACATTTTTCTAATTCATAAATTTAATTCAAGACTTTCTCCTAAATATTGTTCTTAATCCCCCTCCCAGCAGCAAGAAGAATTACATTTGTAAGTGAAACCAACCTTGATCAAGTAACATAAAGCTATCTATATCGAAAATAGTTATATCTCACATACGTTTACAGCACTTAATCGTCCAATATGGTTACACGTGAGATACAAAGTGTTTCACCTTATCCCTATACTGTTTAAGAGAGTTTAAGCTATTATAGCGATAATTTTCCATTCATATCTCACAGCACTTCTTCAATGACGGTTGAAATGCTTAATGGTAGCTACAAACTTCCAATATTTTTCGATTGTTTACAATAGCAGTTATCGACCTTAGCTTTTTAATTGGGAATGCAGCTTTTTTCAACTTATTTCACGATGAAGAAAAAACTTCATATTGTGGAGTAATATTTCATCATGCCTTTAAATAGTAATTTATGTGTGTCAAAAGTTGCATCATACCTGCTAACAGATATAAAACTATTGCTAGTCTGCGAAGATGCTTCATCAGATGTACTATTACCCGAGCATTAAGGTAATATGAAATTTCAAATGAAAACATTTGTTTATATAAAAAATGTAGTATTTTTTTGCAGTTTAAAACAATTCAAATATAAATTAATATTTATTTGCATTTTTTCCAAACTTAAAACTCCAACCCTCCCAAAGTGTATGAATTCCGCTGAATTATATTTCCGTGTGGTTTTGCGGGGGAAAAAGGTTTACAACCTTTAATTTTAGCACATATTGGCAATCCTAGTATGGTAGCTTATTTGCATGTAAGAAACGTTATGACCATCCCCCTTTCCTTTGAAAAACAAATTCCAAATACGCTACTAAGCACAAATATGATTATTTTGCAATTTATTTGCGAAATTAGTATTTTTTACTCTTGTTCTTTGTTAGAATTCAGCGATTAAACTTAGTTGAACCGAATTAGGTAAAGATCCTACGTAAACCATGGAATAGTATAAAGAACATATGCAGATTTGTTTTAAGCACCATCCAACATTAAATTGTTGAAGTTTGTACATGGATAATGAATGAATTATTGATACCGAGCTGGTTTTGATATTTTCTGGGCTGTTCATGTTTGAAATACTGATCTATAATTTCGTTCTACCATTATTGCAACGGAAGTACCAAAAGAAAGCATCCAAAGTAGGTAGAACCGTCGAAGACCGCATTGCATTCCTGCTTTGCAGGATGCTATTCAAAAATCGCTTAACAGCAGCATTTTGGTTTCATTCGGTTTTCTTGACAAACGTGCTTTACTGTAGTCGCGAATCGGCACTATCGGCTACCGTTGAGAATACCTTTAGTTTTGATTGCATTTAAAATATTTCCTGGTGGTTATTAGTTGCAAATCATTTTTATTAGCTTGGAATCAAAGTTCCTAAATTTAACGATAGTAGTTAATCTTTGAAGAAACTTCATCTAGGGCAGTTTATTACGGGCTTTTCGTTAAGACTAAATTAATAACTATACACAAATTCGTTCGTGTAGAAAAGAGTAATTCTATGACTCAAAATATGAATTTAGACCATTTTGGGTCTTTTTAAAATTTAAAAAACCAGCCTATACGAACTCCTGAGCAACAATTTACCTTTGTGCTATATTTGGAAGAAATCCGACGAAAACTGGATTTGTAGAAGGAACATACATTCCCACACCCCCACAAACATACATGTTCTTTGATAGCCTGGAGCGAATTCTATTTAACCGAATTAGGTTATTGGTTATAGTTGAACTGAATTACTTAAAGATTCGACGTAAATTGAGGAATAGTATACAGAAAATTTACACAATTCAAATTGATTTGGTAAGGATCATATGAATGAAATAGATGTGGTTTTAATAAAAGTGTTCTAATGCTGAAACAGTCGAAGATAGTGCGTCAATCTTGAATGTAATATTAGTACCTTACTACTGTTTGTATTGTCTCTCCTATTAACGTGGAAAACACTGATAAAAAATTACACGCAACCCTTACTGTTGTGGATTTTTTAATTAAACAATATTAAAAATTACAATTTAACGGTAGCATTCAATTTAAGTAGAATCATGGGTAGCATCAATGGATCCCTGGGGCTACGAAACGATGTACATCATTACTTCGTATATCTACGGTTCTCTTGCCAAACACGCGTTTGGCTTGTCGCTGAAAGACATTAACGGCCGTTGTTTATGATACTTTTTGTGTTGATTGTGTTTAAAATATTTACTGGTGGTTATAAGTTGCAAATCATTTTTATTAGCTTGGAATCAAAGTTCTTAAATTTAACGATAGTAGTTAATCTTTGAAGAAACTTCATCTAGGGCAGTTTTTTACGGGCTTTTCATTTAGACTAAATTCATAACTATACACAGATTTGTTTGTGTCGAAAAGAGCAATTTATGATTAAAAATATAAATTTGAACCCCTTCGGATCTTTTTTAAATTTCAAAAACCAGCCTATATGAATTCCTGAGTAACAATTTACCTCTGTGCCAAATTTGGAAGAAATCCGACGAAAACTGTGGATTTGTATAAGGAACATACACATATACCCACACACCCACAAACATACATCCATTTTTATATATTAGATGAATAGTGTAAAATATAACGAAAGAATCGCACTATGTATGGTATATTTTTTTAAAAATTAGTATCGTATCATATACAAAAAAAAAAAAAAAGAAAAGAAAAGAAAAGAAAAATGAAAAAGGAATCGAAAAAACATTCAGTCTACATTTCAACTTTTTTGTAAATACTTCTTCACACAAAAATGTTCAGTTTAATAATAGTGAATTTAATCATAATACCAGTGATGTAAGATTCATTATTGTATTACTTTGAAAAGCGAAATGGAATCTTACGTAAGAATAAGGGGGAGGGGTTTGAAAAATCATATGAGCCCTTACATGGGGGGGGGGTCAAAAATTGCCAAAATCATCCTCACGTAATTAATGAATGGCCCCTTACACCAACAAAACAAGTAGTACTCTTCGAAAAATTTAGGAGTTGTAGCAACCATCAATAACTAAATTTAAAAAAAAAATTGTTTCTTTGAATATTATTTGTTTTGGAAAGGGAGAAGGCAGCTGCGTTCCCTTGCATTCCTCTGGATACTCCCATGTTACGCAAGATTCGGTACCGCTAAGTTCTATTTTACAGATGAACCCGTTCGCGATTCACGGTAAAATGGACGTTTTTTTTTTTTTGCATTTAATTACATTTTCACTTTCTCATGCAAGAAATCGTCGGAGAAGAAATATAAACAACTGTTCTTCAAACAAAAACACTTTTTCAATTTGTTAAGTTTCGCAAAATCAATTTATCGAAAACACTCACAAATAGCTTTCTGTGTGGGTGGCCTCAAAATTAGTTTTCTTTCTTTTTTGTTTTCTTCAAAGGGAAAAAGTGATTTTTGTGTCCATTGTTTTAAGATGGTCGCAGAAAATGCCCCTTTTCTTTGTGCGCAATGATAGACAAAAATGGTCACATTCCCTGTTTTCCGACTTTCCTTTGCTTTTTACCTCGGCTGTTTCTATGACTTCTAGTAAACGAAGTTACAGAAAATTAAAAGTCATTAAAAATTACTTGAGAAATGATATGACACAGTAGCGTAACTAGTAGAGATGAGTTCGGGCTCATTCATGAAAAACAGTATTTAGTATACTTTTTTTCCAAAAATACAAAATATGTCCACACTAACCCCCTTCTTCCCTACAGTGATAATTTAGTATATAGATATGGCAATCGAAACGATCCTAATGAATCTCTTTAAAGATTCCCCAAATTCAGCAGTTATTTTTGCTGGACAATAGAGATGAAGTCGGGCTCATTTTTGAGAGCCCGCGCCCGAAAATTTGTAACCGAGCCCGCCCGAGCACGGGTGATATTGTCTCGGACCGAAACCCGAGCCCGAATCAAACTTTCTTGTATCAAAAACCGAACCTTCTTCAATCTGACATGATCTCTCTGTTAATGAAAAATGTTACGTCAAATGTTCTTCATTAGCAGAAGTTTCTAAATTTTCTTAAAATGCTCCTTTTCAATTCAAATGCATTACTGTATGACATATTGCAATAGTAATCGAAAAAAAAAAAAAAAACACTATAAATAAGCGTTAATGAATTAATTTTTTTTGGGAGAGGGGGAGTAAATTTTACATTGATTGAACTGATTTAAAATGTTCCTTTCATTTTCTCACAGTAGGAAAATGTTTATTTGCTTTGAATTTGTATGGAGATTGGCAATTGAATACCTGTGCTTGAGCCCGAGCCCGCCCGAGCCCGAAACCTATTTTCGGTCCTAGAGCCCGAGCCCGCTTCTGGCCCGGGCTGAGCCCGTCTCATCTCTAATAACAAGGGGTTGCAGGAGTGGCACTCGCCAGGGGCGCAGCAGCCGGGGAGGGGGGGGGGGGCGGCATTTCAACTGATTAAAAAAAATTTTAAGAGGGTTTTTTTTTTTTTTTTTTGATCATAGAATTTGAAAAATACTTTAAAAGAATGAAAAAAAAAAAAAAAACTCGCAAGAAAAAGAGCTAGAGACACATACATAACATCTACTGAGAAGAAACATTGGGCATCATTAAAAACAATTCTAAAAAAGAAAATAAGAAAAAAAAATACAATGCTGCTTCCTATTTGTCAAATCAACTAATTTAAAAAAAAAAAAAAAAAAAAAAAAAAAATGGAGGTCTCAATAACCTCCGGTGACTTTCCGGTGGGCGCAATTTCTTTAGTTCGCCAGGGGCGCTAGACCCCATAGTTACGCTACTTCGTACCCTTACATGGTACATCGGGGTAGGAGGTCAAAAATTGCCAAAATTATTCTCACGTAATTAATCAATGGGCCCTCACCACGGTCAATGATAAATACTGTAAAAAGAAGTAAAATAAGAAGTTGAATATTTTAGCATTATTTTTAGTTATTATTTTTTTGAGTTAATTAATTAATTAATTTTTTTTTTGCTAAGCTTTCGTATGGTTTTCTGGTTAGAACAAAGAAGCTCGGAAACCTCTCAGAAGCAAACTGTTTTTCTTTCGTTTCCTTTATCTTCGATTACAATGCTGCCTCCTGTTTGTCGAATCAATTAATCAAAATGTTCCAAAAAAAAAAAAAAAATGTAAGTCACATTTTTTTTGGAACATTTTGATTAGTTGATTCGACAAACAGGAGGCAGCAATGTATTTTTTTTTCTTTTTTAGAATTGTTTTCAATGATGTCCAATGTTCCTTCTCAGTAGATGTTATGTATGTGTCTCTATCTCTTTTTCCTGTGTTTTTTTTTTTTTTTCATTTTTTAAAGCATTTTTCAAATTTTATGATAAAAAAAAACGCTTACATTTTTTTTTAAATCAGTTGAAATGCCACCTCCCTGGCTGCTCTGCGCCCCTGGCGAGAGCCACTCCTGTCAACCCCTAGTTACGCTACTGCATTCAATTGTAAAAACACAAAAAATGATCTAATTCAGGTAGCGTATATCACGAAAATGGGTGCCATTAAGACTGACCACCATATTTCCAATGCAGTACTTAGCAAATTTGAAGTCTTTACGACAAGAGTTTAATTGTTAATTACGATTTTTTATCAGTACGTGTTATTGGAAAATACGGGATATATCTATTAAAACCTATGATGACAAAAACTGTGGGTGATGAAAAATTCTGATTGCTTACTTGGAATCAGCGTCAAAAATTGTCCTAGAAAAACACTCTAAAATTTTTATGTAACAAAATCTTTGTTTACCAGTGTAATTAGCGCTGCTAATGGCAGCGAAATGACTACGTGATTTTAGATTTCTGATCGATCTTTCAAACATTTAACCAGCTTGGGGGTCATAATTACAATACAAAATATTCGTTTGTTGCTGTTTTTATTCGGTTTCTCCTAGATTTAAAGCATCATAAAATTCAGTGAATGTTTGCTTACTTCAGTTGTTTCATAGAAGGAATAAATTCATATTAGAATAGTCAGAACAATTTGAATTTAAATTAGATTTCAGAAAAGAAAGTGAATTATAATATCTGCGTACATTCTGCTTAGTTAAAAACGTTGTTGCTAAAAACATTGCGTTTGGAAAAGAATCTGGGTAATAAATTACATTAGACTGTTTACTTCTACCAAAATCTACACTTTGGTAAAGTTTACAGTTTTTTTTTTTTTTTTTGTTTGAGCAATCACGATTGCTTATTGCTTTCATTCGACTGTTTTGATGTCCTATGATTTTATTTTCCCGCCAGCACCCTCTGCAACATCACCGTCGACGGGCTCCTACGATGCTCTCCTATAGCGAAAACCGTCTCTAGGTTGCATCCATATCCTACACACACGCGCATACATACACAACTACACACACATACACCTATACACACGCATACATACAGACACCTACACACACACACATACACACAACTACCCACACATTCATGTCTGCACAAAGACACAAACACATATGCCTACACACACATACACAAACCCCGCCCCCACGCACACAAACACTCATACACACAACTACCCACACACTCATGTCTGCACACAGACACAAACACACATGCCTACACACACATACACATACTCCCTACACACACATACACATACTCCCTACACACAAACAAATACCCTCCACACGCATATAAACACACACACACTCGTGATTGCGAAAAACATAATTTGAATTCAAGATAACAAAATTCAAATTAATTTTTTTTTTAACAGATAAAAATTTACTATTCAGCAATGGCATCTTGTTCAAAGATTCATGGTGGTGGCAAACAGTTTGTGTGTGAAATTTGTTCAAAGATATTTTTTACATCTACGAATTTATCAAATTTCATGCCAGGAAAATTTTTACAACAGCAGTTTTCTTTTGTGAAGATATAACAAAGAGGGCTTTGAATGACTAACAGATTTTACCAAGGTTTCATTATTTTAAAGAGGAGCAATGCAGCTGCTAATTTAAACCTGGGACTTCAATACTTTAAATTTGTTCTATACTTGTTCTTTTTCTTCACCTAATTTCTCTTTTTATTTTTATTCTAAACTAACTTTAGTAATTATGCTAGATTTTTGAAAATTATTTTATTTATTTTTTATCATCCGCTCTTTCCAGCTTCTACTTTGTTTTACGTTTTGTAATTTTCATGTTTACCTGTATTTCTTAATTCATATCGCCTCCTTTTTTGCCTTTCTGCAGCAGTCAATGCTATTTGTGCAATTTGTTTGAGGTTTATTAACGAAAAGAGAAAGGTGACTGATTTTACTGTGACTGATGTTACATATTTTAAATAAGTTTCAAATAATCAAATTCAACTATTTCTAAACATTTAAGGGATTAATATTAAAGATATCATCATAAATGAAGAGAATATGACTTTTTATAAACTTGAGTTTGTTTTTGTTTAAGCAATGCAAACTTTTATATAATTTTGTGAATGATGTTTCATTAATTATGAAGCCTAGTTTAAAAAAAATTGCTACAAGATAGTTATAACAGTTTAAAGTTTCTTTCTTGATCTTATCTCTTCCTAGACAAACCACATTTCAATAAAAAATAAGATTGTAGACATAGCAACCAACTTCCTAAGTAAAAAATAAAATATTAACTTTTAGAACCGCTAATGCAACGACACATGGGCACTGAGTAGGGTTGTCAAAATTTGTCTATAAAACTTACAAAAAAAATGTAATTATAATTTTTTTTAAATAAAAATAGTCTTTTTTACCTCATATGGAAGAAAAAAAAATACTGATACAATGAAGTTTTTTTCTCTTTTTACTGGTGATGTCCCTAGTTTCATGGAATTGCCCACCAGTAAGCAAATTGTCCGATTACAGAGTCAGAGTTCCGATGAATCGACCGATTACCTATTGATCGGTTGCCGATAGTGGCGGTGATTTGGGGGCACGCACTTTTTATGTTTCATTTATTTATTTTATTTTTCAATTTAGGAACAAAAACTAGACATTCAATAAATGCTTTGCAAATCTGTTTACGAAATATTATTTAGCACAAGCAGTAACTTTTAGTTCCTGTATTCATTATTTAGATATTAGTAAATGAATTGTTTTACATAAAAACAAGCCATACTTGTTCAATGAAATTATTACCAAATGTTTTACATCTCAGAATACTTCGGAGTAAATAATGTATGTCGAATTTATATCTAAGTGTTTCTTCGGGCAATGTTATTGTGTAAAAAAATCATAAAAAGTTTAATAAAAAAGTGAGTTAAGTTGCTAAATTTAAATCAATTACCACTCATCTGCTCTCAAAACAAGCCATAGCAAAATTTTGTGCCTGTTTCTCTCTCTCTCTCTCATTTTCTTTTTTTTTTTTTTTTGCTGTCGCAAAAGTCCTATGGCTTTTAGTTGTCGTTTTTTTTGCCTCCCCCCCTACTTTTCAGTTCCAATAGCCGCCTCTGGTGTACCGTAATCTTCAAAGATCAGTTCTGAAAGATTGTACTCCGTTGAAAAATCTGTAAAAAATCTAAAAATTTATTTTCCAAATTTTTAAGGCTCATTTTTAAGTCATTTCTTTAGGTTTTCAAGCATATTCTCTGTCGAATGAACCACAAGCAGAAGTTTTAAATTTTCTTTTAAGGCACTTCTTCTAAGGGTCGCACTTGGCGGTGTAAGAGTGCGACTCATCGCCATTTCAATCACTCATTTGTATTCACATTGAATTGAACATAAATGTTACACTGTGTTAGCGAACTTCAAAGTATTTTTCCGTTAGAAACCAATATTTATAGTTTTTGTATGTAATTATGATTTTAAGTTCATTTAAAAGAGAAAAACAAATAAAATAAGAAAGTTAACTGAAACACTAATGTAAGAAGCAGATACTTTATTTACTAAAAAAAAAAAGTTCAGTGCTTGCCAAATTATTAGACTAAGACTGTTTTGAAAGCAAATTCTTTATTGATTACGTAACTGGGCCGTGATGGCCTGATCGGTAAGGCATCGGATTCGTGACCGCGGAAGGTCCCGGCTTCGATCCTAGACTGTCAGATCCACCGTCTTCATTAATGATGACTGGGGGGCGTTAAATATGCTCGTGGTCACAAAGTTCTCCAAGTGGAACGATACCACTCGGGGTGCTGGACTAGGGATTGCTCGTCTTCTGGTATGGATCAAAAAATCAGAGCTGTCTTCAGGGCCTCAGCCAACTGGTTAAGCTACAAACAGTGGTAATTACGGGGGACCCTGAAGTGAAAAAAAAAGGGCCTCCAAGTACTCCTCCTAAGCGGTGGTGTCCATGCTCAACACACTCACTCTCACCTACACACACATGTCATGAATCGATATTGCCATTACTGTTCGTCATTTCTTCAAACTTTCAAGATTAATAGCAAACAATAAAAATATGAATTAAATTATGTTTTGAAATTCCGTATTTCTGGTTTTCTCCTCACAAAATTTCGTAAATTGCTATTTTCAGTACAACTGTCCTTTTTCTCATTTTTTATATTGTACGCGATTTTTTTTTTCTACTCTGATTTTATGTTCAGAATCTTTAAGGCTTTTAAATGCATGTTTTCTATTTTGTTGTATCGTTAAATGCTATTCTTCTTACATGGAAGTTCAAAGAATTTTGAAATGCTTCGAATTTTAACTGTTACAGAAAAAGTGGTCAAAATTGTGGCCTGAAGAAATACTGAAAAAACCCAGGGTGAAATGCCAAGCGAAATGCCAATTCATCACATTTCAACTTAAACTGCACAATTTAAAATAAATGTACAGTTATTGTGAATTTTTTATCATGCTTTGATTTTTCAAGCAGCGCATCTTACTTTTTGACTGACCTACGTATATAGGTTATCTCACAGTATTTTGTCCAAATAATATCCACAACAAAACTCAAAGATGGTAATTTTTTAAGATAAATATCTATGATTAAATGTTTGAACCATGAGGAGATAGATAGAGAGATATTCAACATTTAATCGGAAAGTTGTTTAACTCATGTTGCGAACTCTACAGAGCAAAACACGATAAAATCTTACAAATCTCTCAATTGAAACATTTTTCAATGAAGTCTTTGCTTGAAATGGGATAATAGGAAGAGTTTAATCACTAACGTACTTCACAGTTAAAAATAGGAATTTTTGTTTGCGTTTTAATTCAGAAATCCCTGTAAATAGCATAGAAAAAAAAGAAGTTTCAGTTTCATTGCTTTAAATCAATGGTTCCCAACCTTTTGTGGCCACTGCCCCCCTTCCCCTCTAGAGCTTTACTAACACCTATCGCCCCTCCCCCTCTTCTTCTTTGAAAACAGCATAAGTTGCCGCTAATGAACATTGATATTATTGAAAATATAAATAATTTATTTCAAGCAATTTTATCCAAACACTCTTGAACAAAGAATAATTGAAAAGCAGTAGCTTTTTTACGCTTTTCTTCCTCTTCATTCTTTTCTAAAACGAATTGATAGTTATTAGAAGGAAAGTACTTAAAACCAAGATCATTGACATACTTTTCAAAACATAAATTACATTTTTCATGAAATTTCTTTTTTTTTTGGCTTAATTGAAAGCAATAACTCTTTATAATTAAAACAAATCAAAATTTAAAATTTCATAAACTTGGGAATGAATGATGAAATAGTTCCTTAAGATTCAACTGCGGTGCGAGGAGGAAAATTCCTGAATTTTAATTTGTTTATTCTTTAACTCGTGATTCCTTGTCTGAACTCTTAACAATCAGTTTCGTATACGTTTTCAGTTTCGATATTCGCAGTCTTTTAATAACTATTATTTTGTTTGAAGTACACATCGTTTTCATTTGCAATTTTTGAGATGGTTTCTGCCTGGAGCATACGGTGATAATTCCCCACGACATGGAGAACTCTAGGGTCTCTTTCTGCCAGAGTAGAACAAGCACCCTAACTTGGTACTTGTATTGTTTGAAATACTTACACCAAAATCTCATTTTAAAACGTTTTTTGGAGAGGAGAAAAAAAGAGTCATCTATTATAATTTATCCTGTTAACTTCTATTTGAACCTTGAATATAAATTTAAAATGAAATTATAGCATGCAGCCTAGTACAAAAAAGCGGGATATATCGGGATATAACCGAAAACGCGATGTCATATAGGAAGAAGAAAGAAGAAGCCGAAAAAAGAATATTAAAAGTCTCCCTGCAGAAGTCTTAACTTTCTTTAGCGATCATTTTTGCAATCAGATTCAAAAACAAATTATTTTGTGGGAAGTTTTTGTTTTTTAATATATATTTTTTCAGTTTAAAAATTTATGTACAGTAAACATTCATGATAATTTTGTACTGTTCGCTTTAAAAATTGTATTAAAGAATGTACTTCAATATTTAATTTACAAGGGTATCCAGAAATCATTCTCCAAGTTTTCTTAGCTTGACCTTTATCAAGAATAATTTTAATGAAGTTGTTTAAAAAAGTAATGAACTTCCATACATACCTAATATGTTTCTTTAAATGAAAATCTTAACATACTTAATAATAATTAGTCCTCTTTACATACGCCTCTGTTTACGATGCAATCAAAATCCTGATTTGAAACTAATTTGAAGTATCTTTACATTACCCTCATAACATTTCTTTAAATTTTAAGTAAAAGAAATAACTCTTTGAAAGTTTCTCATGCGTGCTTCTTTGACAATTAATAACTTATGTTCAAATTTAGTAATATTATCCATTCCTTCAATTCGAAAAATTAACAATATTTCAATTTTAAAAGACCCTATTTTTAAAGTTTTTTAAAAAAACTTTAGTGTTATTTATTTATTTATTTATTTATTTTTTGCACATATTAAAACTGTCTTTTGCATATGTACATATGTAATCGCTAATTTTAGCCCCTTTCGACGATAAGTGCATATAAATGTATAAAAACCAGTAGGGTTTTTTTAATACAAATATTACTGCGTTTTCTCTAGATTTTTCTTCTCTTCTTTCTTCACGTAAGTTAAAAAAAAGAGCTAACATTTTTTTCGTTTCAGTGCACATTTTTTAGCATTAAGCGAATATTTTAAGTATTTTTAATGCATACTATATAATATTTGCATGCATTTTTTCATGATTTTTTAGTTCACACAATCCGGGCTCTAATCATTTTTCTTGTTTTTTTTTTTCTCCTGTGAAACGTAGTGATAGTTATATTTCTTCACTATTTGCAATTTTCATTTTGTTACATGCTATTGTCAGTTTTAGGAATTGTAAGACAATTAAATGAAACAAAATTGTACTTTAGATGGAGCAATTCAACGAATACTTGTTTCTGTAAATGTGCTTAGTTTAAAGTAATTTTTACTACATGATGTTCATGCTTCGTTACGTATTTCATAAACTTAAGTTTCTTATGCATTTGCAGTGTGACGGAGGACCGTCAATATCAAAACTTGATTATATTTTTCTTTCTTACAAGGATTTTGTGTATATTTAATGATTGAGAAATGTTTTCACTACTTTTTTTTTTGTATTTTCTAAATAAAATTTTTGTTTTTTCATAATATTGCAGTACTGTTAGTCTTTTGATCTGTTACATTTTTGTGGGAACGATATAATGAACCTGGAATGTTTTTTAAACTCATATTGTCCCGCCCGTGGACACATACAGGGATTCATTTGAGGAGGGGTGGGCAACACTGTTGTCAACAATAGCGCAACTAGAAAATATCTGTAGGGTGAAGAAAGGTACAAGGGGCAATTTTTAAAAATTGAAGACTTAAAAACGCGATTAAAGTCCATATTTGGTGATGTTAATTAAAAAAGTGAGGATGAGAGTCTGTCCCCGATCGATTTTTTAAAAAACAGATTGAGATCTATTTCTCCCACGACCTCTCCAATTTAACGTCACAAAAAACGCAAAGGTATTGGTAGACAAACTTATATAGTTATCGAAAAGGGGGTTTTCCGGAAATTTTTCGAAATTGAAGTCTTAAGAAACAAAGTTTTTACATTTCATGATGTTAGGATGAGGAGTTCAGAGTTCGGAGGCTTTCCATTTTAAATTTTTTGAAATTGTAATTTTAAAAACCGAAATTGACGGTCTCTGATGATATTAGAGAAAATATTGACAGATCATTCAACAATTCTTCCATCATAGTTTTTCTACAATATTATTCCTGCTAGTAAAGCTCTAACAGTCGTAAATAGAAGAAAAACTTCAGAGAGAAAGTTTAAAAAAAATACTGCACACAAACTTTCACTTCAAAGTTAATTTAAGTCAAATAGACATTTTTTTTAATCTCTAAAAAAAAAAAAAATCCGAATCGTTCCTGGAAAATAATGGGAAGCTAATGCGCCTAATTTCTGCCAATACCATATATCGCTAAAACCAGGAAAGTTTCCCACTAAAAGTTACTAACTTTCCCGAAGCTAAAATTTAAACTTACTGCTAGATTCTATTTCCGAAATATTATTGAATATTTAATTCAATCATATTTTAATATTATGTGAGTTAGCTCCTTAGTATATAAGTAATTACAAAATAGCTAAATTTAAAGCACAGTAAAACTAGTTAGCTTTTCTAGCACAATGTTTTTGGTTCTTCTCCATTATTTTCATTCTGCTTCTGAGAAGATAATTAGAAATTATTCCTCTAATATAGTACGGTAAAAAGTCATATTCTTCATTTCGTAGTATTTTCGGTCTACATTAGATTTTAAACGAGAACTTTTAACCACTTTTTATGCATCTGTTCATGTGTTGTGCTGTTAATCACGCTAACAGTCATTAGCATTTCAATAGCTACCCGTTGCGAATTATTTGAATGCTTATTCAATATAGTCCAGCTGGCACATGTCAACTATATTAATTTCAGTAGGCTCATTCATTATTAACCATGAAATTGATCTGATATTGCAAATCAAAATCGTACCGAATGTTACATAGAAAGTACGAAAAAAAAAAAAAAAAAATAAATAAGTAAAAAAACACGAATGACTTCTTAATCGCATGCTTAACAGCTTTGTTGCGGTTAGATGTGAAAGGAATAATTAAAATTGTTATAGTGCACAGCGCTATAGTTCAGATTAAAAAGAAAAAAATCACCCAAAAAAGATTCCGAAATGCTCGAAACGTTTTTTAAAATTTCAAAGTGGATTTCGTAATTCCCGAAATCGTTTCTGAAAATTTCAAGAAGCGCAACTGCACAATATATTAAGAACTTTTTTTTGAAGAAAAGTCCAGAAAGAGGATTCCGAAACACTCAGAAATGTTTTTGAAAATTTCTTGAATCGTAGCTGCCTTATATATTCAGAAACGTTTCCGGATTTTTTTTTTTTTTTTTTATTTTTTTACAGTGTATGGAAAATCTTGCGTTGCGACTAGAGCAAGAGGTGCCAAAGTGGGTGCAGCGGCACCCTAGGGTGACGCAAAGAGAGACGAGGGGTGCCTTAAAGCGTTTGCGGAATCAATATGCTACCGTGAACGATCGAAATTAGAGAACGTCGACATTCACCGGAAATATTCGGCCTTACGCCAGTGTCTTTAATATGTGCTGTCGATATTCAGTCTAATGTCGGCATTTACCAGATTTCGGACATTATCAGTAACATACATGAAAAAGAGGGAAGCTGTGAATAAATTCTAATTCTTCAAAGGGTACCGCAAATCGGAAAAGTTTGAGAACCCCCTGGGCTAGAGAAATGATATGTAAGTAATAACTTGGCACCTATTTTTAATGAAGAAAAATAGTATAAGAAAGAAAATTTTGATAAACAAATTTATTCCCCCATATAAAAAGGTTGCAACTAAACTAAGCACTCGTCGAATCGGACAAAAAGCCGGAAAAGGAGCAATCCTTGGATAACCATTGAAGCTCCCCTTTGTTTAAAGCACATGAATCCGAACATGTGCTGGGGTCGGTGGAATACGTCATGGACACTTGCCCAACAAAGCACGGGAGATAAAAAAGTGACATTCGAACATGCCATTTAATTGAAAGGAAATCTTGGGCCGGGACGCAGTTAGAAAGAATGAAGGGAAGATCAAGAGGAAATTGAGAAGCTTCACAATAGTCGCTGGATATTTCCTTTCGCCTTTCAAGAGCACGAGGCCGCATCTCCGCCACCTCAGAATAGTAGCTTCACATCCGTAGATGGCTTTTTCAGAGCAATAAAGTGTTCAAGGATGCTCCGTTATGCATTAATTTCGAAAGACAATTCTCTTGATTCAAATGGTTATGTATGGACTGACTCCGACAAAAATTGAAAAATCTTACTCGCCCGGAGAAATTTAAGGCCCTAGAAAAATTGAAACCTAAAACCAAGAAAACACAACAACCTTATCTTGAGATTCAAAAAATCAATAATCCAACGTCATAAAGCACAAAAATTGCAGAAAAATTGCAGACACGTGTTTCGGTGTTACAAGGAACACCTTTTTCAATGCAAAGAGGTGTGAGCTTCTGGATGAAAAGTCATCCGAAAAAAACAACACGGTGGAACAGGAGGTAGTATAAATATCAAAAAATCGAAATTAAGCAAAACAAAAAAGATAAAATGACACCAGGAGGCAAAATTTATTATATAATTCCATCAGGAAAAAAACCGTTAAGTAATAAATTTTCCAAGAAAACCCATAAACAATGCGAAAAGTCCAAAAATGAAACCACCCTGAATAAATTAGTAATAAATTTACCAGCGGTAAAAACTATGTATGGAAGCAATGTATAAAATGGAGAAATGTAGGAAAAACAAAGTGAAGGATAAACATATTGGAATTAGTTAATAACAAAAACGAAATAACAGCAAAAGGTTTGCGATAAACCGTAGTTTCAAAACCGGACTCAGTTCGCAAACCCCTCTCATCGAAACCTTTTGCTGTTTCATTACCCCCACATAGATTATCGTCTCACCCTCCTAATCAAAAATATTCAGCTTTCAACACATTTGTTTATCGTGCAATGAATATTTGTTCTTCACCTGAGCTTCTTAATGCGGAACTTAACTATTTAAGAGCTGTGACTGTTGATAGAGACTATCCGCCCACCTTAGTTGATTCCATTTATAAAAAACTTTGCAAAAAATCTCAAAATATTGTTCTTAATAGAACTTTTAACACTAAGAATTTAGTTGTTCTGCCTTTCTTCCCTGGTATTAGTTTTCAGGTTGCTAAGATTCTGAAGCGATTCCAATTCCAAGTGGTATTTTCTCCTATTAATAAACTTTCTTTCTCTTCTCTTAAAGATTCTATTCATCCTCTTAATTGTTGTGGGATCTATAAAATTGTTTGCAATTTCGGACTCGGATACATTGGACAGACCCGCCGTTCTTTGAAATTTCGGTTAAAAGAACATCAAAGCTATGTGAGAAAACAACAGCTGAATAAATCCAGTATTGCCCAACACTGTTGGGAATCGAATCACTCTTTTGATTTTAACTCTTATCAAATCATCCAAAAATGTCCCAATTCGTTCGTTAGATCTTGATTTTTGTTAATCTTTCCACATCCTGAGGAACCGTTCTAATTTAGTTAACGATCTTACTGCAATTCCTCATTTTTCGTCTGTGTGGACTTCTTTGTTAAAATTGGTTTAGTTTTTCCATTATTTTTATGTAAACGTCGTACATTTCTTACTTTTATTGTTTTCATTTTTTGCTTTCTTATTTCGTTTTTGTTATTAACTAATTCCAATATGTTTATCCTTCACTTTGTTTTTTCCTACATTTCTCCATTTTATACATTGCTTCCATACATAGTTTTTACCGCTGGTAAATTTATTACTAATTTATTCAGGGTGGTTTCATTTTTGGACTTTTCGCATTGTTTATGGGTTTTCTTGGAAAATTTATTACTTAACGGTTTTTTTCCTGATGGAATTATATAATAAATTTTGCCTCCAGGTGTCATTTTATCTTTTTTGTTTTGTTTAATTTCGATTTTTTGATATTTATACTACCTCCTGTTCCACTGTGTTGCTTTTTTAGGATGACTTTTCATCCAGAAGCTCACACCTCTTTGCATTGAAAAAGGTGTTCCTTGTAACACCGAAACACGTGTCTGCAATTTTCTGCAATTTTTGTGCTTTATGACGTTGGATTATTGATTTTTTGAATCTTCAGCACAAAGGTATTTATTCGTTACTTATCTTGAGATATTCAAAGACTCATTCCTTCTAAACACTCAAATATGGGGGCGGGGGTGCAAATAAATATAAATAAAATAAATAAAATGGAAGATCAAAGAAAATTTACATGTTCAATTTAGAAGGCTTTAAAACAGGATTTCCCAAACTGTGGTCCGCCGAGCCTTTGTAGGGGGCCGCCACAAATTTCGGGAAAAAATATTTTAAACACGTTAAATGTTTCTGCCGTGGGCAGGTAAGCGGCAGTATCTGCAGAAATAAGTTTTCGATATATTTCAAGAAACGCGTTTTGGATTCAATACTAACAATGGGGAAAGGTTGCAACTAGACGATATTTTTCTCGCTTTATTTTCAGCAGAAACCAAATAAGCAAGATTGTACAATAAAGCTAACGTACGATAGATAACAAGACAGCAAAAATAAATAAATAAATAAATAAATAAAATAAAATAAAATAAAATAAAATAATAATTTACAGAAATTGCCTTCTACCTACCCACGGCAGATTTTATATGCTTTTAAATTTGAAAACCAGAATTTTCACTTTCGAAGTGCGGAGCTTTGAAAATGAAACTATATAGCTCGTTGAACCCACTCTCAATACCCACTATATATTCTACTTCGCTATATCTCGAGATGCAATGCTGTAAGATCCAGCAGTCACCACACTGTAAATTACTAGCGTATATTGGAAACACATCTAGAGTACTTCATTTTTGAAAAAGTATTTCAGTTGCATGAATGCGTACTAAAACGTATTCCGAATTTACTCCTTTAAAAGAAAGTGTTCTGACATCTCCAAAGTTGTTCCGAATGTGTCCCACTCGGGATATTTGTTAACCTTAAGATTGGGAACACATTTGGGCACACTTGTGAAATCATTGTTTTCTTTCGCATAAATATAATCTTAACATCTTTTTTTAACTACCTACCAATAGAATCTCTCAATATGATACTACTAGAAATTTTGATGCAATAAATCACCTGCCGCAAAAAGACCGTTCCCTGGTCGAAGACCGTTTGTTGCCAATTGAAAGTGACAGTTGCCCCACGTTATTGCTGTAAAATGAACAGCAAAAACTACTGGTCTAATTAAGGGGGTCCGGGACACAAAAATCGTCAAATTTTGCAATTTTTTTTTATCATGTAAAAAATTACTCCGTGTTTTTCTGCTTAAGAGGAGGTTTGAATCTTGTTTCTATCTTAAATAGAACGAAAGATATAATTATTTTTGTTTCATGCACCTAACTAATGTGTACTTAACTTTAAAACTTTAAACGCGTTTTTCTCCATGATGCAATTTTTCCCGATTTCTTGCATTCAAACTCTTATAAGTCAGGAACCGATAAAGATAAAGTAATGAAACTTGGAGCATATCTTTTTCAAACAGTTTACTTTAAATTTTATTCGTCGAATTTGAAAAAAACGTTTACTGCAAAAATTACGATTTAAAAAAAAAAAAGTATCTTCGAATTTTTCGAAATTTTTCTTCAAATATTTTTTATTTTTTATTGAATCAATATTTTTAAAATCGCCGAATAAAAATTAAAGCTTAGATATTTGTGCGTAATTCATTGAAAAAAAATTGAAAATTGTTTAAGAATATTTTGAGTTATAGCAATTTAAAACAACCCCATTTTTATAAAAAAAAAACTAATTAAATTTAAATAAAAAAATTTCTTTTTTTCATATTTATGTTATGATTTTGCTTATTAAATAAATGGTGAATCAGTGCAAAAAATTTCAAAACTCTAAAGTATATAATAAAAAGCATTCAAAATGTGTCCCAGACCCCCTTAAAGCCTCTTGAAAAGGACACGCTGACTTATCCGACATTTTGGTTTCAAGATGTCGCAAAACAATTGATGATAAGTTGAGTAAAATGTCACTTAAATAAGTGAATTTAGAAAGATAATTTAGTTCACAAATTCAACAAAAATGTATCGGGAAATGTTTACTGTAATAAACCTCATTTTCACACCTTATTTGTTTTAATTTGCATTAATTAAATCGTCTTTATCTACAGAATAAAAAATCAAACATCTATCAGGCAACACATCTAAAGCTTGGACACCAGTTTTCTGCAATGAGGCTTTTGTACAAATACTATTTTTTTCGCCAGACAATTTTGGAACCAAAATGTCGGATAAGTCAGCTTCCCTTATATAGGAGCCTTAGGTATAATCAAAGGGGTGGTTCATAAGTACCGTAAAAGTGTTCCAAAAACTGTGTTACGAAGTGATCTAAAAAAAGAAACAGGTGTCAGCTTTCAAAAAATGATCTCAAATACTTTCTCAAAAGTGTAAAAATGTGTGATGAACCAAACAAATGTTCTGAAAAAGTGTTCCCCGAAATGTTTTGAAATCTGTTTCAAAAAGTGTGTTTCAAAATGTTCTAAAATGGGGGGAAAGTCAGGGCCTATCCTAGCAGGTGTGCAGCGCGTGCACAGCACGAGGGCGGATGAAACAAGGGGCGGCCGCATGCTGCATATAGTTCTATCAATAAAGCAAACTTTTTTTTCGAATATCTCAAAATAAGACTAATAATAAAGGGGAAATATTACAAAAATACGATATTACAAAATTACGAAATTGCTCGAAATACCGGTATTCGGTATACCGATAATGCAATCACTAGTTGGGACGAAAGCGCAAATCCAAAAGATCCGATAAAATACAAATGTTAATTAATCTAAAGACTTTATCTAAGAAAGATTGGTTATCACTAAAAATCAGTACATGATTTATTGGTTAAAACATTCAATAACTGTAGTTAATCCTAAAATTTTCATATTAAGGTTACTTCTGAAGTTGCCAGTAAAATTAAAATAAAAATTGAGCCAAGAAATGTTGGTATAGTAAAACCTATTCGTACAAAGTCGTATTAGGCCAGTGCCAATAATGTTTGAGACCAAAAAAATTTAGAACTGGATAAAACCAGTTCGAAAGGTAAGAAAAATCTAATAACATTAGTAGGAAAAATAAATTACGGGCTAGCTGAGTTCGGGAAGGGGGGTGTAGGGAGGTTTAAGGGGGGGGGACGGTTTATCACGATTTCCGGAAAAACTAAGAGTCCTATCAAAAAAAAATAATAAATTACAAAGTTGTTGGTAATAAAAAGATCTACAACGTTTGCATTTGCACTTTTTTACATAACCTCAAAATTTATGCGAAAAATTCAAAAAATAGAATTTTTGTTTTTTTATTTTTATTTCCCACAAAAAAAATTTTTTTTCACTAAAATTAATGAAAAGTTACCTTATTATGTCCCAAATACACTGTAATTTTTTGGATTTAAAATATTTATTTTTTCTCCTTATTTTGATTCAGTAGTAAAAAAGCATCAGAATTTTCAATCAAGAAATCTCACGTCAAAATATCTGATTTTTTTTTTTTTTTTAATCGGAGCAAGTTTTTTTTTTTTTTTTTTTTGGAATCTCTACTTTTTAATGGTATAAAAAACAATATACAATACCATGGAAACTTTTCGCAAAAAATGAAGAGAATAAAAAAAAAACCTCGAGTTTGAAAAAAAAAATCATCACTATGTAAAATTTTAAGTTATTTATTAAAATTTGCACTTTAATTACACAAAAAAGGTATAGAACATTTATTTCATTTAAAAAATACTTCATTCATTAAAAAAAAAACGCTTTATTATCTTGTTAATTATCAATATTTAATCGTTAACTATAATCACATCCTTTACTTATACATTAGTTTTCGCTTCTTTCATGGCTTTTTTTCATCGTTATGCTCAACTATTGTTCTTGATTCCAGTAGATCTTCGAAATTTTCTAGACCATCATCATCTTCGTGTCCAATATTTTTTCCAGTCTGCATTAGTTCTTCATCCCCAATTTCATCTAAATCATTAACTTCCTCGTAGGTTTTTACTTCAACATTGGCGCATTTTTCAGAACCGTGAGAATTTGAACATAGATTCGTACACTTTAAACCATGTTTTCGGCATCCACATTTTAGACTGTTGCATCCAGTTTCACAGCTGCAACAAATAGTTTTCACCAATATTTCCGGAATCAATTCTTCTTCGGCCAATTCGGGCACAATGCCCGTGAGATGTTGTTTCCAGCCCCAATCTGTTGCTACAGTGTAGCCGGCTATTCGTCACTCCAAAAGATTATAGGGGGCACTGCAGTCACCGTCTGATGGTGGATGAGAAGGGTAAAACAAATGCATGCTGTAGCTTGATTTTTAATTATTGTAGTATATTTTTATTTTCAGTTTGTGTCAATGTAACATGGAAAATTTAATTTTTCGAGTAATTAAAGTGTACATTTTAATTGAGAGCTTAAAATTTTTACATAGTTATGACTTTTGTATTCAAATTCGAGGGGTTTTTTTTCTTCATTTTTTGCGAAAAGCTTCCATAGTATTGTATATCGTTTTTTATACCATCAAAAAGTAGAGATTCCATCGAAAAAAATTGCTCCGATTTTTAAAAAAAATCAAATATTTTGACGTGAGATTTTTTGATCGAAAATTCTGATGCTTTTTTGATATTGAATCAAAATAAAGAGAAAAAATAAATATTTTAAATCCAAAAAAATACAGTGTATTTGGGACATAATAAGGTAATTTTTCATTGAATTTAGTGAAAAAAAAAATTTTTTGTGGGAGATAAAAATAAAAAAACCAAAAAGTCGGTTTTTTGAATTTTTCGCATAAATTTTGAGGTTATGTAAAAAAAGTGCAAATACAAAAGTTTTAGATCTTTTTATCACCAACAACTTTGTAATTTAGTTTTTTCGATAGGACTCTTAGTTTTTCCGGAAATCGTGATAAAACGTCCCCCCCCCTTAAATCCCCTACACCCCCCTTCCCGAACTCAGCTCGCCCGTAATTTATTTTTCCTATTAATGTTATTAGATTTTCTTACCTTTCTAACTGGTTTTATCCTGCTCTAAATTATTTTGACATTTTACCATTTTCAAAGCTATTGGCAATGGCCTATATACCGCCGCATTTTGTGTAAAATTTTCTCCAGACGTACATGTACGCTACCTCTCCCCGCAATGTAGTGCAATATTTTCGGTGAAATTTTAAGAGGAAATTTAAGATTTATTATTGGGGAAATTTTTCAGAGTTCAAGTATTTCAATTTTTATAAACTCTGAAATTAAGTTGAAGTGTCATCCACCAGATGGGTGTCACTCGAGAAGGAGGGAGGGGGGACCGCCCATTCTCAAGAAAAATTTTTTGAATTAGCAAAAACGTTTTTTTTCTCTCTCAAGCTAAAGCTTTGAAATATTGAAAGCACAAGATTAGATCAACATCTATTTGTTAAACATTAAAGGGGAGGAAATTAATCCTTTTCCATTTTTTTAAAAATGGGATTTTTAAGTAATCTCACTTTAGAAATCGCAACTATTGGATAATTTGATTTTTAAATTAAATTTCTAACGTTGCATGATGCATCTAAGGTTTACTATAAAATACAACGCGAAAATTTTATAAAAAGGAATTAATAGTTCAATCTCTGTTCAGGGGTTTTCCCATATTCCCATGAGGAGGGGGGATTTGAAAAAATAAATAAGTAAATAAATAAAAATTCCGGAGACGGAGATTTCAAAACCCATTAGTCGGAGTCTGCCATTTTTCCCCCGACTCCGCAGTCCTGGATGTTTGGTACTTGCATTTCGTCTTGCTCTAGCTGAAATAATTCTTTTAGAGCTTTCGTAGCAAATCAGGAAAGCACCAAACTACTACTTAAAACTAAGTTCACTATATAAGGGGGGTGGGGGAGGGGGGCTGGCTCGTTCGCCACGTTGGTGCTAATTTGAGCGGAGGACAAAATTAGTATTTGTACAAAAGCCTCGTTGCAGAAAACTGGTGCTCAAGCTTTAGTGGTGTTGCCTGATTCATGTTTGGTAATTTCATTCTGCAAATGAAGAAGATTTAATTAAAACTAATTAAAAACAAATAAGGTGCGAAAATGAGGTTTATCACAGTTAACATTTCCCGATACATTTTGTTGAATTAACTAAGTCATCCTTCTAGATTTACCTTAAGTGACGTTTTACTCAACTTATCATTAATTGTTTTACGACATAGCAACCAGCGAATAATATAACGTAGTTATAAATACTGGAAACAAGGCTGGATGCAAAGCTTTCTTTGAACCAAAATGTCGTATATGTCAACCTGTCCTTTTCAAGGGGTTCTACTCAAAACCTACTCTATTTCTCTTAGAAAGTTAAGAAACAATGACTGACTAGCTGGATATATTTCTGTATTATTCAGAAAGATTTAAGGACGGTTTGAGAAAGATTACTGACTTTTAGCGGAAAATATTCCTACTTTTTGCAAGATATGTTACTGGCAGTCATTGGGCATATCAGCTGTCAATTAGTTTCCAGGAACGTTTCTGAATTGTTTTTGCAGTGTAGGGAAAAATTAGCTCTTTGCAGAAAAAAAAAGTGCTAATTGAAGACTAGAACTGACGAATGCCATTCGAATTCGAACTAAAACCCTTTAACTCATCTTATAATTGTATTCATATGAAAGTTTTAAAGTTTGAGCCTTCAATCGGGTTAAATCTGGGAAATTAAAAAGTTCGCTAAGTTTCAAAAAATAAGACATTGGTAAGATTTAAAAAATCTCTTTATGTGTTGAATTGGCACGGAATGACCCTAGAAATCATTATTTCTTTTCTTCGTTTCTAAGACAGAGGGCAAAGATATTTTTCGAAAGATAATGAGTTTGGAAATAAAATCAGCTAGAAGGAAGTTAAATAAATATAAAACTCCTAACAGAACAAAGAGTTTTTGAGAAAAACAGGAAATCTACTCTGGAGGAGGAGTAGGATGATTGATCTCCGTCTGATGACCAGATGAAGGAAAGGTATCAGAAGAAACCGTTTCACTGCAAATGTTCACCCATCCGAGACGATGACTAATTTAGAAGTGCGAGGAAGGCCAGCGCAATACCTCACCAGAGATCAAGCCAATGATAATGACTCATTCGGTTAGGCCAGTTGCCTCTAGAGTTCACAGTACGTGAATTAATTTTTTTTTTTTTTTTAAATTCTCCAAGATGTAAGAATAACAGGATGGAGCATGGAAGGAATTTTTTGGTGCATTCCCAGTAAACATCATGGTAGTACAAAGAAATGTCTCAGAATAACATATAGCCTTCATTTTATTGAAAGGAATTTTAAAGGAATTTCGGCATGATATATTCCTGCGCAGAAGTAACTCGAGGGGGGGGGGGGGGCAATAAAAGTGATGTTTTAAAGGGGGTGTTTCCTCTTTTTTGGGGTGTTCTCGCTCTTCGGGGTTTTTGTGGTCTTTGGTGTGGGGGCACCGTTTGCTCTTGAGGGAGGGGGCACCCCAGGTCCTGTGTAACCATCAACTGCACAACAAAATGTTCGAACGAGATCCCTGGATAATCATTTCGTAATTAAGTCCACTTTTATATTATTAAAACCGAAATTGTGCTATTGTAGATGAAATGCTGTTGATTTTCTTTTTCATAAATTAAAAATTGGTCACTTTTTCTTTAAACTAGCCACTCATGTAAATCACTGCTTTCAGTGCTCGGAAATCTTTTGGTTTTATTGTATTAATATGTATGGGGTCAAACTAGTTAAAATTTAGCTGCCACGCTAATCTTTAATTACTGGAAACTTAGCGATTTTTGTATTTTTTTCGACTACACACTTATCTTTTACTTTTTAAGGATTTTATAAAAAGCAGCAAGATAATTGTATGCTAAAAGTTTGGAATAAAAATTTCGGTTGTAAGGCCTGTGAGTTAATTTAAAACACTCTAAATGACAGACTGAAGCGTTCAGTATCTATACTATTAACACTTGTGAGTGTGTATTTACGTATGTGTCTGTGCGTGCACTGTAAAAAAATTCCGAAACGTCCGCTCAGTATTTTCGTGTAATGTTTCGATATTTTAATGGTTTTCATACACTTTCTGGAAAAATCAAGTATCATTGTCAAAAAATTTGTTGAATTGCTACAAGTCGCACGAATGCAGACTTTCACTACTGCGAAAAATATTTTTAGCTCCCAGTTTAAGGATTAACTGAGTGTATATATAAAGTGTATCGGCTTTCGTAATAGCACGGTCTTTCTAAACTGATAAAGCTCCCAAAAGAAACAAGAAAGCCAATGGGCGACGTAGCTTTGCAAGAATTACAGGCGAGTTAAATTCTTGATACTTTCAGGCAATTCCGGCATAGCTTTGGCCGTGTTTGCATGATGACTTTTGGAAATTTCTTGATAAGTCGGAAGAGTGCCAAGCGCTTATAAATTACCTAGAGCCCCTTGAAAAGGACAGGCTGACCTATCCGACATTTTGGTTCCAAGACAGAATTGGATCCAACCTCGTTTCTAGTATTTATAAATACGTTATAATATTCGTTGGTTGCTGTGTCGTAAAATAATTGATGATAAATTGAGTAAAATGTCACTTAAGGTGAATCTAGAAAGATAACTTTGTTCACAAATTCAACAAAAATGTATTGGGAAATGTTTACTGTAATAAACCTCATTTTCATACCTTATTTGTTTTTAATTTGTATTAATTCAATCGTCTTCATCTACAGAATAAAATAATCAAACATCAATCAGGCAACACGTTTAAAGCTTGGACACCAGTTTTCTGCAATGAGACTTTTGTACAAATATTTTTTTTTTCGCCCGACAATTTTGGAATCAAAATGTCAGATAAGTCAGCTCTCATTACATAGGAGCCTTAAATTTACCTCTGCCTAAGCTTAGTCAAAAGTTCTAGAGACACGATTGGCTTCAAACGGAAGGATTTCTGAATTTTTAAGGAAGCTTCCAGGATAATTTTAAGAAGGTTACTGAATTTTAGCGGAAAACGTTCTTGGTTTTTACAAGTTATGTTACTGGCAGAAATTGGGCACATCAGTTGCCCAATATTTTCTAGGAACGTTTTTGAATCGTTTTTACAGTGTGTGTCTGTGTGTTTGTAACACTGTCTCCTTAGGACTGGCAATGTCTACTAGGTCAATACTTGTAGCGTTGGATACGGGACATTCAGGGGAAGCAATTTCGCGCGGTCTTACTGCTCTAAACCTTCAGGGGGCGGACATCCAGTCCTGAGCATGTCCAGAGAACATCCCTGGATGTTGGAGAGCGAAGCGAGCAAAAGAAAGAGTATTTGATAAACTTAAACAACAGTACAGATTTTTTTTTTTTTTTTAATCTTTGAAAATCATCCCACTGATCTTTCATTCTTTTTCACAAAAGTTACTACATACTTAGATTATTTACAGCGTCTGTTGCTTATAAAATTTTTAGTTTCCATCTATATAGTAGAATCAATGATCAAAAACCAGTCACTTCCTGGATTTTACCAAAGGAGATGAATGACTTTCGGACTAATAGATTCAATGAAAATGTGTTGGCGGTCAGTCTGTCGGTTTGTTTATGTGTCTGTACCACTATATTTCGCGAATACAATACTTGGAAGTATTGTATTCGCGAAAAAATTTTCACTCAAAATTCGGCCTTAATTTCCATTTTGCTCACCCCCGAATTAATATTGTTTTTTTTTTTTTTTTTTTTTTTTCAACCCGATCACACATGGATATGTGCCTAGGAACGTACAGACAACCGAAATATCCATTTTGACGATCCCCGAGTTAATTACAACGAATTTTCTCGTGACGTCTGTATGTACGTATGTATGTGCGTATGTGTGTATGTATGTCGCATAACTCAAGAACGGAATGTCCTAGAAAGTTGAAATTTGGTGCGTAGACTCCTAGTGTAATCTAGTTGTGCACCTTCCTTTTTGGTTGCATTCGGATGTTCCAAAGGGGGTCTTTTGCCCCTTTTTAGTGGGAAATCATTGTTAATTTCGATGTAAACTCAAGTGGTGTCATAATTTGGCGGACACTTGGCGATATATCGCCAGTCTTTTGGTCGCCAAGTTTTGTCGTCAACTTGGCGACAAATTTGGCGATTTTGTTTTGTTATTGTTTTTTATTATTACTTTTTTTTTTAAAATCTGGTTACAATTTGGCCACTGTTGGTGATATTTAGAGAGTAAACTATTGAATCATATTTAAACTGCTAATAATGAGAAAATGACATTAAATTGGAGTAAAAGGAAGTTATGTGATGTACACATCAGCTCGTTTGTAAAAGGAAGTAAAAAAAGGTAACGTCAAAGAAATTGTGAAAAGATGTCTGTGGTGGGCCTGTGTTCAGAAGACTCCATAGCACCTACAGCTTTGAAATTTTGTGCAAAATTACTTCGAGTCTCGGTTGTTTGCACCTGGGTTTTTTTAAATTAGTTTTATTGTAATTATTTTTTTAAGCTAAAATTTCATACCAATTGCTTATTAAAGGGAGGAAAGATAGC
Source organism: Uloborus diversus (assembly GCF_026930045.1). Classification (NCBI taxonomy): domain Eukaryota; kingdom Metazoa; phylum Arthropoda; class Arachnida; order Araneae; family Uloboridae; genus Uloborus; species Uloborus diversus. Next base: position 94,930,132 of record NC_072740.1, on the reverse strand, counting down.
TTCACACCCCTTAACATTCGATGTCGTTCGAAAGAGATTTTCTTTCTGCATTAAATGAAGCTTGTTCCAATTTTCTCAATTAGTTAGAACAGCAGATACAAGAATTTCTTTTTAGCGGAAAGTCATAGTGTAATTCAAGCTCGGAGCTAAAGAGCAAAACACATTACTAGAGACCACGAATTTGAAAGCACACGTTTCAAACTTACAAAACTGTAATGCTCAGTAGCCCTTTAGCACCTATAGCTGTGCAAATTGCTGCAAGTTAATTTAAAACCAGGAAAAAGGGTGCACTTTAAAGCGTTTTTCTTTCTTTTTTTTAACACCTCGGAGGCTATGCATAGTTCTATCATGTTCTTTTTGTGTTCGGGTGAGAGCCGGATCGTGTTCTAATTATGAGCTCTTTACTTAAATTCCATTTCCTGGAGCGAGAGAGGAATTTTCATTTTATTCGAAACGGAACTCGTAAACTTCTTTTTAATAAACAATTAAAATCTTTGCGAATGAAATAAGATTGCGGAGCATTCTATGGTGAGCGACAACGAAAAGTTGGCGGAGCCCCATGGTATTTTAAAATTTGTTTCATGAAACATATTTTCATTTGTTCCCAACTGTAAGTTGATAGTGTCAATCAGTTTATTAGTACAAGATGTGTTCATTATGTAATATTCATTACATATAAATTTTCTTTCAATACTATTTTTAAAAAAATAAAAATTATGTTTCAAAAAATGCATTTAAGTGTATATTTTGATGCAGCACAAAATGTTTACACATTGGTTTTTTAATAAATTAAATGTCAAGTATTTTTCCCATATTATATTTGTCTCCAAAACCTCACTCCAGGTATCAACTATATTTTCTCCGAACGCTACTGCATAAAGGCGCTCAAAAGACATTTGCACGACGGCGCCGATCAGGCTTGGCGCGGGCCTGCTACTAATACCATCTCTTGCCCCAAGACAGAAGATAGGTTCATCTACCATGTGTACTTGTTATCTCCAAATTTTTAATTTTGTCACATACATCCTTTGCTTCTCACTGCCTCATATGAGAGCTTAAATTCAACATGTATTTGAAGAAATTAATTGTTTTCAATTTACGAATACAATTTAGAAAAACAAAATAGTGGAAAGAAGTATTTTTTATATCGATAGTTTTTACAACGCATATAAACAATGCCCGTTTTCTTTTATACAAAATTCAAGTCGAAAATGATTTCATTAATCCCCGTTTTCTACATTTTGCTCTAGAAATAAGGTAGTTAATCTTATCTGTTTATTAGGGTGGTTCAAAAAAGCTTTTTCTCAGCTAGAATCCAGGATACGCCCTATTTTTTAAAAAAAACTTACTAACAGTATTACGCTGTAAAAGTTTTAGCTTCTTACTCAAATTTTAAGAGGGTGCTCAATGACCCCTCAATTTAACATTAGCAGTAGCATAGAAAACGTCACAAATTTAATTAATCCTGCTCTTTTTTGTTATTAGAGTAGACCGTTTACGCAGTGCCCTTTTTTCAAAACGAATTATAGCTGGAGAGCTAACAGTCATAATAGATTCACTGTAAAAAAGTTCCGAAACGTTACTGGATATTTCCGTGTCACGTTTCGGGATTTTAATGGTTTTTATCCACTTCCTGGAAAAATTAAGTATTCTTGACTAAAAGTTTCCTGAATTGCTACAAGTCGCAAGAATGCAGACTTTTCACTGTTGTGAAAAATATTTTTAGCTCCCAGTTTAAAGATTAATTGAGCGCATTTATAAAGTGTATCGACTTTGTATCACGTACGGCCCGTCCATGCTAATTAAACTCCCAAAGGGAGCGAAAAAGTGTGGACTGCATTGCTTTGCAAGATTCGCAGACAAGTAAAATTCTCGGTACTTACTTGCAACTCTGGCATAGCTTTGGCCATGTTTGCAATAATGCTCTTTTAACTTTCTAGATAAATAGAATGATGCCAAGATATTATTTCTACGAACACGACTGGTTTTAAACGGGAAGATTCCTGAATTTTTCAGGAGACTTCCAGGAAAATATCATTAAGGTTACTGAATTTTAGCGGAAAAAGTTCCTGGAATTTGCAAGATATGTTATTGGCAGATATTGGGCACATCAGCTGCCCATTATTTTCCAGGAACGTTTCCGAATCGTTTTTACAGTGTTGATGCTGCTCTGTAGCAAATATTCCCACAAGTTTTGAGCATCAGTCGAGCTTCGATCAATTCAATTACATCAAAGTATGAATCAACCCAACAGTACAAACGTCATTCATTATATCAAAAATAAAATTTTTAATTTTTTGTGAATTAAGAAATTAATATTTGAAAAATATATAATCTGGAACCATATTATATTTTCATGAAAAACAACCGTGAAGAGATTTTATACGGGTAACTGAAAATTTGTGTTAAAAATATTCAGTAATTTTTTATGATATGCTAAAATATCAAATTTTCTTCCATTTGAGGTCCCCCCCCCCCCCCCCCCCGTGTAATGCTTTCAACTGAACCAGTGGAATTGATGAACAGTGAAGGTGATTTTAATGGGAAAAAGAAGGGAAATTAGTCACTGGAAAAATGTAATTACTTATCTGGGGCGGATACAGAAAAATCTTTTGGAGGGGTCCCGGGAAATTGAATAGCCCCCTCCCCCCCACATTCGATGTTTTATAACATAGTTTTCATGACTTTATTTATTTATTTTTTTAAATGTTTTAAGGATTCCTTTAGGTTAATGAATCTACTTCCAAGTACATGAATATTATGCTGCACTAATATACGTTGAATGTGGACGGAAAACATGTTTAACGTTTCAAGCCAATTAAATACTAAACCCAATTTAATGTCACCGAGATGCTATGCAATGACCGGTTTTAATTAGGAACATGGTCATAATGTTTATAACACGAGGGCAAGGTTATTAAATGAACCCATACCTCATTTGAGTTTTTATAAATTAATTTATATTTCAACTATAAAATATTGATTAAAAAAGTCATAACTTCATAACATATAAGTTTTATTGAAGAGTTCAGAAACTATTTCTGTGTGAATTTCAAAGAAGTTGCTGATTTGTTTTTAAAGCCATGATACAGTTGAGATAAAACATATTGATACTACATGCCGTTTCCATTAATAATCATGGTTTTTTCAAGAAACTACCAAATGATTTCTTTCATTTTGCATATTTGATAAGCTAAAAAAGAAATCTATTATTTTGCAAATAGGTTCCTGGATCAAAATGACTCTTTTAGGCGCGTCTACACATTTTTTGAAAAAATGTTAGTTATTGATTCCATCAAAGACGAATTAGTGAACGAATCGCGACAATACGTTCACTTGAATGCGAAACCAGTGAGTTAAATGTATTCTGCCTCTCTAGGACTCTGACTCCAGTATTACTTCTTCAGCAATCAAAAATGCTTTTATTCAAAATATGCTGTGCATGTTTTGTGTTCTTTTTATTTAAATATATATGTAAAAAAAAATGCAAAAGGAAGTCAATTAAAAATAAGAAATAAAAGATTTAAATAAATTCATCCTTTTTGGGGGGCATGGACCCCCTGCCCCCTCCCCTAAAATCCGCTACTGTCACTTATAATATTGCACTCTTGCACAAAGGTCCCTCGAATCATGACTTCATAAAAAGTTAGAGAGTGAATTTTAAAATGAAAGCTTAATTTAATTCAGAGTCGATTGGGTTTTTTCTTGTACAGTTAACTGTAAAATGTTGCTGCTGTTAAAAATTATTTAAAAGATGAGAAAATAAAGCAATTTAATTTAAAAAAGTAATAACAAAAGTAAATAAGCAAATAGATTAATTAATTAATGAAACAAATAAATTACTTATGAAATAAATAAACAATTTACATAAAATGAGAAAAATGAAAAAAAAAATAGAAAATGAATGAAACATTAAGTCAAACGCAAACAATTCATTTAGATTAGAACATTAAATATGTTTCGAATTTAACTCATCAGTGCATCGATTTCGTGGGAAAAGGAGGTTATGGTGGCGTCATCTGTTGCCAATATAGAGAAATAATGCAGAGCTTGATATTAAATTTGAAGAACTAAAAGTGAATTCTAAACCTCTATTGTTTTTTAAAGGAAATACAAATGTTGCAACAATTAAAAATGTATTCATTAATGATTAAAAAGAAAGTTAATAAATTTATTTTTACGTACGTGTACTCTAAATTTTAAGCGTTAATTAGATGTGTTGAGTCTTTTTCGAGAATTTTCATACTTACATGTAAAATAAACGTTATATTAATGCATTTAAAATTAATTCACTCAGGCGTTTTAATTTTTAAAACACAAACCAAAATTTTAATCAGATGTTAAGCAGTGGCGGCGCGAGAGCAAAAGTAGACGTCGGCGATGCAGTTTTGCGAGGCCCTTTTAATCATAAAATATTTTCAGACAAATCATTGAATTCACGGAATTAATTTTTGTACTAACTATTGGCACTTATAGTTTCCAATTCACTTAATTGCTAGGACAAAAACGTTTCGTGACTAGTAGCGCAATCAAAAAGTTTTTTTTGGTGGTGGGGGGAGGGGGCGGCACATTGAAAGAGGAAAAATGACCTGATAGAAAGGTGGATCCGGGGGTCCTCCCCCGGAAAATTTTTAAAATTTTTAGTTTAAAAACGCCATTTTAGGCTTTCTTTGCTGATGTTAGGGGAAAAAATTTACAGAGGTCTCGGTGGAAATTTCTAGAAATTGAAGCCTTAAAAACGCAATTATAGGCCATTTTTATTGACTTAAAGGGTCAGAGAGTGTCCCAGATCTATTCTTTTGTTTAAAAAAAAAGGTCAAAATCAATCCCCTGCAAATTCTCGAAATTGAAGTTTCAAAAACAGAATTTTAGACAAACTTTGATGATTTTACGGAAAGGGAGGGAGCTCTTCCCTCGAAAAATTTTGAAAATTATGCTTCTAAAAACTTTAGCAATATTTTATATTCAGGAGCCAGTCCACCTAAACTTTTTGTTGATGTAGTTTAAAAAACCTAATTGCTAATGATATAAAAGAAAGGCGGTATGGGGACCCTTGCCCGAATATTTTCTGATATTCGAGCCTAAAAAATGCGATTCTAAGGCCATATTTTGTAATATTAGGTTCGGTAATTTTTTTAATTCAAGCTACAAAAACACAATTTTAAGCGATTTTCGATGTTGTTTAGTATTTGGGGGCTTTAGCTTTAAGCTGGAAATATCGCGAAATTTAAGATCTCGAAACGAAATTTCAGATGCTCCATAATGCTATCGGTGCGCGCGTGTATGGAGGGGTGTGTGTTCGGAGGAGCAGCATTTTGAATATTTTCTAATTTTTCAACAAGAGAAAAAGAAAAGAAATAGAACGGGGTGGGGGGGGGGGGGAATAGAGTTAGCTGATCAATAAGCTGTAGCTAGTGAATATTTTAAATTCAGGTTCCTACAGAATTGGGCCCCGCATTTGCTAAAGCTGGCTCTGTGCAGTCTCCGCTGCACGCACTATTTTGATTACTTTTGTGTCTGTTGCATTTAATAAGAGCTTCAATTGAAAACATGGAAATTTCTTAAAACTTTTGAGAATTTACTTCTGAGAATTTTGCGAGGCCCTATCTGCGCGAGGCCGTCGGCAGTCGCCGACGTCGCCGACGCCTAGCGCCGCCACTGATGTTAAGCACTGATTACGTCTATAGAAACTTTTTCACTGGTGTAAAACAAGAGGTTGAGTATTTTTCTGCACTTTTCGAAAAGTTAGTTAAGATAAATTAACTATTATTCTGATTAAGATAACTTAGTGCTGAGTTTCCTGTTACTTAAAATTCTTCTGTTGTCAAAATAAAGATAAGCAATTAATGAAATCATTTATTGTTTTTTTACGATACATAAGCCCAGGGGTGCGTATTCCCCCCCCCCCAAGGGTGATGGCCCAGCCCCTTAAATGCTGAAGAGTACTCCCAGAATGGGAGTCCCCCTAAAATGAGATTAAAAACTCAAATATCCCCCCCCCCTAAAAATATTATTGGCGCAGGTTGCGCCCTGATTTTTAATTGTTTTTTCATTTGTGCATGTATACATACGTTGTAATATTTTTACTCCGTTCATTGCACAGAGTTTCTGACTGCTTCTTTTATGAATTGATTAATGATCACATGAAATTTTCTTTTTGGAATTTCAATTGCGAAAAATTGCCGGGGCAGATCTGGGATCCCATCCATTCCCCTAACTTTACGAAACGTCCCCTCCCCCCCCCCCCTTTAATCAGTTTTCAAATCTTCAATTTCGAAAACCTTCGTGGAAGGTCTCCAAACGTTTCCTCTTAACATCATCAAAGATCGAAGATAGCTGCGTTCCTCTAAATTCAATTTTAGAAAAACCCCAGGGGATAGTTCCGAATTCCATCCCTTCCCATAACGTCATCAAAGATGGCCTACAATAGCGTTTCTAAACTTCAGTTTTGAGAAATTTTCGAGGCAAAAGAGAGACACATGAACTTCCTCTCAACTTAACATCACCAAAAATCGTTTAAAAGGATAATTTTTTGATTTTCAACTGCGACATAAATTCTGCTAGGGAAGAAATCCGAACCCCATCCACTTCCTCTGCCATCAAAGATGGTTTTAAGACTTCAATTTCGAAAAATTTTCGTGGGAAATCCGTAATAGTTTTAGGGAGGAGGGAGGCTTTCCGTCTTTTCCCTATAAGAATTTCGAAATGAAATGTATATAAATGCGTAGCTGTAGGTCCAGGGGCGTGAGCAGAAATTTTGGGGCCCGTCTCAAATGACTTTTCCGGGTCCCCTCCATATTGTTTACCCTAATATTTCACCCCTAATTTCAAAACTATTGGGCCCCCTTCAGGCTTGGGCAGGTGCCCTTCTCCCCCCTCCCCCATGGCCATCTTTGGCGTCGTTAGGGGAAAGGATGGGGTTCAGGAGTTTTTCCCCAGTGATTTAGAACGTGGCCAAAGATCGTCTGATATTGTGTTTTTAGGATTACAATTTCGAAAAACTTCCGGGGTGAAGCCCTTGGATGTCCCTTATTGCTTTAATATTATATTTTAAAACAAGGCATTTATAACTCCTCCCTCCTCCTGATTTATAAGTCTGAAATATTTAGGCTCATATTCGAAGGAAAGTAATACGTAAAGTTTTCTGTATTGTCAGGCGCGGATACAGAAAAATCTTTTAGAGGGGGCGCGAGAAATTGAATAGCACCCCCCTCCCGCTGCCTTCATGTTTCATAACAAAGTTTTAATGACCTTATTTTTAAATGTGCGTGTTTTTTAATTATTTATTTATTTTTTAGGATCCCTCTTTAGGTCAATGAGTCTACTTCTAAATACGTGAATATTATGCACGAAAAATCTTTGAATGTGGACGGAAAACGCCTTCAACGTTTCAAGCAATTTAAATACTAAACCCAATACAATATCACCGATGCTAGGCAATGAGCGGCTTTACTTAGGACCATTGTCATAATGATTATAACACGAGGGCAAGGTTATTAATAAACCCATGCTTCACTTGAGTTTTATTTAAGATTAATTTATAAAGAAAATCATAGCATATAAATTTTGCTGAAGAATTCAGAAACTATTTCTGTGTGATTTTCAAAACAGTTGCTGATTTGTTCTTAAAGCCATGATACAGCTGAGATAACATACCGATACAGTAGAACCTCGATTATCCGAGCTTCGATTAACTGATGTTTCTGTTAACCGAGCCGACAATGAAGTCTTTTTTTTCTTTTGTCTAAATACGTAAGCCCTAGAAGGACGACGTGTTTTATTTCTCTGCCTGTAATACTGCCTGTTGTTCTGCCTCAAAAACTAACTTCTAAGAAACATAAGACAGACCCATATTTAGAGCAGATGACAGATACTAACTATACCAATAGAAATTTTTTTTGCTTAAAAAAATTGCTTGATCGGGGAACTATTGCCAGAAATTCGGAACTTTTGCAAAGAAGGGTAACAGATATAACAACAAAGATGTACATTTAATAAAATGATGAATTTTCAATTTTAAACTAAATTTATTTTCTGGAAATATTGTGTTTTTCAAAGGCATCCGTTAATATTTAAATTTGCATTGTAAAAAAAATCATTTGACTTTTAAAACTTACTACAAGTTATTTTCTTATTTTAGTTTTTTAACTGCAAAACATTATTTTTACATGTTCATTTTTATCCTTTAAAAATATTCTATTGTATTTTAATGCACTTTAAAAATTTGAGATCCTGACATGCTTTTGTACAAAGTTTTCACTAACCGAGATCCCCGATATCCGAGGCACCTGCGGCCCCAGTTAGCTCGGATAAACGAGGTTCTACTGTACTACATGCTGTTTCCAATAAAAATCATGGTTTTTCATAGAAACTACCAAGTGATTTCTTTCATTTTTCATATTTTATAAGCTGAAAAAGAGATCTATTATTTCACAAATAGGTTCCTGGATCAAAATGACTCTTTTAGGTGCGCCTACACATTAAAAAAAAAAAAAAAAATGCTAATTATTGATTCCATCAAAGAAGAATTAGTGGACAAATCGCGATAATACGGTCCCTTGACTTCGAAACCAGTGAGTTAAATGCATTCTGCAACTCTGGGCCTCTGACTCCAGTAATACATCTTTAGCAAATAAAAATGCTTTTTTTCAAAATATGCTGTATGTGTTTTGTGTTATTTTTAATTATCAACGTAAAAAAAAGCAAAAGAAAGGTCAATTAAAAAGTAATAAATAAAATAGTGACATTGATTCATCTTTTTTTTTGGGGGGGGAGGGGAGGTCACGTGCCCCCTGCCACCCCCTAAAATTTTCTACTGTGCATTGTCCATTGTGTATTACCCGTATTTAGTAAGGTCAATAGGAGGGCTTCAGCGTATTTACCATTTGTTTTCTTGCATAAATAGAATTTGGAGAATACTATATTTAAAAATTCACATAACAGTTTAAAGAAGCACAAATGTTCCCATTAAAATTAAGACGAGACCGACGAGACGTTATTTTACGTTTTTCGATGCGGAGAGCGGCGAAAAATCGTCAGCCATGCTGCCGCCTGGTGATAGGTTAACAAGTTAACTTCTTATTTTAGTTTTTTAACTGTAAAACATTATTTTTACATGTTCATTTTTGTCCCTTAGAAATATTCTATTGAATTTTATTCAATACATTTTAAAAGTTTGAGATCCTGGCATGCTTTTGTACAAAGTTTTCACTAACCGACATCCGAGGCACCTGCGGCCCCAGTTAACTCGGATAAACGAGGTTCTACTGTGTACTACATGCCGTTTCCGTTAAAAATCATGGTTTTCATAGAAACTACCATATGATTTCTTTTATTTTGCATTTTTATAAGCTGAAAAATGAATCTATTATTTCGCAAATATTTTCCTGGATCAAAATGACTCTTTTAGGTGCGCCTACACATTAAAAAAAAAAAAAAAAAATGCTAATTATTGATTCCATCAAAGAAGAATTAGTGGACAAATCGCAATGATACGGTCCCTTGAATTCGAAACCAGTGAGTTAAATGTGTTCTGCAACTCTGGACCTCCGACTCCAGCAATCAGCAATACATCTTTAGCAAACAAAAATGCTTTTATTCAAAATATGCTGTATGTGTTTTGTGTTCTTTTTAATAAACTACGTAAAAAAATGCAAAAGAAAGGTCAATTGAAAAGTAATAAATAAAACAGTGAAATTTATTTATCTTTTTTTTATTTTTTGAGGGGGGGGGGAGCACGTGCCCCCTGCTCCCCTCTAAAATCTGCTACTGTGCATTGTCCATTTTGTATCACCCGTATTTAGTAAGGTCAATAGGAGGTTCTTCAGAGTATTTACCATTTTTTTTCTTACATAAATAGAATTTGGAGAATATATTTAAAAATTCACATAACAATTTAAAGAAGCACAAGTGTTCCCATTAAAATTAAAAGGAGACGTTATTTTTCGTTTTTCGTTGCGGAGCGCGGCGAAAAATCATCATCCGTGCTGCCGCCTAGTGATAGGTAAACAAGTTAACTTCCATTTTATTATAGTTGATTGCAAAATTAACGAAAAAAATACTGACTTAAATTTTGTTATAACTATTTTTTGAATACGAAAGTGGTCAATTAAGGAAGAAGACTTTTTATTTGTTTTTTTTTTACGCGAAGGGAGGAAGGGAGGTTGGATTTTAATTAACTAGAATTGCTAGTTGTACAAGTTCGTTTGAGATTTTTATATAAGTCACTACAAAACTAATGTAAAATATATGACATAAAATATAAGTAAAGATAATTTTTGGAATCCTAAAGAAGAGACTAATTGATGAAAAAATCTTATAATCCAAATTTTGCTGTTTTCAGCGAAAGAGGAGGGAAGGGGGGGGGGGGATTAACAAAATCAAAAAGTAACTTTGAAAGAGCTTTCGGAAAATGAATGAAAAATTTTGACTTTTTTTTTCTTTTTCTTTCTGCCTTTTCACTTACTTAGAAAATAAGCAACAGAAGAAATAAATGACACACGAAAAAAATACGTGCATACATTAAAATGAAAACAATCATAGTTACTTCATCTTTCCAAGGAAAAAAAGGCGGGTACCCTGTAATCCCGAAGCACGTGTCCGAGAGTTTTTAGCAAATTTAGGTTTTTTTCTTTAAAAAAACTTCGTTTTAAACATTTTTACAAAATTTGCTTCGTTATGATGTTTACATATTTAAAAATAATGCCTTTTAGCAAAACTTATTATTTTATTTATATATCAGGCACATTTTCATGTTTTTTTTTCTATTTTTTATTTTCAATACTGATGCATTATTTTCATTCACTTTGAGCTCACTAATGGTTTAGTGGAAAATGAGGACTAAGCTGTACCAATTAAAGATTTTTTTTTTTTAAAGTATCAATTTGCAAAAACTCGCTGACACATCAGTCAGGAGTCAAATGGAACTCTTTTTTCAATGCAGAAAAGATGTGAGCTTATTTATGTAGAGTCAGAAATAGAATCGAACAGAATAGAAATCGACTGAGGTGGATTTTTTAAATCCATAAGCTCAGACCTTTTTTTGCAAGGAAAAGTGGTTCCTTGTAACCCCGAAACACGCGTCCGAGAGTTTTAGTATGTTTATGCTTCTTTTTTGTCACTTTGTTTAAATATTTTTAATTCTCAGAAAACTTCAAATTTTGTTTCGATATGATATTTACGTATCTAAAATTAATAATGCTTTTTAGCAAAACTTATTTGTTTATTTATACTTCAGGCATATTTTCTTTTTAGCGTGTTATTATTTTTATTACAGATGCACCGAATACCATATTTTTCGGAATGCCGTATACCGAATATTTGTTTTAAAATTTTTAACTGCAATATTTAAATCTTACACCAACATAAAATATGTTATGGGAAATAAAAATGCATTCCATTTAAAATCGCAAATTTATCTGCATTAATAAAAATTATTAACTTAAAATAAATCATCCCAAAAGCAAAAACAAATTAATGTAGTAAATGACAAATTTTATTTATCAGCAATTCTGCATAAGCGGATAATTAATTTCTTTCCTGATATATGATTTGTCATGGTAACATGTTATGTAACAAATGAAGAATTTTGCATTTATCTAACATACAAATACAAACCTAAGTCGCTAAAATATCATCACAAACTACAAATCCAAGAAATTTTCTGCTATGTTAATCTCTTTGGTAACTGATAAAAAAAATTATATCATCACTAAAATTGAGGAATAAAATTCAAACGTTGTCAAATATTGGTATTTCTTCTCTTGAAGTGCAAAGGATTATTAAACTTGGATTACAATGATTAATTTTAATTAGGTTGTTTTTCAACAATATTTAATATTTCCCATGGTGTAATTTTAGAAATGAAGGTGATGAAAAATTTAATATCCAAGTGTTTACCTTTTTTTTAGCTGCGTATTTTCTATAAAAAAAAAATAAGTAGTCAATGTTAAGTAGTAGTTAACTGACGTCATACATTTATCAGGGGCGGACTGGTCCTGCGGTCCTGCGGTCCATCGTCCCGCGGGCCGACGCACCCTCCCGCCTGTGAGCCTTCGCTTTTTTTTTTCGTGCCTTCGGTTTTTTTTTTTTTTTTTTTTTTTTTGCGATTTTTTTTGGACCCGCGTTTGAAAAAAGAGTCAGAAATTTCCATTTATTTTCCGAACATTATTTCGAAGTTACTTTTCAATTTCGGTAATCCCCCCCCCCCCCTCCTCCTAGTGGAAAATAGCGAAATTTAGAATATAATCTTTATTTCATAAATTACACATATTTCAGATTCCAAAAATTATCTTAATGGTCTGAAAAAAAAATTGTCTGTATGTGTCAAGGGAAACTTTTTTTTAGGAAAGCATTCTGAAGTTTTCATTATCCGTTGTATACAGCTTTTAAAAAAAAAGTGTAATCTTAAAATATAGACAGTCTTTAATAATCGAGACATACTTTTAGTAAATTGCCACTGATTGTTAATAATAGAATAAGTACACTGGTGTGCAAAACGTATCAATAAAAAATCGTATAATACGTATCAATATGTTACTCTTGATTAAAATATTTTGAACATTTATGAAACGCCTGCATTTTATAAAACGATTTGATTTTTCCGTGATTGTAATAGAACTGAATATTTTTGGCTGTGCTTGTAAATTATCCATAAATGCCTACACTCATATTTTTTAGTATCATGCTATAGTAAATGTCAATATCATTTAAAACTACTGAGCAATCCAAGGGTTTTTATGAGAGTTAGAACTCAGATAGAGGAATTAAAGTCATAAACACTTCTATATTATGTTGGAAAGTCTGAAATGTGATCAAATGCCTTAAATGACAAGTTTTAATCCAAAATGAATTCAATGTGAAAAAAGTACCAAGACTTTGTCTATCATAAACCCAAACAATAAATAGAACACAATAATATTCAAAAACGCACACAACAGGGGGGAGGGGGGAAGAGGATCTACTGTAGAAATCAGTGAGGGTGCCATTTTTCTCTCCGAAGGTTCCTTCTTTCCCCCCGCGCTGCCTGTCTTTTAAAAGGTGCCCATTTTTCGCCCTAGTAAGAGGTGCCATTCCGGCTCCGTATTGGGTGTCGCTGTTGAACAAGCGTTTCACCTCTGAAAGGTGCCAAACGCAACCTGTAGTTTTAACAGTGTAAAGCATGTTGTCAGTGTAAGATCAGTATTTCTGGCAAAGAGATTGCACACCGTATAGCAGTTAAAATCACACCGAGTTGCTGCCTCAGCGAGAAATGGCGAATAATCAATCTGTTAGACGACATCTGGATGCTTTTACCCGAGGTCGAATCATTGGGAAGTTGGAGGAAGGCCGCAGTGTGACAAGTGTGGCTGCAGAGTTCGGAATTGCTCACAGCATCGTTTCACGACTTTGGAGACAATTTCAAACTACAGGAACAGCTATCCGGGGGTTCAGTAGTGGTCGTCCACGAGGAACCACACCCGCAGATGACCGGTATATTGTCTTACAGGCCAGAAGAAACAGGTGGCAGACAGCGGGAGAAATCGCTAGACACACGACACAGGCGACTGGACGACCGATATCGCGTTTTACCGTGACCAGAAGACTGCACGGTGGTGGTCTGTTTGCACGACGCCCTATACGGTGTGTACCTCTAACGCCTGCCCATCGGAGAAGGCGTTCTCTGTGGTGCCGGGAACACCGGAATTGAAAAGACAATGAATGGGGACGAGTACTCTTTACAGATGAGAGCAGATTCAGTCTGAGTAGCAATTCTCATCGCATACTCATCTGGAGAGAGCGGGGAAGCCGCAATCATCCCTCGAACATCATTGAAAGGGACAGGTATGGAGGTCGCGGTGTTCTCGTTTGGGGAGGCCTCATGCTTGGTAGTCGTACAGACCTTCACATCTTCGACGCAGGTTCAGTCAACGGGACCCGTTATTGTAACGAGATTCTTCTTCCATATGTGCGTCTTTTTAGAGGCGCTATGGGTCCGCAGTTCCTTTTCATGGACGACAATGCACCATGTCATCGCACAGTAGCTGCCGAACAGCTCTTAAAGAGTGAGGATATTGAACGTATGGATTGGCCGGCACGATCTCCGGATCTCAATCAACAACAACAGAACAACTCCGGATCTCAAACAACAACAGAAGAAACGATGATTTCTCGAACCATAACAGCATGGCACTGTAGTGGGAATGAGAAAATTTAGGAAACGAGGAAGGGAGTAGAGTTACCATTCAAGTAGCACGATCTAACGCACGCAGTGCAAAGTAATAACGTTTATCAAGCTACCCAGATGGCAAGCAGCCTTGCAGATATTCCCGGTTTCTGATTATCAACCTAAGCCGCACTTGTCCCAAGACCGCACTTACCCCAACTGACCTTACCAATTCGCACTTATAATCCGCAAAACACTTCAAACATCTAAACATAAACTAACTCTACTGATGAATTATGTTCTAATCAGCCAAATGAGCTTGAACAAGTTGAAATAGGTGTCAAATCCTTGTTTGAATGAAAAAAAAAATTGATATAGTTAGATTTACAACAAAAAAGTGAGTTGCCCATTATGTAGAACCATCAGCGGATAGAATACAAAATTGGATTTCTAGAGTTTGAAAGAAGTTTTCTAAAGCGAAAAGGTAATATACTGCTTAATCAATCTATTTTTCCTGAGAAGTTAATAAAAGAGTGTAGTAAATGAAAATGAATGTGTTAAGTTGCTTACATCCAGTTGGGCTGAGCGGCACTTTAAGAGCTACAAAAACACGAACTGTTTACATTTGACTTTTCAGGTTTTGGAAAGATATGCCAGGCTTTCTTTTTTTTTTAATAAGTATAATGATACTTACATTTTTCTTCCCTCTTTTTTAAAAATAATTTAATTGATAAAACTCTTAAATTTTTTTTATTGCAAGACAAGAAGCAAATAAGTTGACTTTCGTGCTTGTCATCCTATTTCTTACTTGTTGTAATTTTAGCTTCATTACGCTACTTTAAAAAAAATGTTAGTTTGATTTATAAAATATTCTGTTCACAATTGTATTGGAGAATGAGAAACTGATCAAAAGCATCATAAGTTCATTTAAGTTGTGCACATTTTTTTTTACAAATGTCCTATTGGAATTTAAAACAATGTTCTTTTGCGTTCACATTCTTATAATTCAATAAAGAAAATTAGAAATAGTGTTATTTTTTACAAGAATTATGAAGAAAACTAAAATCCATAAATGAAATGCTGATCTAATGAGAAGTCTATGTATTTTCTCAGTGGAATCAAGTATCCCCCATGATTGGATCATGTATTCCTTGATGTGGGGATACATGATCCCTGTATGAAATTATTGAAAAAAAAAAAATATTTTACCAAAACTATCTGTTTAATTTCAACTGAAAAAAAAATACTGTCAGGTAGGAAAGAATTACCTTTGTTCATGTACTAAAAAAAAAGTCCCTTAAACGACCACTTTCCACTTCCGTATTTGAACAATAGTAATAACAAAATTTCAGACAATATTTCTTTCGTTAGTTTTGCAATCAACTACAATAATAGAAATTA
The DNA here is from genome assembly GCF_026930045.1 of Uloborus diversus. Classification (NCBI taxonomy): domain Eukaryota; kingdom Metazoa; phylum Arthropoda; class Arachnida; order Araneae; family Uloboridae; genus Uloborus; species Uloborus diversus. The sequence goes on along the minus strand of NC_072740.1, from coordinate 94,914,588 downwards.
ACTTGTTAATTCATAACTAGATGGCAGCACAAATTAAGATACCTCGAAGGGTGCCAACGTTGCCATCGACACACTTTAAAAACAATGCCGGGGGGGGGACGGTGCTAGGATATATGAATATTCTTCTCACTTTTGAAGCTAAATTCAATAGCTTCTGGACATAAAAGGGGTTAAGTTTATCAAAAGTTAGCCTTTCTCCGCCTCCATCTTTTAAAAATTGAACAGGAGAATCCCACTATACAAATCTATTACATTTTCCCCCTCCGCTCTTGCTCAACTTACTTAATATAGTGTAATGTATTTTGTTTGGACTAGTGAGTTTGTATAATTGCAAATTTAGAGTTCCAAAGGTATGAATTTAATTGATTTTTTTCCTCACAGAATGGTTGAAAATTCTTCTTATGCTCTATTTGTCTGTAATCCATGAAGTTATAGTTATTTGAACTCTTTACAGAGTTCGCGTATGGTTTCGGCCTGTTTCGCGTCTCATTTGTGTTCATTTGGTAAAAACTAGTGACGTTAATTTTATTATTTTTTTTCTGTTGATTTTTCCAAATAGGCTTGAGAACAAAGGATTCTATCTTGATACATATAGGAGCTTGATACATAAGGAGCTCTATCTTGATACATATAGCTTTCTATTCATCTGTGAGAATTTCATATGAAAATGATAAAATCGTTGAACTTTTGAGTCTGATAAACTAAGCTAAATTCCATTGAATGTAATGATCGATTTTCTCGGGAATCGCAGATTTATATTGAAAGCCTTAATGTTCAAAATTTTATTTTCATCTTGTTTCTGAACTTAAACTGTTATTTTCTTTCTTCAAAGTAGTATATATACACTTTCTATCCATAAGCGGCTTGTGCACGAAAAAGTGGTTTGTCAAAACAGGTGTGGAGCATAAGGGGACAGTGCCTCTAAAGCTGATCTTCCCCCTTTTTGTCCTTTCTTTTTCTCCTTAATAAAATTACTTTTGAACTTTAACATTGATTAAAATACCTCTAAAAATAGGGGAATATGGCCTTTAAACTCAGGACCAATGGCCACCGTAGACCCCCCCCCTTCTAATTTGAAGTCCCATTCTTATGAAATAACATGTGAAAATCTCATTTATTTAAAATTTTCAGTTTTTATTTTCGTAAAGTAAATGAAACGGAAATGAATCGACTATAAAAATTCATTTTACAATCGATCTTAAATCTCTAACTCTGAAAAGGAGGTGGCAAGAACCCATTACTTCTGAAAGTGAGGCAGAGGCTGTCTCCCTTGCCCCCTCAAACGAGCCACCTATACGTCTATCTATCCCATGTTACAACTTAGAATGTACTTAACCCATTAAGCGCCAAGTCTCCCATTTTGGGAACCTTCAATTAAGATTTTTTTCTTCATGAAGTAATTAAGATATCATTTTGAATTTTTTTAAAATGAATGATAGAGAACCAAACTTTACTGGTAATTTTTTCAAAAAGGTTTGGAATGTAAATTCTTTTTTGAAAAATTTTTAAATTTTGCGAAAATTCTTGTTTTTGCATTACACGGGGAAAAAATTCCCTAAAAATAATAAATGCAACTTATGGAAATTAGGAACATGGAATATGAAGCTCAATAGACCTCTTTTCAAATCACAACAAACTGGGATCATGAAAAATAATTTAAAGGAGTTTTAGAGGACTTTATTTACTGAAGTCCCAAAACGGGAGACTTGGCGTGTTCTGATTAGCAGAGCAATTCATGCCCAGTAGAAATCGTCTTCACCCATTTTGCATGAATGAATTCTCCCCTTTTTTCCCACAGCCCCCTTTGTAGTTTCTCATTGTAAACACTCTTTTATTGTTCAAGGTCAAGAGCAGGTGCTTTTATCAAAACAAGTAGCATTCCATTCGTTTAGAAGAAAGTTCTGTGAAAACAGGGGTGCCAATCCTCCCTAAGGAGGATGACGCACCTCTCTGAATTTCTACAGATCACAAAAGAGATTTCCGTAAAAGGAGTTCAAATTCCCTTTAAAACTTTTCCTCCCCCCCCCTCCATAAAAATATTTTGTATCTCAGTCAGCTCCATGCTCCCCTCCCCCTTGAGGGCGCTCCCCCTTCAATTAGGGAGGTTGAATTTCAATAGAGAAATTTCTTCACCTTTTTTTTTTGAAATCAAAAATGTAGTAAGAACTTTTGACTTTGCTACGAGCTTCAAACACAATTAAAATAATATATTTTAGTTTGAAACAAGAAGATGAGTGCAGTATCACTTGTTTGTGAATAGCCAAATTCTTTTCACATAGTTGAGAAAAAAAAAACTTTAATCGAAATCGTTTAGATCACAGATAATGCGATAACTGTCTCACTCTACATTTTTACCATTTATCGTAATTTGTTGGATGAAATCAGAGAAATTATGACCGTTGATAATTCCTCAATGCGAAGCATGCTAGATATTTATCTCTAAAAACATTATGATGAGGAATAAATCACGTCATCAAACATGTTGCGAAGCAACCGAAATGTTGACTGCAAAAAAAAACCCTTGCCTATAATAACACACACCATCAGGGAGCCCAAAAATATCTTAGTTCCGTTTTATAAGATACATTTTATATAGTGCTTCATGTCATTGTCATTTACCATTGCTCGATCCCCCTACATGGTTAATAGACAAAAGCTACCTCCTCTCTTTTTGTGTATGAAAATCCTAAGGCTTTTTGCAAAAGGTAGTAAAATGTGTGAGAAAGTTCCGTTTTGTACAAAAAAGGATAAGAAGAAGGAATGCAACAAGAATGCAAACCAGACGCGGAGTGATGTACGGGCAGAGTGAGGGGGGGAGACGTTCTTAAGGGCCCCAACGGCTCAAGAAATTGAAAATAACTAGCATGCTAATACTTATTAATGTTGCAAATGTACACTGCTAGCCTCTGGGGTTGGCCTCCACAGCTTTTGTTGCAAGGGGGCCCAAAATGTATAGCTTTGGGTGTCATGAAAACATAAAAGTTCTACATTTTAAAGCTTGAATATGTTAAATATGTACATAAAGTACCAATACCTAGCCATATTAATTACATAAAAACGATTTTAAGGCTTTCTAATTGGATTTAGTCAGAAATTATTCAAGTATCAACATAGTGGCATGGATATGTATGTTGTCCCCATTAAACGCCAAGTCTCCCATTTTGGGACCATACCATATCTTCTAACCTAATAAATATTTTTGCGAAATTTCAACTACATATGATTAGAGATGTGTATTGAATATCAAAACACATGAAAACTTAAGTATTTTCAATGTGGTTCATATAGCGGCGCTTAATGGGTTAAGGTGACCATACATTTTATTTTTAATGGAAAAGTACCATTTTCAGGTATTATGCCCTGCGTTCCCTGCATGCACTGAATGTTATGTTTTTGAATTGACCTAAAAGGAACACTGAATGCTTCAACCAAAACTCATTGAGTGGCACTGTTTAATCATTTTTATACCAATAAATTAAAGCATGCATAACTTTTTATTATATTTCGTGTTTGCGGGGATCATGCACTTGTAGAGAGGCTATTTTTGCTTATACTAATTTGTGGGCTAACGATAAAGCACAGTTGCAAAACTTATTTCTTAAACCAATGTTGGTTGAAGTAAATTGTATTAAAATCTGCGTATAATTTCATTTTTATTTCAAATTAAAAGCATATTAATGTACTCAAGCAAATTTCTATATTAAATGTTCATGGACAAATTTGCCATCAAATGTTAAATCAGTTTAAATTTTTTTTATGTGTTCATATCTGTTTTTGTCTGTTATAATATGTTTAAACAAAAGTCACTTTTTAAAAATATTTTAAACCAACATGTGTACAGGGGCACCCCTAACTTAAATTTTTGGAAAGGTGGAAATTCTTAATTTGCAGGACAGAACTCCAAATTTTGCCGAACGATAAAATATGGGTGTACACTATGGTGGGTCGAAAAACAATTTTGTTTCCTAATCAATTTCTAATAACACAGAAAACTTGTGCATTAGCATACTATAAAAATAATTAAAAAAATTATAAATTATTTTGAAATTGTACATTAGCACTCAAGTTGAGAAAAAAAATAGAAAAAAAATCGGCAATTTTTAAAGATGTATATTTTTTCAAAAAATAATTTACTTCTTTTCTAATAGTATAAAAAATGCACTTTGTAGTTACTGAAATGTATGGAAAAAGCTTTGGGGCGCATGGTCTCATTTGAATTTGCGCAGAAAGCTTTAAAATACCTTTCTTAAAGTAAAAGTTTTTTTTTTTTTTCAAAAATTCTTAAACTGACATAAAGCTATAAAAGTATACTATTAAATATCCGTTTTAATATTTTAAATACATTTTTCTTGTGCTGAAATGACTCAGGACTCACCACATGCTGGTGTGTCATTTCAAATTTTTCCAGGGGGGAGGGGGGAGGGTGCAAATTCAATGGTAGTTTCAACAGAAAACAGCAAAAATTACGCCCCACATATATTTCTCAAAGCCCTGTTGGTGTGGGGGGCAGGGCGGGGTAGTGAACCATAGACAGACCCCCTAAATGACGGGCCTAATCATATGGCAGTGGCAGCATGTTACCACCCTTCCCAATCCACCAATCAATTTAGATGTGATTCATTACGCTGAAGTTCTTTAAATTCTGAATTTGCATCAAATGTTCTTGATCTGATTGTTATTACTATGAAAACCTTCTCCGTTTTCACGCTTGCAACATTTTCCTTCGGCCTCTGTCACAAGTTTTGCTCATCTCTCTACCCATTGAGTGTGTTATCTAATGTTCAAGTTATGGGGACAGGGCTTTGCCTTTCAATGAATATTAATCATCCTTTTTAGTGCTTTACTTATTCTTCCATTATGTTAAAATGACTGAGGACTCAACACATGGAGGTAGCAGCAAGTCCAGTTCTCCCCCCCCCCCCCAATACACCCTACCCAATTCGTGTGTGATTTTTCTGAAGAAGTTCTTTGAATTCTGACTTAGTGTCAAATTTTTCACCAAAGACCTTGGTCTGTATGTTGTCTACTTAATAAAACAATCTGGGTTTTCATGTCTGCAAACTTTTCCACCAGTTTCGATCACAGTTTTTATGCATCTGTCTACTGACTGAGTATGGCTTTGAAATTTCACCTTTTCATCGAAACTTCCATACCCCGCGCCACTGAAAAATTTCAACGACTGATCCAGAATTAGCTGTTAAGTATCCCAGACCTCTCAGTTATTCCCAACGATTAATTGTGCTAACTGTGTGTTAGGACTTTAAGTTTCCAATATTAGTTCAACAAGCGTAATGCAGATGGAAAAATTATAGTAAGGACCTATACTCCTGTTTGGCTTGATATTAAGATTTATTACACTATGAAAGACAGTCCGAAGCATATACAAAAGGTCATTCAAACAACAAAACATTACCGAATAACATTTAACGAAATCCGTGATCAAGTCATTCATAGAAACTTGTTCTTTTGTCATCCAGAGAGTGTTTTGTGGCGATGATTTTTGACTACACACAGCACATTCAAGAATCAGGCTACAGGAGAATACTGAAAGCCTGAAATCATGGTTGCTGTTTTGTCCACTTTTTTGTAAAAAGTCCGGGACGGCGGAAGAAATTGAATGAAGTGGACAAAATGAAAAATCAACTGATTATCCATACATAAATTTATTGCTATGGTCTGATAAAATTAGTATATAATTCTAATACATTATCTGTTACGAATTAATCATTTAATTAAAATAAAATGAAGAATGATTGCCAACTTTAGATTTAATAAATCCAAAAAAAAAAAAAAAAAAACACATTGGTGCACTAATTTTAGACCATATTTAGTTAAAAGTAATAAAATTTAACAATGTGAATAAGCTATTGCACGTGATTACATTATTATGAATTGTCCCCATGTGTTTCAGGGTTTCCAGGAACCCATTTTTAAATTCACAGTTGTGAGCTTTTACTGAATGTAAAGACATCCAGTAAAAGCTTTTACCACATGTCTTTACATCCAAAAGCTCACAACTTTGAATCGAAAAAGGCATTCCTGGAAACCCCGAAACACTTGTGTTTAATAATCTGTTTATTTATGATAAACAATGTTAGATATTTCCTGTTATTTCTCAGCACAAAAGTATTTATTTATTTATTTATCGTTGGTATTGCTTGTGGGAGTTTTCTCCCATTTTAAATTGTAATAAATAATATATTTTATATATTTATCTTATTTGAAAAATGATTCAAAAGATTACTTATCCGATCAAGAGTTAAAATACAACCCCTTTCTGAAAAGAGAGATCATCAGGGATTTAAGTTGTCCCTATCCTCTTTCAAATATTCCAATGCTGTGTGGAAATATTAAGCTGACCCAGAAAATGGGTCTCACTTGTAAAATTCTTCTTTTTTTGTTTGAGCAAATGGGATTGTTTCCTTGTCTTGTCTAACTCTACTCTTGCTTCTTTTTCTACAAAAAATTTACCAAGTATTTTACTCAAAATCACAATATTTTTTCAAAATAATGTTGGTGAATTAATGTTGCTTCTCTTGCTGTTTTGCCCCTGGCAACACATGTTGGTTATCTCTTGTCCAAAATTCCCACGCTGCTACTGGTGACTTGTCAAATGCAGTTCTGGATCAAGGAGTATTAAGATGGGGATCTTGCCCTGGGCGGCAAGTTAACTCAATTTCTACTTTTTTTTTTTTGTTGAAATTTGATGTAAGAACATAAAGGAAGATGTTTTGGAGGGCAATTTGAAATTTTTGCCCCAGTTCGAAACAATTGTGGATCAGGCGCTGGTAAAATGATCAGTGAATGTTCTTGTGAAAACATTAGGAGAACTTTCCTAGACATTTTAAATTGTTGTTAATAGGTCACTATTACTGTATGTTGCTGTTTTTAGTTTATTTTCCCAATTAGTTGAAACCATTTTTACTTAAATAAAATTCAGTGCATTCTATTTACTACACACAATTTTATCTGCATTAATCTGATAATTAATGCTAATTTTTAATGCAACTATTTTACTATTTTTTATGCTTTTATTAACAAATTATATTTTTTTAGCTGAAAGAAATTAACCAGTTTCTACAATGATTAAGGTTTCAGACAGATGCCTATTATATTACAGGACAGCTATATTATATATATCTTTCCTTTCTCTGGTAAGATTTTTATTTGTTGTCTCTTTGCTTTTCTTACCACATTTAAATATTTAACAGAACATTGAAAATCAAATGTGGTCATTTCTCTTGTATGTGACTACAAATATCACTAGTCGACCCGTGCGGAACTCCGCACTGTACTTCGAATCGTTTTATAAGGCATTTCGCTCTTTAAAAATTGCAAAGAAAGAATATTATGAAGAAAAACAGAAAAAAGTAAACGGAAAAAAGTAAGCGCACAAGAGAAGGCATGTAATTTGAAGACATCAGTAACAAAACTTCGTTAAATACAACGTTGTGATAATTTGATCATCGCTCCCTTTTTGGTTGTACGTATTTTCAATTTAAATATAAATATCATTAAAAGTGTGACTGAGTGACACGTGAAAAATCAGTAATTTTGCATGTGCAAAAACAGGTTGTGGCAAATACAGTCCTGCCCATGTGAGCATCTGACGGAAAAAAAAAGAAACATTAAAGAGATATTAAGTGGCACGGATTCGAACTGGTGCCATTCTGATTAACAGTACGACGCTCCAGCAAACCTAGCAACTGTGCCTTCCTTTTCGAATGCTATTCATTGAAGGAATGCGTAATAAAACACAGTAAAAAAGATTTTCGCCGAAAAAAAAATAGAAGATCATGCGTCTATGTTTTGTCATTAGCCAGCATGATACGATTTAATATTATTCGTAAAACATGGAATTTTATTAAAGAATGAGGAAGATCTCACGTAGCGATTGAAACAAACATTCTAGAGAAGTAATAAATTCGGTTGAAAAAAAAGTGTTTTTATTTTTAAATATTCAACAATTTCCCATAGCATGCTTCTTTAACCTGTACGGCTTAAAAGCCCGCACTTGTTTTTCTTTTAATCGAACACTTAAAATTCAAAACCAAAACCAGTTGAACTGAGTCCGTTTTTTAAGTGTAATTTTTCGAACGTAGACAGAATGTTTTTTTTTTCAGCCGAAAGCAGAAGAGTAGAAAAGGATTTCTTACTAATGAAGTTGATAATAATTTTAATGTTTTATATCGTATTCGAATAAATAATTAAAGATTTACTGGTTGAAACTCGTAGTTTTAATTTGGCGTAGTATTTTTTCATTTGTACAAAAGTTCGAACACTGCTATTAGAAAAATCTACAATTCAGCATACAATGAAAATAATTTTCTGCACAAAAAGGATTCCCTTGAGGTGTATCTAATACTTTTTTTATGCTTACATTATGCTCAGTGGTCTGGACGGAGTCAAAGCTTAAAAAAAAGGGAAGAACACCCTTCGATTAGCAGTCAACTTATCTGAATGATAACTGTAGCCGGCATAAAGGAGTCGAAACACCAAATAACATTCCCACTGTATTTATTTTATTACGTGTGTTATCTGTTGTATGTTATGAGTACATGTAATGCGTAATATTACTGTAAATTTGCTATTATGTCAGACAGCCCGAACTGGTCCGAAGTTCAGACAGTTTATAGCCCAACGCTCTACAAAAAAAAAAAAAAAAAAAAACCACAGGTAATTTTAAATTTTTTTCCTTACCGAGAAGTGTTTTTATTTTTTTAAATTTTTACAATTTGTTATCGCAGGCTGTTTGAACCGTTATGACTTAGATGGCAGCACGTGTTCATCATTTTACAGCACGGTTAAAATACAAAATAATTTGAACTAAGTTCTTTTTTAAGCGTAGCTTTTCAAATGTAGTAAAAATGTGATACGCTATTTGTTTTTTTGCAAAAAGAAGAAAAATATATATATTACCCTTTAAATTGAGGTAGTATTTTTTTATTTGTACAAAGAGTCAAAAACTCGTTAGAAGAATCTATATTTCAACATACAATTTATTATATTTTACTGAACAAAAAACAATTCCAATGTAATCTGAAATCTTAAACCTGATACTTATATTTTCGCTTACATTATACTTTAATTTTCTTCCCGGAGCCAAAGCTTAAAAAAAAAAAATAAACCCGCACAATTGAGTATCAATTTAGCTCCGTGTTGCATCAAGTTTACATAACAGCTAGGAGCGTTTTTACCTCATGTATTCCCTCCTATTTGTTTTTCATGTAAAGCGCGATATTTTTCTAATTTTTTGATGCAGATTGTCCGGACGTGGGCCCGAACACGCATTCTCCTGGTTACCAGACGAACGCTCTGCAGATCAAGCTATTCAGCTCTGTCGGTAGCAGTGCAAGTTAAAGTTATAAATTTAACCGAAAACCTCATTCTGGTTCTTTAAAACAGGTTTTTTTGCCCGAAGAAACAATTTTTAGACCGTGGGTCTATTTTTTGTCAGTAGTCTGCACGATAAGGTTTAAAATAAGGTGTAAATCAAAGAAATCGATCAAGAATTGAGGAAAATCTCGCGTAGAAACCAAAAACAAGCTACAGAAATAATATATAAGGATCAAGGAGTTAAATGTTTAAGTTGTACTGAGCAATGAAGCTGTGTTGTATATTAGTTGTTCAAGTTGAGTTAATGCGCTTGATGCACCTAATTTTATCCTGTATCTAATTTTTTCAAGTGATGAATAACACTAATAGTTTAGAAAAAAATTTAAAAACGAGATTATGGTTTTTAGCAAGTCCTCTTATTTGGCATTATTTCAATTTGTAAGATCTTTTAATAATTCATTAATAGAGTCACGTCTGGTTTGAGACATTTTAAGACAAAAACTTTTTAAACATTAGTCTTTAATGCTTATTTTTTTTTAATTCCTTTAATTTTTGAAAGAATGAGTTTTATTCAGAAAAAAAGGCCATGTGTAAGTGAAGTTATATTTTAGTTTATCATAAATAGGAAAAACATAATAGGGATTGTCTATTATGAACCTGAATTGAGGTGAAAGAAAGGGTGGTGCAACTAAATCAAGCAATGTGACCAGGAGTGTTGTACTAGTCCCATAACAAAGTTTTAAAGTAGACCAGTAGCTGAAGCAAATTTCAGGAAACATCTGATCAACCAAAGTTTGAGCAAATAACACCCAAGGTTTTCAAACCTATAAGACAGAAACCACTTTGCGTTTACACAGGATGTGAGTAACAGTTTCTTTATGAGAAAGACAACCTCTGTATGTTGAATCATTACTGACACCAATTATAGCACAGTGCCACTTTTAGGTACAATGACCAGAAAAAAGACCAATAGCCTTCCTAATTCTACTTCTATTAAATCTTAAAAGCTCTATTGCTCTAATACTTGGGAACCCCTATTTAGTTCCTTTGCTTGACGTTGCCCATTCAAAGCTACGCCAGTTATTATACTGTTTTTCAAAAATATCGCAAATTGCAGTCCTAATGATGATATTTGAAATCCAAATTGCTGGTTCAGGACCAACAAAAGGAGTATCAGAACCTTTCCTAGTAATGTGATCAACTATTTCATTACCTTTGACCTCTGAGCATGGGTGATATACCCAACAGAGAGTGACCTTATTCAGTTTTGCAAGTGTACAAAGCAAGTAATAGATTTCTTATACAATGTAGAACTTAGGGGGCTAATGAACCAAAAGAGTTGGGAGTCAAAGGAAGTGAGTGGGTTAGGGGGCGGTGCCCCAAAACTGAATTTTACTGCAAAATGGGGCTATATTATTGGATTTTAACATTACTGGTTAAAAGACCTCTAAAAATATGGAACATTGCATCAAAAATTACAATGGATGACCACCATAAACTTCCCTTTTCCTACTAAAAGTCTTATTCTTATTTGATAATGTGAGTAAAGTCCATTTATTTGTAATGTAAATTTTGATTTCATGAAATAAATCAATCCGCCCTGTAAAAAAAATCACTTTTCAATCCATCATTACTTTTTTTGCTCTAAAAAATAGGGGGGGGGGCAAGGCCCCTTTACTTTTAGAAGTGAAGGGACAGTTGCCCCCCCCCCCCCCTCAAGCCACCTTTGACGTAGGATGTTATTACAACCTCATTTTGGGCATTTAAGGCATCTTGAATATAAGAGTAGATGTGAACACATCTGTTCGTATAGTCTTATTTGAAGCAAATAATGCAGCACATCAGAATGGTATAAGACTCTGTCTAAAAGACAGAGGAGAATGTGTCCAAGTGACTAGAGTGCTCAATCTTATTGCTGAACCCCCCCCCCCCCCCCATCCCTCAGCTCTGGTTCATTTTCATGCAATCCAGAGTGCAATTTTTGTTATGACATAAAGGAACAAATATCCTGTGCATATCATCATTAGACAGGCCAAAGAAGATGCCTTTTTTTGAACACAATATATTTAAATAAATTGAACTTTATGATCAGTTACAGATGATTCGCTATAGTTTATCTTAAGTTATGTCAGTTTTATCAACAGATGATTCATATGTGAAAAAACAAAAACAAGAAAATAATAATAAGTTACAACACGTTTCAAGTCCTGTTTGTTAAATTTTTTATTGTTATTTTTTAAAAATCTTTAAAGTAAATTTACATTATGATTTTCTAAAACATGGCTGCAAAGATTAAAAATATCTTTTTTCATTTGAAGACTTAAGCTTTGATGATAATTAAATAATCCCCACCTCCTTTTTCATAATTACTGTCAATTTCAATGTGTTGGATTTGTAATCGTCTAATATTTTCAGAACTCCTTGATTAGCGGAATAAATTGTAAGCAAATTTAAAATTTATTTTGAGGCTTTGTTTTGTACTAATCGTGAAATTTTTGCAAATTTTATAATAACTTCTTAATTTTAGGGGTTGTGCACTGCTATCCCCGGACCAACTTTACTTGATCTTCAGACCATTGTAAAAACAAGTACAAAGTATGTTACATATATATATCTTGGACGATCCAGTGGCTATTTAATTGGATCATTAATAGGTATGGTTTTTTTTTTTTTGAATGCCTTATTCATTTTTAAAAATTATTCATAGTAAACTGGGATTTATTAAAACAATGATGTATTACATGCATTTTAAATCTTTTGTTATTGCTTAGTTTCCTGTGAGCACATTGTTTTAGACTGAATGTTCTGGAGAGATTTTTTTTTGTCGCTGTAATAATGATTATGAAATACAGTTAATACTGTCCTTTTATTCAATGTCATTTTACACTTTTCAGTGTTTTTTTCTTACTGTAATGGAAGTTAGTTTTCAAGTTTAATGTTGAATTATTGAAAACAATGGGTCAGTTTGACTTCGCTATGAGTTTTAATATTCACTAGCTAACCCGTGTGATGCATTCATGCTCGACAACAGTAATAAGGTAATATTATATAGCTATAAAAGTCATAATTCAAGCCAAGCATCCTTATTTTGTTGATACAGGGCTTCCTAATTTTATTAATTATTGCATCTCCAGGGTACTTGTAATTAAATTTAACTCAATGTATAATTTATCCACTTTTAATATAAAAGTGCCAGGGGAGCAATAAGCTACAAATTATTGGTGTCTCTTTGTTTTTGTCTCACTGTTTCCTCATTGCAAAATAAAACTCAATAGTTGTCATTCTCAGACAAAGAAAATTAACAACATCATGCTACTGCAAAAATGAAAATCAGTTAATAGACTAATGAAAGATTAATAAGACCAGTCTGTAAAGTTTTTCTAACAGTTAGAAACAGTTTAGCAACAAATAATGCATATATTTTAGTTTGATGGTACCAAACTATGATGACATAGTTATTTTTCTTACATGATACACGTCAACTTGACTTTTCAAAAGTTTTACCAGGCTGAAAATATCCAAACAGAAAATAAATTGCTGTCGCCTCACTGTACCCACTCCTCCCCTAATAGCTGGCCAAAAAGTTAAATGCAAATAATTGATTTTATTATGTACAGGAAAAATCTGTACCTCAGAACCAGAGTGACCTAAAACCAAAAATTTCAATTTTCAGTTTATTAGTGCATTGCATCAAGGCCGTAGCCAGCAGGGGGACGGGTAGGGAGTCAGAACCACCACCCCTCCAGAAAGTTTTGCATGGTATAAAAAGCCGTCAAAAATTTCGTTTTTTGAACATCAACTCGAAAAAATTCGAGATGTCCCCCCCCCCCCAATATTGTCTGAACTTTCATTTTCAGGGCTTCAATTTCAAAAAAAATTCTGCTAGAGTGCGCCAAAAATTATGGAAGTTTGGCCTTTAAACCTCTCCTCCAACTAACATTACCAAAGATCTTCTAAAACCTGCGTTTTAAAAGCTAATTTCAAAAATTTGTTGGAGAAATGTCTTTTTGCCCCCTCCCCCCCCTTCTTGCCAACGTCTTAAAGATCATCTTAAATTTAGTTTTCAGGGCTTGAATTTCGAAAAATTTCCGGAGAGAGCGTTCGAAAACATATTCTCTTAGCACCATTAAAAGTCGATCAAACTTATGTTTTTGGAGCATCAGTTGAGAAGGATTGTTGGTCTCCTTAGCGTTCTACAACTGTGTTTTGGAGATTTCAACTTCATAAAATTCCCAGGGATTGGTCCTGAATCTCTCGTTCCCCTAACGTTACCAAAGATTGTCTAAAACTGCATATTTGCAACTATAATTTCGAAAAAGTTCAGGGGAGAACCCCGAACCCCTCCCCCCATAATAGGTGATAATTAACGATTGCATTTTAAAAGATTCAATTTCAAAAACAGACCGGGGGATTACCTCCCCTCCCCCTTTGACATTACCAAAAGTTGTCTAAAATGCATGTTTAAAACTACAAATTAAGAAAATTTCCGGTTGGGTCTTTGAATCTCTCTTCCCCTTAACATCACCAAAACTCTTCTAATACTGCATTTTCAGAGCTACAATTTAAGAAATTTTTGTTGGCATGCTCCTGAACCCCCCTTTTATAAACATAATTAGAGATAAAAAAAACTGGAGTTTCAAAAGATTTTCGGAGGAGCCTTCTCAAACCTTTTCTCCCTCTAACATTACAAAAGATTAGAAACAGATCACATGTGATATTAAAACAGAAACCTTCAATTTCATGCACCTCCCATTCATTTTTTTTTACCTCGGAATGGCCCTGAGAGTGGGATCATACGGCGCTAGCAGCTTTCGTCTAAGGACAGCAAGTTTAAGTGTTGCAATAAAAACATTTACTGCTGATCCAGAAGAGATGTTTTGAACCCTTTGACAAGGTCAGAAATCGTCCAAAATTTTAGGCCCTTTGGAAAAATTTCGGTTCAGATTCCCCGATCCCTGTTATCCTCCCCAATATCACTAAAGGTAACTTAAATTTGCATTTTCAGAATTTTGATTTCGAACCTTATGGGAGGACAGCAGCCACTTACCCGCCCTTTATGACATCGTATTATAGTGCCTTCCTAGGCACTATAGTTGTACCAAACATAATCGAAAATCATATCACTTGGACGTTGATTGCAAACAATTTTCTCTAGAAAACCTCTTTCCCTTGTCTAACGTTAGAGAACTTTCAAATGTGTTTTAAGAAGAGAAAACTCCTAAATTTCCATCTCCTTCCTGTATACTCACCCAAAGAAGATTTGTTATGGCCGTTTTAAACTCTTATTTTGAAAAATTTGGAAACCCTTGTACCTTCTCTTCTCTCCCAGTGTCATCAAGCGTAACCCATTTAACTTCAATAAAATTTCAGAGTAAGATCAACCACCTTTCCCCCTAACATGTCAACATGCATCCCAAAATTACATTTTTAAAACTTCAATAACAAGATTTTCCGGGGACAATCCCGAATACGTTTTAGGACTTCAGAAATTTCCAGGGGAGTGCTGCACAAAATAAACACTTTCACTTGTTTTACTATTAAATATAGCCTGAAATTGCGTTAAAAAAATGTCTTTTGAAATTGCGATACCGAACCCAATGTCAGTTTGGCATGTATTTCAAAATATTAAAAATACTCCTAGGTCTGCACCTCCCTTATAAACAATCATTTTGGCGTTCTTGATCTTTAGAGCTCAAGAAAAGTGATTGGTGGTACATATTGCTATTTCATATCCAACTTGAGGGCCAATTAAAGGTCCTTATGTCATTGGTATTTTTCGCAATTGCGATATTTACCACACCTCACATATTTTTTGAACCAACAAAGCTTGCACATTATTTAATTTTTACTAAATGATATTATAATAACATATTTAAATTATCTCAAAAAACATTTGCTCACATTTTGATAAAGTAACTTTAAATCTTGGTAACTCAGTAATATTACTGTTCAAAAAAAAAAAAAAAAAAATCTCAAAAAAAAAAAAAAAAAAACAACCAATAATACTGCCTGCCCCTTCCCCCATCTTCCTCCTATTTTTTAAAAATTTCTCTGTTTGTCCCCCCCCCCATTTGCCATGTCTACCAATGTGCATATGCTTCAAAAAACATACAAACAGGTGACTTTTTCGTTTTTTTTCGAAAATTTATGCCCCCCCCCCCCCGAAAACAAAATCCTGGCTACCGCCTTGCATTGTATGCTGAAGCCTATTTTGCATCAAGCAATGGCAAAGGTAATTCTTTTAAAAAAAACTTTTCTTTTTTTTACAGTCAAAAAACCCGCTCATCCCATCCTTTGCATGCTCCAGAAAAATGTTTTTCCTCTCTGCTGTAAAATTATCATAATGTAACTTACGTCCTTCTGGCTCTGAGGTACAGAAATTAGCAAGCAAATAAAGTTCATTATAGTTTGACATTGAATGTCTGCAGATAATGATATCATGAGTGAAAACAGTCAAAAAATTAAATTGGAATTTAGTGCTATATGCAAAAATGACTTCATATTGAGAAGTGAGATGTCATTTAATCTGAAAGGAAAATTTTTGACCATTAAGCTATACTTATTAAATTATTTGCAAAAATTGGTATTGTAATCATCTTCCCTTTCCCTCAATAAATGATACTTTTTAAAAAAAGTTTTAGATATGCAACTTTTTTGAATCTGTTGTTAACATAAAGAATAATTAAAAATTCGGCGTAATTATTCTGCCTTTTATTGAATAAGAGTTTATTTTTATTTTGCAAAGCAGTAGAAACATGCCTTAAATATATTGTTTCTTGGTTTTCAAATCTGATCTTTTTTCTAAAATCTATTTAAAAAAAAAAATTTTTTTTTGACAAAAGTATTTATTTTTTTCTGCAACAATTTTTACTGTATAATAGTTTTTAAATTTTTTATTCTTCACTGAAACAAGAATGTGTTACTGAAAATTAAATAGAAAATTCGACTTGGACTATTGATTGTTAAAGATCATTTTTATGTCATTTTTTTGTAGAAAATCTCATATTTTTCTGCATTCTTGCTGATATGTCCATAAACTAAGTTCATCTCTCCGAATATTTTAAACTTGTGAGTTCCCCCCCCCCCCAGGTGGCATCATACTGGACTGCATGAAGAAAAGAGAAGCATTGCTTGTGTTATTTAACTTGATTATTTCAATTAGTGTCTTGTTAATTCCATTTTCAAGAGATGTTGTAACCCTTGTGGCTGTCATGGCAGTTAGTGGATCAGTGATGGGAGCACTAGATACTGGTGAGAAAGTTTTATCAATCTTTATATTATCTTAGGTAAATAATAAAGTTCAAATGAGGCAGTGAGAAGCAAGGGTGGCAAAATTAAAAATTTGGAGATAACCATTACAAATGGTAGGTGAACCTCTCCTCTGTCTTGGGGCAAGAGATTGTACTCTTAGCCCTGGTAGGTGCTGCGGTACAGCATGATTTAGAAAAAATGTTCAATGAAAGCCTATCTAGGATGTTATCTTTAAATGCGTTTTACTCAAAACTTGAAAATGTCCACTTACATCCCTTTGCTTCTCACTGCCTCAAATGTCTCCCAACTTTATGTATGATGAAAGTTTGAGATTGTTGTGTATTTTTTCTTGCATTAGTGTCCAAAATGTTATGTTAAAAACACTCTCTGATTAATAGTTCTTCTTAGTTAAGGACAATGAACTATCATTCTAGAGAGCTGTGATTTTTTTTATTATTTTTTGACCCCACTGACTGGTAAATATTTATGAAACATTTTCATGGATGGGTAAGGCTTTTTTTTTAAGTGAAAGAAATCCTCAATGGTATTAAAGAACTTTTGCGTTAGTTAATTGTAATAATTGTTTCACTATTATTTACTTGTAATAAATGTTCATTGTAAAATATATATTTATTGCACTTAATATTCATGTTTCATAAGTTAATGAACATTTGAGAAAAGCCATGGAAAATCATGAAAAGTAATCACAAAACTAATGTTGAAAAAATTGTGTAATATTTCTTTATGTTAATTTATTTTTCAAAAAATGAAAATTTTCAACTCAGATATGTAAGAATCTACAAGGGTCAGTCAATTTTTTTTACAAATCAATGCTAGTCCTTCAGACCAGTGGTTGAGAATCCCTGTTGTGGGGTTGATATTATGTGCTTTGTTTTTCAAATACAGTAGAGCCTTTTTTTATCTGGCCCCCATTTATCCAGATCAATTTGTGGAGTTGAAAAAAAAATTCCTTAACTCTTATGTATCGTTCTCCATAAAACATAACTTTTGGACGCAAATATTTTTTCAATTTCGAAACCTTTTGCTTTCTTTTTTTTATTCTTACATGAAAGTGTTACCTACTAGAAGCAGTGGTTGGAAGTAGGGTGCTCAAAGTAGCAGCACTAGACGTAAAAAATGAAGAAAAATTTCTCAGTTTTAATTCCATTTACCAAATATAAACTGTTCTAAAATGATCAAATTTATTTACAAGATACATACTACATCCCACTGAATAAAAAATCATATTAGTTTTTCAAAATAGATCCCTAAAGTATAAATTAAAAAAATTTAAAGAGTTGGTGTCAGACGTAAACACATAAATAGTAAAATTGATGGTTCACTTAAAATTATTAAAAGTCTGTGAATTGGCTTACATTTTAATTTTAAAAATAGCATAATTCTAAAGTATACTTATGATTAAAGCGTATTTCACAGTTTTCAAATGATATTATGAGGAATAAAATTATTTAAAAAATATTTTTAGCTTGGTGTTGGACGTAAATTTTTGGTTTTGGACGGAAATTGTTCATATTGGACGTAAACTATTGCTCTTAAATGCAAATAATAACAATGATTACAGTTATAAATATCTAAATTATAGGTTACATATACTGAAACAAAATTTATCAAGTAAATTCAAGAATAGGGTTGATTGGGGGAAGTGGAACACTGGGGGAAATGGGTCACCCCCAAAAACTGAAATATTCATATGGTTTTTATACTTTTTTGCATTGATCATGACATGGTTCATCACAGTGATTAGTTTTGCATATATTTGTGTTATGTGAATTTATTTCTAGGTTAGAGAACTTAGTCAAAAAAAAAAAAAAAAAAAAAATCTGAAAAATATTTTTGCAAGTTTAAGCAGCATTTTTCAAAGAAGTGTTTCTCTGTTAGCATTTATTTTTTTTCATGATCATTAAACATTCATGTACAGTTTAACTTAAAGTGCATATTGCAATCAGAATTTTTGAGTAAAATATTATTAAAAACTTTTAGAGGAGGGCCCCACTTACCCCGTAAAATTTCGCTATAAGAGGTCCCCACACTATGGGGTAAGTTGTTCCCCCCATAACAGTGAGGATTTGAAAATCAAAAGCAACTCTGATGAAATATTTGTATTAGTGAAATACAAGACAACTATGATGACTTAGTAGGAATTGCTAGTTCAGCTACAAAAGCTGGTGATTAGTTATTTGTGAATCTTACCTGAAAGAAAACCATCAAGATTTTGGTTTTCTTTCTGGTTTCAGATTTTGTTTGTTTCTTTCAGATTTTGTTTTCTTGTGACCTATGTCAGATGTTCTGATTGTTTAAGGGGAAGGATGAGTCTGAGAAGGGTTTAATTTGCACAAAGTGTGTTGAACTCTCCGAAATCAGAGTTAGAATGCTTACTTTGGAGGGTGAGCTAGCATTAGGCTGTAAGCGGGGTAAACACTCCAGAGGGAAAGGGGGAAGTTAGTAAAAAGGAGGTTGGCATTAGGCTGTGTGTTAGATAGTGGGAATATTCCAGAGGTAAAGGAGGAAGTTAGTAAAAAGGAGGTGGGCATTAGCTGCGTGTTAGATAGTAAGAAAATTCCAGAGTTAAAGGGGAAAGTTATTGCTGAGGCGACTGACTGGGGAACAAAGGGTATAATTTTGGGAGATTCAATGGTGCGTGAGGTGGGAAACTCAATAGGCAGAGTTAGACGTAAGGTGGCTAGATGTTTGTCAGGGGCTCAGGTGAGAGATGTAAATAGGGTTGCTGAAAAGAAGGGGATATTTAATAAAGAGGATGTAGTTACTTTGTGGGTGGGAACTAACGATGTAGGCCATAGTAACAACGATGAGTTTACAAAGGAATGGGATTCCCTGTTGGACAAAGCAACCAACTGTTCGGCAAATGTCCAAGTGGTTGGTTTGCTTCCCAGGTATGGAGTGCATAGGAGTTGGTTAAACCAACGAGCTAGGTGTATGAACCTGGTACCCAAGGAAATTTGCATTAACCCTTACAGGCGCGGGTCATTAAAATTTTAGAAATATAATAAAAAAATACAATGGATGGGATAAATTGGTTACCTGGACATAGATTTTACAGTCAAAATTTTTTTAAATTCACCCTCTCCAGCTGGGGGTGGTGTCCCCGTTTGTGACTACCGCCCTCCTAGAGCAGAAATTGTTTTCTGAAGTGGTTATGTTTACCTCGTATGACAATTGGAGTAATTTCAAATATTTTAAGTTCTTAAGCATTTTTACCAATTATTTCAATAATTTATGCCATTAAGAATATTTAGAACACAAAATCCAATATTTTTACTGTAAAAATTCCAAAATAAAGATGAAGTAAAATTCAAGAAAGTTCATTAAAATTATCTAAAATGATCTAAATAAGCAACTTAAAATGTTAAAAATATTTTTGGCACATTGTTCTTGCATTACGTGCATTCCTTTTGTATTATAAAATATTAAATGAAAAAATATGACTGTATAAATATATTTACAGAAAAAATAATATCAAAGCTGAGAATAAAAAAGTATACAACTGTCTGGTAGGAAAAGCAGATCTCAAATGTGTGCCGTCATGGGCTTTCAAACTCATCTGTTCTGGGTCAAGAACACAAAATAAATAAACAAAAGCCCGTTGAAAACTATTCTTTTGGGTCCTCCTTCTCTGAAATGTATCAAATTACATCTTTCACCCGCAACAGTGAGATCAATGCTCTAGAAGGACGGTGTCCACATTTGGGGACACCTGGAAAGAAACTTTGTTTCTGCATTCAAAAATGAACTCGAATCTTTTGCAAAATTATGATTGATTAGCTCATGATTCCTGAGGAAAAATGGTTGACTACTTTAGGTTATGGTGTAAATTTTGAAATCTTGAAAAAAATATTGTATTTGAGCTTGAAAATTTAGGTATTTTAAACAAGAAATTAAGCCAACAAAAAGGGTCATATTTAATAGTGCTGCCATCTGTGTGCATTAAGGAGAAATAAAAGCAACTAATGCAGCGATTTTTGGATTTTTAACTCTTTAAGACCGGGAAGGGGGGAATTTTTTACTACAGTTAAGTCTTGACTTTTTCAACCAAGCTATTTTGGGAATGGAATCGTCCACTCAGAGACCCCCATTGGCAGCATCTCGTCAGCTCTTGTGTGCACTAATTGCAGTAGGCGTGGTAAACTGTCACCTTAATCGCTGTCGCGCTTCAGGCGCGCGGCCTTTTTCACTATTTCCCTAGTCTAGTGTTTATCGCGTATCTTTCTTGTTGTTCAGCTGTCTGCGATTTATAGAATACATGGGATGTTTCAAAATTACGAATAAAACATCTGAACCAGAAAAAAAATATTCAAAAATTAAAAGCTACTTCGGAATGAAGAATTTCAAAAGGAAAAAAAATAGAACAAGTTGCGTGCATGAAAAAGTTAGAATGAATATCAAAGTTTCTTCATTTCCCCTTCCTCCCGAAAAGCGGGCATTTTCACAAGTTATTAGCTATCAATCCTTGTAGTTGTATTGCCATTGGGAATTGTACATCACTGTCACTTGTCCCATCAGTTGAAAATACTTCGGTCGGTCGGAAGAAAGGATCTTTGAGGTGGTCTCACAGCGTGACTTTCCATCAGTTCCTACCCATATTGCTAATCAGTTCGATGTTTTTTTTTTTTGGATATCATGTTCAGCTTACAGCACAAAATGCCTAACCTTTCTAGTAGCTTTAGTTTTAGGAAACGTTTCCCCCGATTTCAATTGATAAATAAATTACAAAACATATAGTTCTTTTTAATACATGTTTTTCTTTTTAAGTTATTGAAAAAGGCTACAATAAAATTATAAAATTCTTTTTTTTAGAAATGTACATATTTTTTAGATTTTTAAGAGACATACTCTAGCATTACAGAAAATCAGAAAATATGTCTCTGTACATGTGTTTAAATCTATCTATGTGTGTCTGTATACATCTATCTCTCTATCTATCTATCTATATCTCTATATTTTTCTAATTTCTTTAAGAAAAGGTAAACATTGCCAGCGTCGTAGCTCAACTTCTTACAGACGCACTATACATAGCACGACACACAACAATCTTTTTTTTTAAAAAAATTAAATATATCCTTAACTGAACTCTTCCTGAAATTTTCATTGTTAAAGATTTCTAACGATTGTCGCGAGCCAGACAAACACAGAGCTACTTATTTCATTATTTTAATATACATAAGGATAGATATGTATGCATAAAAAATATTGCTTTGAGCATGAGTGAGATGTTGTTCAGAAGAAAATTAGAAAATGCTGTTTTGAGATTACATTTTTAAAAGTGCAAATTTTTAATATATTACTAGTAAGTATGACTTTACTCAGAATTTTGAACTCAAAAGGGAAAGTGATCCTTCGCTAGATTAAATATTTTATAATATGGTAACACAATTCTTTTTTTTTCTCCCATTCTGGGAGAATAGTTGCCAAGGCATTTTCTTTAGTCACCAGAGCGACCTAAACCTTGGAGTTGGTCGGACCATGCTTACATAATATACATATTATGGGTGCGTATATGTAGTTATTATCTCTTGATGTAATTATGACCTCGTATCTCATTTTTTGTTGTGCTACTCTTTGGGTAACAGTTGGGTGTGTGGGGTAGGGGGGGATGCAGTTTACTTTCAAGGATGCCTTTTTAGCTCTGATTTGCTAAGCGTTGTTTTTGAGATTCTAAAACTGGAAAGAAATAAGTACTTTGAGGCTGAAAATAAAAATAATGTTAAAAAAAAAAAAAAGGTTAATAGATGGCGAAATATTGTAAGTAGTAATTGTACACCTGTGTTTCGAGGTTCATTGTTACCCTGAAGCATGTATAGGCAGTTATTTGCAAAGTTTGTGCTTTATTAATGTTGTCTTGTATCAATTTTATCATAATTCGTACATTAATTTATAAACCCTAGAATAGCATTCGTTTTTAAAAAGTGGTATAAAAAAGTGAGTTAAAAGTGCAGGAAATTGAAACGAAATCGTACAGCGGATTCATCTTTTCTCATTTTTTGAGGAAGTCAAGCGACCTCAAGTCATTAGCAGATTCCCATTCATGCAATTGTCGCTATCACTTGCTAAATAGCTATCGGCAAGAAGAAAGAATCTTCTTCAGGGAGGTCTCACAGTAGGGGTCTTCTACCCATCACCCCTGCATTCGCAGAACTCGGCCGGATACGGGGGTCTCGGATCTAAGCTACAAAGCCGTATACGGCCGGCCTCGGTCTTAAGGAGTTAAAGAAAGAACTTTTTTTTAAAGAAATTTTAAATTGGTGTCCTTTTTTGTGACCACCCGCGCCGGAAAGGGTTAAGCGTAGTATCAGGTTTATTGATGTGTGGAGTAAATGTAAACGCGATTGGATTGCTAGGGATGGCCTGCATCTGAGCTCTACAGGGGTCAAAATGGTTAGTGGTTTGGTTTTAGAGGCTTCAGAATCAAAAAACTAAGTTGAATGGGGGGCATGGTTTAAGGAGCAGAATTCAAAAGGGTACTAACTATTGGGATTTTAGTAGAAACGGAAATAGAGTGGCTAATAGGAGAAAAGATTTTAACAGTTGGGATTCAGATAATCGTGCAGCATTAAATAAAAGTAAGATGGGCTTACTTAAGGTTTTTTATACAAATGCTCGTAGTATTAGGAACAAGATGGAAGAATTGAAAAGCATAATTATAGACGAGAGGTTGGATATTATTGGAGTTATACCAAAACGTGGGCTACCGAAAGTGATGATGTTTTATTATCTATTGCTGGGTATAATTTGTTTAGACAAGATAGAGTAGGTAAAAGAGGTGGTGGGGTTTTATTTTATGTCAGAGACACTTTAATTTGCAATGAATGGGTCATTAATGATAAACCTAATGAGATTGATATGATTTGGCTGGATTTGATGAGTAATAAGGGCAAAAAACTATGTTTAGGGAACGTTGATAGGCCACCCAACTTAAGCCAGGGTCAAGACGAACAGATGTTTAGCATTATTAGTGACATTTCTAGCAAGGGGTCAGTCATCATAATGGGAGATTTTAATTTTCCAGGAATTGATTGGAATAATTTTTACCATAGTAATAGCAGAGAAGAGGAATTTTTGAAAGTAATTGGTGACTGTTTCTTAGATCAAATTGTAACTCAGGGTACTCGACAGGACACGATTTTGGATCTAGTTTTCTGCGACAGGGAAGGATCTGTTCAGGGGTTATGTGTAGGGGAACACATTGGAGATAGTGACCACAACAGTATTAGGTTTGGGATTAAATTTGATATGCACAAAGTAGAGAATTTTAGGTTTGTGCCCGATTTCAGAAATACTGACTTTGTGGCACTTAGACAGAGTTTGAAAGCAGTTTTTTCTTCTGGATTGGACAATAGCGATGTGAATCTTCAGTGGGCAGAGTTTAAGGAAAATCTAGCAAATACGGTTGGGGATTATGTTTCCTTTAGGAGAAAGGGTGTCAACACTAAAATTTGGCCAATGTGGTTCTCCATGGAAACTAAAGACGCTCTAAATTACAAGCAAGCTGCCTTTCATAGGTTTAGAGAAACAGGTCACTGTGCAGATAGGCTCCAATATTGTAAGGCAAGGCGTAAATTTAAGTATTTGATACGGATTCATAAAAGAGAGTTGGAGCAAAGACTGGCAGATAACATAAACAGGAATCCCAAGAGGTTTTTTGCATATGCTAATTCGGGAAAAGTTTGAAATAGTCATATTGGGCCACTGGTTGATGAGCACGGAATTTTAATTCAGGACGATAGTGATATTGCTAATGCTCTTAATAACTTTTTTTGGAGTGTTTTTAACGATAACTCTATCTCCACAGTTGACACCAACAAGACACAAGCTATAGTACAGCTTGAGGACTTTGTATTTTCCAGGGATGACGTTTTACTTCATTTGAAAAAAATTAAGGAGACTAAGGCTCCGGAACCAGATAATATTTACCCAAAAATTTTAGTTGAATGTGCGGAGGAATTAGCGATGTAATTGCAAATATTTTCAATGCTTCTTATAACTCGGGGACAGTGCCAGAGGACTGGAAGCTGGCTAACATTACACCGCTCTTCAAGAAAGGGTCTAAAGGGAGTGCGGGAAATTATAGACCTGTGAGTCTAACTTCAGTGGTTTGCAAAATTTTTGAAACATTGATGAAAATTAAGATAGTAAATTTTCTAAAGACTAATAATCTATTGACTAGTTTTCAGTACGGTTTCAGGAAAGGTAAATCTTGTGCAACTAATTTATTACATTTCTATGACAAAGTTACCATGGCTTTGGACAATAAGAAGCCTGTAGATGTTGTTTACATTGATTTTCAAAAAGCTTTCGATAAGGTACCACATGTTGCTCTATTTAGCAAATTAGCTGATATAGGAAAAGGAGGGAAAACTTTCATTTGGGTAAAAAACTGGCTGACCGGAAGGAAACAAAGGGTAGTTGTAAGGGGAAATTATTCTAATGGGAGTGAAGTCTTAAGCGGAGTTCCTCAAGGATAAGTGTTAGGGCCTGTTTTGTTCATTGTCTTTATGAACGATATTCACAAAAATATTTCTGGGAACATGAATTGTTTTGCTGATGATATCAAAGTTATGGGGACTGTAGAAAATAAAGAACAAGCAAATCAGCTGCAAGAGGATCTAGATCATATTACGGAGTGGGCTGATAAATGGGGTATGGCTGTTAATTTGGGAAATGTCAAGTGCTACATTAAGGGCATGGAAATAAGTATACAAGTTATTATTTGCAAGGTTCAGTCATTAGTCAGGCAAACAAAGTTACTGATCTGGGGGTCTTAATAAGTCAGGATTTAAAGTTTAGCCAACAGTGCAGCATTGCTAGCAACAAAGCCAATAAGGTGCTTGGGTTTATCAATAGATCTATTTCAAACAAATCTAAAGAAGTTCTTCTGCCCTTATATAGAAGTTTGGTAAGACCGCATTTGGAGTATGCTGTTCAGTTTTGGTCTCCTTATCTTAAGAAAGACATTAATGTATTGGAAAGGGTTCAA
Organism: Uloborus diversus; assembly: GCF_026930045.1. Classification (NCBI taxonomy): domain Eukaryota; kingdom Metazoa; phylum Arthropoda; class Arachnida; order Araneae; family Uloboridae; genus Uloborus; species Uloborus diversus. Next base: position 94,888,991 of record NC_072740.1, on the reverse strand, counting down.
AGGCGGGTTACAAGGCTAATAAGGGGACTTTCCCACTTAGATTATGATTCCAGGCTTAGAAGGCTAAAAATGTACAGTCGTGAGCAAAGAAGAGACCGAGGGGACATGATTCAGTTGTTTAAATTTATTAAAATGAAAGATGTTACGGGGCTGAAGTTTAGCACTGAAAACAGGACAAGGGGTCATTGTTTTAAGCTATTTAAATCTCAGGCTAACATGTATATTAGGAAAAATTATTATTTTAGCAGAGTAGTGGAACCTTAGAACAGCTTACCGGAAGAGGTGGTAATGAGCAAGGGAGTAGACAGTTTTAAGAGGGCCGTTGATCTTCATTGGGGATTGTAAATTTACTAGGACCAGTCTAGCTGGGCCCAGAGCCTGTTGCTGGTCGTCACTTTTGTATTTGTATTTGGGTTGAGTGTTGATAATGGTTCTTCTTTAGCCAACTTTACATAGACACAGTCATTTAGTGTTTCTAATTTCTTTTTCCACCTTTAGTTTTGGCAAATTTGCCAAAATTGATCTTAATCAACTGTATTATGTTCATTCAACACACCTTTTCTCAAAAGGGGTCTTACTTACCCCTGTCAACCCTAAATGTACATACAATAAATTCACTAAGTTGTTTTTTATGCATGTTTCACTTTAACTTTGAAATTAAAGGCAAAAAAAAGGAAAAACACAGTTGAAAACATTTGTTGTTCAAGGGAATGTAACAGTGTCGGACGTAAATGGTGTCGGACGTAAAAATTTTTTACGTCCTAGATTTTAGTAAAAAATATTCACTTGTTACAAAATGAAAATAGGTTACATGAAAGAAATTGAAATTCTTACTTTGTACCCAAAAATGCATGCATGTAGCTTTAAAATTATTGGCTCAGCATAATTAACTGCACATTTTGGTGTTGCACGTAAAACATTTAATGTACCCCATAGGAATTCTTTTACAAATCAAAATGAATTATATTTAGACACATTTTTGAAACATCACCAGCAACACATTGTATCATTAAATGGTTATACATCTCAATTCATAATATTTGTATGTATTTTTTGAAAAAAAAAAAAAACAGAATTTCTTCGAGAGTTGCCAAATATGGTTTGAAAATACTCAAGATGTTGACCTTAATTTAACCCCCTGTAACTTAGTTAGAACTGAAGTGATCAAATTTTATACAGGCATTTCAAAATATACAACTCTTTACCTTTAAAATGACACCTCATTTGTTTAGAAATTTTAATTTTGAAAATTTGATCATCTGGTTGATCTTATCATGGAATCAGGCGCTCCAACTTGCAACAATTATTAGGGGGGGGGGCACTAGACATCACGGGGTTTAGGGGCTTATGTAATCCCACAGAGCCCCCCACCCCAAATAAAGATCAGATTTTTGTACCTTGAAAATGCCAATTTGCATATTTTCTGGCGTGTATAATTTAAACAAATGTGACATGGCGTTTTCAAAGTAAAACAGTCTGAAAATTGGTATACAAATTTTCTGGTTCAACTAGATCATGTCACTTGTCTTAGTAAGAGATTTTTTTTTTTGTTTTTTGTTTTTTATGGAAAGCCATGCAGTGCCATAGCTAGGCATTGAAAAAGGTAGGGCACTTGACTTGCATGGAAGGGCACTCCCAGAGACCCCAACTTACAAAAAAAAAATATTGTGAGGGGGGGGGGGGCATACTGGGTGGGTCTTTCCGTGGGAAATTCTCTAACTTTTAGATGAAAAATAGTGAGTTTTAAAGTTTTTTTTAAAATATTTTAAAGTTATATAATCAACATTAGAACCCCGAAAACTCGACAAGTCTGACACATTTTTTGGCTTTGAAAAAAGGAAAAAATAAATACAAACACGCACAATATTTTTGTAAAAAGGTAATTTACGCATGTTTTTTTAAGACCAGTTGTTGCAGTTAATTCAGTGTTGTGTTTGTTGGTGGGTTGAAGGGATGATTAAAAACGTACTATATCGAAGTCGATGCGAGTAAGTGACAATGTGTTATTGTTTCTCCTCCCGGGCTCTTTTTCCACTCTGTCGATTAATATCAACAATTTGTAGAACCACGAGCAATTTTTGTTTTGTATTGTCTAATTTGCAAACTTGTTTGAAAAAGTTTTTGTTTTCCTATTTTTTCCTGGTGTTTTAGTCCTTATTTCCCTGTGTAAGGCTTCAAAATGCAGATTTTTTAAATGTATTTTTCAAAGATTTTCCCCGGGGGGGGGGGGGGACTTCTTTTAAAAAAACTTTAATAATGCATTTATTGGGGGGGGGGGGGACATGGTGCTCATTAAGACTAGAGACATACCAAGTACTCGGTAACTACTCGGTACTCGGCCTACTCGACCAATTTGCAGAGTACTCGGTACTTAGCCAAATTTTGATCAGATACTCGGCCAAAACCGAGTAGTTGCAAAAAATTGAATATTGTCAAAGACAGATATTAAAATTTATAAAAAAAGAGCAAGCATATGTAATATTCTGTAATAGATCAATGTTATGTCTACGAAATATGGAATACAATTTCGAATGGAAATATTTCAATCAGTTCGTTAAGAAAGAATACAGTCATTGCAGAAGTCTAACGACAGCTAATAGATCTTTTCGGTTATAGATTTCAAGAAAATGCCCATCGAGAACGTGAAAGTTTCAACGGAATATGTTATTAGAGTATACTCTATTATATTAAACGTAATTCATCGTGTATTATTGGAAGTGAATCCTTTAACAGTGTAATAGAATAACGTATGGAATAGAATAGAATAACGTCAAGAAAACATTATATTGGTCAATGCCGGCCAACAATCGAAAACGCGTAAGAGAGCTGAGCTCCCAAGAGCTTTAAAGGGGAAAAAATGGCTAAACTTGATAACTATGTTTAAGAATTTAAGATTACTTCAATAAATTTCAATGGAATTCAGCTGCATTTATAAAAATTGGCGCTTATCTCATTTACTTTGGTGAAGAAAAATCTTGACTTGTAGTTATGTTTTTTTTTCAAACTGTTTATATGTAAAAACAGCCTCTATATTTACATTTGAAGTTATAACTTAATAGTTTGAAATAATTCAAACTAAATAGAACATTTTAAATACTAAAAACAACAAATTAGAACAAATACCCAGTTGATAGCGGTGAACGCAAAGAAAGGACAAACTAGAGCTGAGACAGCATATGCGATGTGCGTTCTTAATGCACATTTGAAGGCCATTTCGCAATTACACAGGTCATTCAACTAACTATGCATTAAGTATTTAATTCTCCAGAGTTTAATTTTAACCATTCATAGATTCAAAGGGACAAAATATGTAATTATATTTTGTCAGCTCAATTTCGCGCGTTTGGTGAAAAATGAGGCTAAATACTTAAAATTGAACCTCAAATGGTCAGCTAAAGATATTGTTTGATTTAACTGAAATTTTGTATGATAAATAGGCTTGGTAAGAGGCAACTTTTCCACATACAGGCTAAACATATTTCTCAATTTCGTTTTTTTTCACTCCACCCTAATGTGCATCAATCAATTAAAATCTGACTTAAAATATATTTTAAATTTTGGCTGTCAAAAGTTTTGTTTAGTTGAAAGGTGTTACTTTCAGTGGGTAGAAGTATATTTTTGTCCCTTTTTGGATTTTTGAAGCAATGATGGATGCCATTTAGTGGTGCTTCAGTTTTGCTAGCCTCCAGTAATTGGCAAATGTTCCTATAAACACTAATGTGTTGCGCAATATGTCAATAGTTGGATTTCTGATACTTTTGCAGCAACTATATTAAATGGGTTGTACTATTGATTTGAATCCTACAGAATATACTGTTAAATTTTTAAGAGAAGCAATAAAAAACAAATATGTTTGGCCATCAGTCAGATATTGCGACAGTAGAGAATTTTTTCATCTTTTATGGTCCCTTATAATCACCAGGTTAATGTTCCTTTTTCTGTGGAAACAGCTATAATTTATAAAATCAAAATTGCATAACAACTAATGAAACAGCAATAATGTCAATGTTTTTTTCCATGCAACACTCCAAATTTATTTTTATTAATTATATTTTATTTTTATTAAAGTGAAAAATAAAGTGATTTTCCAGTTCTATTAACATGTGCCAATTACTGGATCACAAGGCATCATACACTGGGGTAACAGGGGTCAATTACTGGTGATTTTGGTAAATTTTTATATATCTATATATATAAAAATGAATGTTTGTCTGTATGTCATCCATGAACTCAAAAACTACCTGGCAGATTTGGCTGAAACTTTCACCGTTTGTTATTTTTGGTACTGGGAATGTTTATAGACCAGTTCGAAAAAAATCCGATCGATAGTTCCTTTTTTATTCCAATTTAAGTCACAATCCATTGGATAAATACGAATAAAATTATCGGCTGCAGAAATTAATTCGCGTGAAAGATCTCATCGATAAGAAGTTAGCTGTTGCCGTTTTTCTTGAGTTTGAATAAATAAATTCTTTCTTTATTGTTTTATGGCTTTTCATGCAACGGGGGGGGGGATTTAAAACTTTTTCTATTTGATATTTTTAGCGATTGATTAATCTTGCAAACTGCGTGAGTACAAAATTTGAGTATAGTCACGGCTTCACTTGATACCTGGACCGATTATTATGAAAATTGCTATATATATGTATTTTTCCACGGAGAAGGTGCATAATATGCTCATTGAAGCCACTCGCCACCAGGTGGCACTGCAGAGTAGTAACTTCTGCCCCGTTCAAGCGATTGTCATAAAAATCAGTATACTGATGTATTTTTTTGTTGGCGTAGCAACGCACGTCGGGTACAGCTAGTTATTTTTATAAAAATGTCAATTCAAATATTTTTTCTTTTAGTGAACTAAATAGATGCACAGATGTGCATTCTTTGGTACAAAAATATTTGCAAGTGAATATTTTTTTCTAATTAATGAAAGCAGAGGTAAGTTAATGGACAAACTCTGAAAGTGCCAACTACTGGGGTCATTACCCTATGTTCAAGCAAACCATAAATAATACTTAAACAGCATCGTTCAAACACATTTTTGCTTGGAAAGTATGAAGCTTTTGAAATTCATATTAATTATTGTCTTTGAAATGCATGCCATGAAAATTGTGTTTGAAACAATTAACAACGGAATCAATCTGTTCAAGGCTGTGTTAAATACAGTCAGACCTCCATATATTGAAGTAGCAAATTGCCGGAAAAAAATTGATAGATAGATATTTTGATTTATAGATACGATCTTAGTTTATCATTAATTTCTCCTAAAACATTAAAATTAAAGCTAATTTTCGTGTATCTAATTCAATTTCTAATTTCTCTAAGAATCGGATTAAATGAAACTTATAATTAAAAAATTAAATGTTGAACATTTACTGAGCACTGCATAGTTTCTAAAAAACCAACTGTATTGCAGTTTTATGTTTCTGAGTGAAAGTTTTCTGTAAGTTTCAATACTTCATTATGGCTTTCTGATTTCTCGTGATAGCAGATACTCTGTTTGTGGAACTACTAAATTTACCAGAAATGACATTTTTGCATTGTCAAATACCTTCATCATTCATCAACTTGATCCACAACATTAGGAGATTTTCATTTTGACAATGTAATCGAGAGAAAAGTAATAAATCAATCTATTTCATTTGAATGATTTTTTCACTGAAGCTAAAAAAGCTAGGAATGATAATCCACAGACAAAAGGGGGAATTTAAGAATGGAAAAACGACCTATCTATACCAAAGGCGTCCATATGCAAAATTTTAAGGGGGGGGGGGCTCAGATATTTTCTCCATAGAAACCGATTTCAGTACAGATTTTAGAGTTATTAAAATTTGACATTTTTAATAACTTATTCATTAATTGCTGGCGAAGAAATGTTTTTACATTTTTGCAAGGAAAAAAGTACTAAAAGCAAGGAAGTTCTAATTTTAAAGGGGAGGCGGGGGGGGGGGGGGGCTTAAGCCCCCACTTACCCCCCTATATCGGCTCCCTTGATATATACACCCCTCAACCCCAGCTTCTTTGTAAACTTCATAGCAACCACGGATTAGAAAGAAGGAGACAAATATCCTACGGGTTTGCTAGTGTAAAAGTGGCAACGATTTTTCACCGGTGCGAAGAGCTCCATAGCAGGAAAGGCTTCCTACTTTTTTGCAGCTTGCATTGTTTTGTATGATGTAATTAATCAAGTTGTTGATAATCAAAATTTACTCTTATTGTACATGTACTTTTTAAATGAATAATATTTCTCGATTTTTTTTAAAAATTTTGTTGTTGAAAAAAATGCAATAATAAAAAAAATAATGATAACAATTATGTCTAAGCCAGGGGTGCCCCCCCCTAAGGGCAAGGGTGCACAACCCGTAAATATCACAAAGCCCCACCAAAAGCAAGAGCCTCCCAAAAAATGAGAAAAATACCCCTCAAAACATTTCTCCCTAAAAATTTCAACGGCACAGTCTGCACCATGACCCCCCCCCCAGGTGGGCACCCCTGTCTAAAGAGTGAGTGAATACATGAATAAAATTATTATAATCAATATCAGCTTGAAGTTAAGTAAATAAAACATTAACATTTATTTTTATCTGTTAAAAGTTGTGAAAGCAAAAAATTATTTTCCTTTAATTAGTTCTTGAAATATATTACAAAATTTACAATTAATTTAAAATAAAGTATTTACGTTATTAATTGTACTACATTCTCAATCCCTCAATTATTTACAGGAATGGAAATATTCCAGCTCGTAATAAATAAAACATCGCACAGTGCAAATTAACAGCAGAGGAATTCGGGAAGTTGGTAATGAAAAATAAAATGAATTTTTCCATCAAAGGGTACTGCGTTAACTTCCTGTAGATGAGAGCCTCACATCGTTCACTATATTAGCCCCTTATTACAATCAATTTCGAGTAGTTTTACCCTTCTTTTGCTTTAATAGCTGCCTCTACGAAAAATGAGAAACTTAGCATCATTTGCATTGATCTGCAGCGATTCTTGGGGGCCGTTCGACGACAACGTCCTCTGGAAAAAGTGAACAAATGTTGCCACTTCTGGGAAAGATTCCACCAATAGGAAAGATTTCTCTCCTCCCTTATTCCTCCCTCCCTGGTAACAGCCTTTATTGAACTTAATTTTCTCCCCTAATCTTCATTTTTTATAAGACAAACAGTTTGAAAAAAATATCTCTGCATGTCTTGAAAATTTTTCCGATATTTATACGGATTTTTCTAGACAAAGAAACAATTTTTCTATGTATGGGATTTTGTTGGTATTTCGATATGTAAAAAAATTTGATACGTGAAAGTTTGATATATGGAGGTTTGACTGCATTTAGGTTGACTAAACTGTCTTCTTTAAGAAACTAATATTTTTTCTTCTTCTTTTAAAATCTTTGTTTGCTTTAGTTAATTACTTCTTTAACTTACAGGAGCCAATGTATGGTGCTTAAATCTGTGGTCCGGTGACAACAGTCCATATTTTCAAGCTCTTCATTTTTTGTTTGGTATTGGTGCTTTTCTAGCACCATTAGTAGCAGAACCATTCTTAGATAAGAATAATGAAACGTTGGAGATATTAAATACTTCTTATGCAGCAAACATAAGTTATATTCCTCAAAATATCTCTACTGACTGTAGTACAATGTTTAATTTTGAGTGTATTCCTCCCATTACTTATTCTTACGCTGTAATTAGCTTTTTTTCATTTTTAGTAACATTACTGTTCCTTTCCCTATTTTGTTTTGCAAACGATAATGAATGTGCAAAAGAGAAGAGGAATGTACAATATTCTAATCCTCATTTTTGCATAACTGTGTTAATCATATCTTTAACTTTCTTATTATTGGGAGTATATGCTGGTATTGAAATTGGGTTTGGGCAAATGATTGCTACATATGCTGTTAAAAGTGACCTTCATTTGTCGAAATCAGATGCTTCATACCTAACTTCATTGTACTGGGCTAGTTTTACTGTTTTTAGAGGTGTTGGTATACTATTAGCAGCTAAGTTTAGTTCTTTAAGTTTAATACTTTTTGATTTTTGTTTAATGCTCATATCTGGAATAGTGTTATTAATATTTGGAAATTCATCAGTTGCAATGCTCTGGTTTGGTACAGGTTTGTTAGGCTGTGCTTTATCCTCATTTTATCCTAGCGCTGTTTATTGGACTGAAAAGTATGTCAATGTGAGCAATAAAGTTGCATCTTCTTTTGTAGTTGCTGCATCATTTGGAGAAATGATAGTCCCATTTGCTATTAGTCAATTTTTAGACGACAGACCTGAATTTTTTTCTTATATTCTTCTTTCTTCCATTCTTGTTTGTGGCATTTTAATTTTATTTTTATGGATAACAACATCTAAAGTTGGTGTAAAAGCTGTAATTGATGAAAACATTGAAACAGAAGATGCTGAATCTCGACTTTGATTTAAAAATAAATAAATGATTATAATGATAACTACTTCATGGTTTTAAATGAAATAAATGCATCCATAAGCTCATCTTCACTGATCAAATATTAGTGTGTCAGTGTAGTTTTATTTTAATTACATCAGCATGTCAGATGTATTAGCATACAAACTGCAATTTTGCAAAATGCAGACATACGCATTCTGAAAAAGAATGATCTAGCACAGGAGTTTCCAAAGTGGGTACCATAGGGAAAGCCAACATCGTATCAATCCATATTGGTAATATAACAGAGATATGCTAGGGTGCATGAAAAAATTCTAATTCTTCAAAGGGTGCCACAAGTCGAAAAAGCCCCTGAAAACTCCCGGTCTAGTAAATAAGAGAACAGAAAAAAAAGGAAGAAAAACAAATTATAGCAATAATAATGGAACTAGTAAATATTTAAGCCCCCCGCCCCTTTAATAATAAATGCTTACTTCTACACAAATTGTTTTTGTTCCCTTACTTAGCGTAATTCTATTTGCTTGCATTCAGATCCATCTGTTGAAAATATTTGTTGTTTGCCGATTAATGTTATTGACTGCTTGTACTTGAAAGTTATTGACTACTTGTACTTGAATGTTATTGACTACTTGTTGATTGTTGTACTTATCAAACTAATGTTGTACTTATCAAACTAATGTTGTACTTATCAGTAATGGGGCAGGCTAAATTTTTTCTGCTTAAAACAATTTTATCTATACACTTATACATATAAGAAAATTAATTTACATGACTTCAATTTTAATTGTGAATGGGTACTTTTAAAATAAATATCGCACACACACGCACACACATATAAACATTCAATGAATGACTATTTTTTAAAATTAAGCGTCAATAATTATATTGTAACTATTAATTCTCCAAACATTTTTCTTCATAAAATTCACTCCCAATCTTCTTAAAAATGGTGTTCATTTCATGTATTATTTTTGAGTAAATATTTTTGCAATTTATACACTTTGCTAAGCATTTAATTACAATTAGTGCAAACTTTGTGATATTTTCCCATTGTATATGTTTTATTTTTAAAAGTTGACGAGCTTTATTGATTTTTCCTAACTTAAATGTAAATGTAACACTTTCTTATATAGTTTTTAATTTTTTAGTTGCCAAACTCGTTGATTGATATACATTTTAAGTGTCACACTTTTTTTTCACTAAGTGGAGTGCATTTATTTTAATGAGGTTAAACTATGAAAAACATAGTTTCTACAATTATGTTTGTTTATGAATGATATGTTTAGAAGATCAAATTAAGACTGCTAGGGCAGTAAATGGATTTTCAGGGCTATTTTATGAATTAAATTCAAAAGGTAAATGTGAAACCTTCATGAGTATTCTATTGATCTGTTTTATTGTACAGATTTTTAATTATTACCATCTCTCATTTTTGTTGCATGTTTACTTATAGAAGTAAGATTACACATTTTCTTCCTTTTTTTTTGACATCAAATTTCTGTTGCTAAAATATATATTTGCTTGAATGGTGTTTCATATTTGTTAAAGATTATATGTTGGAAGTATAGATCTGTATTTTTAAAATTTTTATTTTACTCAAATCTATGTTATTATTTTTTTTATTAGGGGAAGGTGGCGTACCTCGGACGTATTTTAACTTTTCAATTTTTAATTTCATAATTATTTGCCAAATCTAAATAACAAATACCTTTAGTTAAAACTTAATGATTTTTTACACAACATATAATTATCTTAAAAATTTATTTAACTTATTTCAATTACATTTTTAAGAAAAAACAGAAGAATGCAATTAGTACCGAGGTACACCACGGTGGTGTACCTTGGGCCTTGGGGTGGTGTACCTCGAACCAATGATTAACAGGTAAAGAAAATATGATTTTCAGTAAGAACATCACTATTTATCAATCAGTAAACCGCACACAATTTTAGAAATACATTTTTTATTTGTTTCAAAGATAAATAAAAATTTAGATCTTATTATCTTATTACGGTTCACTTTTTTAATAAAATGACAAGATGCTCTAGCTTCTGAAAATCATACTAAAGATTATGTTTTTAAAATACACTTATTTCTAACTAAGATTGTAATTGGATAAGTCGACTCCAAATGTTAACTCCTCAAGCTGCCTTTCTGATCCACCAGGTAGTATTGGGTGTGGTGGCTTGAATATGATATTCTTTTTGTCAACTTCATAAAGGGTAGGATCTTCTCTGGTGAACTTCTGACAGTTTGGATCTTTTTTCAAATATTTAACTTTGTATCCATCATCAGCAATAGAAATAATTTCTGCAAGAAAATATTTAATAGTTTTCTTGCCAGCGAATTTCACCAATACAAAAACAACAATCTAAATATTGACGTTATCTGGATCTTCTAGCTCATTAAATGATGATCTGAAATATCAAATTCCTCACATAAATCTTCATTATTCTCAAGTTCAGACTCTGAGGAATAATTATGTTTTCTCTTAGCTGGTTTGGTAGGGGGGTTTTACTGTCTTAGTTTGCTTTACTTTTTCCATTGCCATTTTAACCTTTTCTACTTCATGACACTCTTTCTCGGGTTTGTTGGTCAAAATACAAAACTTTCTTTTAGGTCTCCCCCTATGAAAGTGTTTTCTCGGCAGGGCCTTTGAATATGGCCTTATTTCTTCAGGGGTGACAAGGCTTGGCAAAGAAATACTAACTTCAGATGTTGACACACCAGTAAAATCATTTTGTGTGTTATTTTCTTGTTACTTTTGCATTGAGAGATCAGTGACATTTGATGGAGGAAATCAAAATCTTGAGAAATATTTTCATTCAGTATATGTTAGCCAGTGACCTTAAAGCTATTGATTATATTTGATAATGTGAAGGCCAATGGTAATGCTCGTCCAACTATTCCAACAAACTGAAGAACATGAAGTTTTAGGAGTTGTAATAACTATGCAGAAGTGTGTACCTTGGACGGTCCAAGGTACACCACTTGTATTGGGTTCAAGGTACACTACTTGGTTATAAAAAACAAAATAGATGACCATTATGTTACAGTTTGACCTAACTTTGTTTTAAGCACATGGTGTTATAGCTAGAACATGACTGTATAATGCATGACCTTCATTTCAGAATAAACATTATACGTTTCATAATAAAAAAAACTTAAAAGTATCTGGAAAAACTTACTTTTGAATGGTGTATTTCTTTTTTTAATAATACTTCAATCAGATGAGCTTTCAACAAAACAGAAAGGTATGCACTGAGATGTCTAGTGTCAAATACTTTAACTACACATGTTGCTATTCAAATATTTTAATAAGTAGAGCTGTAATCAGCCTAGGTCCAAGGTACACACACGTCCGAGGTACACCACTTACCCCTACAATTTCTCTGATATTTTTTTCTTTTTAGTATATATTTTTATTCCAATTATTTTATTGGGATATGATTAATCTCTCTATTTTTAGTTGGGTCTCTATTTTCTCATGTAGTAGCCTCCTATGGCAGTAGTAGGATTGTCATTTTATGCCATTTGTTTTTATGTGTTAGTTATTAGATTATTTTAAAAATCTTTTCATTTGGAACAAAGTTGTATATGAATATGCTCAGGCAAATTACTGATGTACAACTTACTTTACCTTAAATAATCCATAATGCAGGACTCACGAATTTTGTTTAATGTTTAGTAGTCTTTTCTTAGTTTTTTATTTGTTAAAAATGTATGTGAAATTGATAAAAACTCTTTTTAACCACAATAAGGGAGGTGTTGGTAAAAAAAAAAAAAAAAAAAAAAAAAAACTCTCCTGACATGCAAGTTTGCTTCAGTAAGAGAAGTAAATTTTCGCTGATAATAGATCATATGCCACGAAAAATTCTTCAAATTGAATCAGCGGGCCACTGAAAAAGCCCCAAAGAAATTCAGACAAAAAATGACCTAAATCCTAACATATATATATAATTCCTATTCAATGAGCCAGGATTTTAGAAAAATGACTAGCAAAATGATCTTATAGGCGATTGCGCTTAATATTGTAGCCATATTGTATTTTCATAAGTTAAAATGTATAGTGTTAAAAAAAAAGTGCAGAAAGAAAATTAGTAATGAAAAAAGAAGAAATGCACACTTTTATTTAATATTAATATAGAGTTTAGCATAAAACTAATTTATCCTTCAAATAAAAAAATAAAATTAATAAAAACTCATGTAAATTTTTTTTGCTATGGAACGTTTTAAGCGGGAGAGGACTTTTTACTTCCCAGTGCTTCACCCCCCCCCCCCACCAGAGAAATTTTTATGGGATCTTTCCTTGATAATAATTGAACGTCTTGTTTATACTTATATTTGGCTAAACAGGCCTGTCTCAAAAGGTCTGAAGGGTGAATTTGATTATTTTATTTTATTTTTTTTTTTTTTGTGTTTTGTGTTACTGCAATTTTAATATAGGACTACAAGTGTTAATACATAAAAAATTAGTCGAATATTTTGTTAGAATATTACTTTCAGTTGAATCGTTACAAGTTTTCCAACACATTAACATTCCTTTTATTTTCTGTCAGCTTTTTCTCTGTTTTGAATTTTCATTAAAAGCTGTGATAGAATGTACATATGAAGATCAAAAATGTAACTAACTCTTATGTGTGTGTTTAGTTAACTGATCCTGAATGCCTTAGAAATTTTAAGAAATCTAACATTTCTTTTTAATTCTTATGTTTGAACTATCATTTATTCCCTCAGAACATTTTGTGATAAAGTGTTTAGTTTGATCAAATGCATTCTGCAAGCTTTTTTTTTTCTCTTTTTGAAGCAAAATGTTATTTTTAAATGTTATAGGTATTTAGTTTTATTAATACCTATAAAATTTCAAAAAGTTGCATTTTCTTAAGAGTTAAGCAAATGCATCTTGTTTTCTTCTCAGTATTGTATTTCATAATGTTTAAAATCCTGGTGTAAAGAAAGTTTCAGATACAACTTTCTGAAGCATTCAAAGGCAACCATATTTTGATTTGTAGTCATACTTTTATTGGAGCGCAATCAGGTTTCTATTTAAGGATGTTTTGTGTTTAAAATTTCCAAATTTATATTTTCAAAATAAGATTTTTTTTTCTAAAATCCAACTATTTAAACAGACCCTTTACACAAACCTTAGTTGTAAAAATGGATCTTTTGAAAAATTTGTATTAGTCAAAACAAACTTCGAAAATTATAATTATTTATTCTGTAAAAAAATAAATAAATAAAAAGGAGTGGGAATTTTTTATTGTATTTCATTTTTTCATGTAGGGAAGAATCAGGAAGAATGGAACATCTGTATTAATGCTGAGATAAAATGTACATTTTATTCTAGCTTATTCAGTAACTGTAGCAGATTAAAATCAAGCAGGAGAAGCTGTAAATTTATTTTTCACTTTTTATTTCTTTAGACATGCAGCTGTCTCAATATTCCCGACTCTTTCCTTCTTAAATTCGTAATGGAGGAATTATTTTCTATGTCTTTTATAGTTTTATAACTCTGTGTTCTATATATTTCTCGAAATTAGTTAAAACCTTTCAAAATTAACCCCATTTTATAAGAATGGAGGCCATGCCAAAAATTCTAGACATCAACCTTCAATATTTTTTCCTTATGCTAATACTGCCTTCAGTTTATTAGTATTTTATGTATGAAACAGTATAATCTATCTAAATTTTAATGTACTGATAATTTTGTGCATAGCAGCATTTCTTTCTTTTTTTTTTTCATTTTAGGGTTAGATGTAATTAATTAATGCAGAAGTATTCTGACTATTTTTTCAAAATTTCTCAAATCTAAAAATCCCAGAGCATGAAATAATTAATTTCATACTGTATAAGAGAGCATTAAGTCAATGAAAAAAAAATAATAATTTAAGTGATCTTTTTTTAGCATAAAAATTTGTTAATTATGGCTTAGAGTTAAAAACTTAGTTGTCACATGATTGTAGAATATCAATATACAAGGGAATTATCTGTTGCGTTTAAAATTTATTATGAAGAATGATGCTTATTTCTTTATGCTGATAAATAATTATAATTTCGAAAATTATTTTGTGCTGGTCTCAAAATCTGCGAAAGAGCTTTTTGTGATTGAGGTTTTCGTAAAGGGATGAATTTATAGATTCAGAAAATACCCTGAATAGACTCATGTACTTGATGTTTCAGCTTTTTTCAGTTTAACATGCTGTCAATTATAAATTTAAAAAAACTTTATACAAATATGAAAAAAGGTATTGTGACTTTTTTAGATTTTTTTATTTTAAAAAGTACTACCATGTAAATGTGGGAAGAAAGTTTTTAAAGATGCGATTATTTTGATATACATATATTTTTAGAAAGTAAGTTTTTACAGTGTTTAATAGAAAAATTTTGATTGTATTGTATTGCCTATATGAATACATAGCGAACAACTTTTTACTCTTCACAATGTTTACAATTGTAAGTATTGCAATTGTTATTTTAGTATTATTTTTAATTACATCAATCTGAAATATTGTTAAATGCACAAAATTATGTATTTATACAAGGACTTAAATAAATATTTTTACTATCAGCGTAATTTTCAGCACTTATTGGTAAAATGTTCATTGCCTCAGTCATCACATAATTATTCACTACAAAGCCACCAGTAACAAAAGTATGGTTGTATAACAAACATGTTATTTGTTTTGCCTGGAATTACCAGATTTAAAATGATGTGTCATTTACAGTACTATTATTATTTTTTTCCTTGTTATATATTTTCTTTAATCTGTGTTTTTAGTTTTATGGCTAGTATTTAGGATTTTATGACACTGTATATCATGTATTCCTAACAAGTGAGAACGCAAGCTTGAGAAATCCCCAAAAGTAGATTTAAAACTTCCGAATGTATTAATTAGTTACATTTAACAACTTATTTTTAAACATATCTATGAAACATTTTGTCTAAAAAATGCAAAGTGAAAAATGATAAAAGATATGTTCCTAGACTTATTCAGCTAAAATATAATCACATCTGTTGTGCTTATACTGTGACAACATAAAAAAATTTAAAAAACAAGTCACTGATTGCTTCTAGGTGACATTCCGGCTGAAATTTTGTGTGATAAATAGGCTTGATAAGAGGCAACTTTCCTACATACATGTGCATAAGCGTTACATATTTCTTAAATTTATCTTTTTTTACTCCTCCCTAATATATACATGTACAGTAGGGTGTCCTCCCCCCCCCCCCCCCCCAAAAAAAAGAAACGGAAATCGATATTTCAAGTCGCACACTATCTTATATTATTTTCCCTTTCAGGTCGAAACAATTGTAAAACAGTTTCATGTAATTTGAACAACGATAACCCTTGCCGACTTGCACCTGAAAGTGTGTGTACTAGACCGAATCGAATTTTTTTTTCGGAAGTTTGAAATTTCATGTTGGTAAAACGTTGCCCTTATAGACCCACATGTACCACAATAATATTTATCCAAATAAAAAAAAATTAGGTGTCCAGCAAGAGGCCTTAAATTTAATTTTCTCCAAAAAATTGATTTTTTCTGTACATTTATATAAAAATGTGGAAGAAAAATATAAACAGTCAACTCGGTGATTAGCGCTAAATGGAAATTTTTGCTCTCTTGTATTGCAATATTTAAATCTTCCACATAGTACTCAAAATATGGATTTTTTCAAGATTAAAAATGGGATATTTAAGATTAAATATGGATTTAAATTTTTCATTTTAAATATACCATTATTTTTTTTCTTATTATTCATTTGAAAATGTTGATTTGAAAATGTGTTTGCTAATGATATTTGAACTTGATATTTTATTGAAATGTATGATGTAATTTTTTATTAGATAAGTAGAAAAAATACGTTTTCTGAAGAAAATCATAAATTTTAGGTCTCTTGATAGACACCCAAATGTTTTTTAATTTGGATAAGTATTTTTGTTATACAAGTGGGGGTATAGGGGCAACGTTTTATCAAAATAAAATTTCGAACTTCCAAAAACAAAAAAAAAAAATTTTTTTTTTTTTTAATTATCGGGCCTAGTACACATGGCTGGTTTGCACTTTCGGGCGCAAGTCGGCTCAGGTTGCCGTTGTTCAAATTAATTAAAGCAGTGTAGATAGATGATAATAATCCGTGTTTCTAAAAGCTAAATCCGTGTCTCTAAACATTGGGTAGTAAAGAATTTGACAAAGAAGAGGAAAAAACAAGTAAAAATTATGTGTAGAACTATTCTTCAGGATGACCGTATTTAAGCATTTAAAAACTAAAATTAATTAATATAGTTCACAACTATCCTATCATAAAGATATTGCCAAAAAAAAAAAATGGAGGCACGTGAAAAAAGCAAGTTTTCCGAAGAAAACGCTTACAAGAGTTTAAATGGCATCCGTGATTAAGACTCGCCTCTTAGTAGAATATACACTATTCATCCTAATAGCTAATCTGATTTTTTTCACATAAGAATTCATTTGAACATTTTCATGGTCCTATATATTTCCAAAACAGTTAACGATTCTGACAAACTATCAAGCATATAAAGAACTCGGTCTTATAGACGACGACAAACCTTGGAAACTAACCTTAGTTGTTACATATAACGTTCTGATTCCCCGCCTAGACTCAGAGAATTGTTTACAACTATTTTAACTTTTACGTCAACTTTTAGACCATATTGCTTTATGGCAAACGTTTATAGAAATCTCTGTGACGACATATTGCAAGGAGAGCGTCAGCAGAAATGCTATGAGTGTCGTTCAATATCAAGCAATATAAAAATGAAAGGCAAAATTTGTGAATGAAGCGGGCACTCCAATAGGGGACTTTTGTTTGCCACTGCAGCAGAGAATCAATGAAAAAAAAATCTATTAAAACATGATTGGTATGGTACATGAAAACCAGGAACGTAAATTAATGTTGATCGGCATGCCCGGTGGAGCTGTAAAAAAATAATAAATTCAACACTATCTAAAAATCAATCAACATATTTTTGTGTGTGTGTTTTTTTTTACGGAACTGCCAGGACTTTAGTTAGAGATAAAAAACTAACCATCCCACATTTAAACTGCTTTGAATACTTCCTCCAGAAGGACTCCGTATGTTTAACAAGAGAAAATGGCAATTTTGAGAATTTCTTCAATAGGATACTCCTCTGGACTTCTCTTCATGCTTCTAAAATTGCAGGCGATATCCTAATAATTTTATTGCGCAACTTTAATTTGTCTAATCTCTTCTCTGGAATTCAACCCCAATGTATTCACTACGGAATAATATGATTTCGAGTATTGTTCTTTCTGCACCAGCAGCAAATCATTTGGCTTATATTCCTTGCATCGCCATAGTCCCCTTATATTTTCCTTTCCAATTCAAGCGAGTACGATATCCAATGAAAATGTCTTATGCCTTTACCATCATCAAACGTACAACTATACGATACATAGTGCAACGATACATACGGAAAGATAGTATTGTTTCAGTGGGATTTTTATGTTGGTCTCTCTTGATCAAGAAATGAGGTAAATCAGTTTGTTTCAAATATCATAAAAACGAAACAAAAAATGTTGCTTACTATTAATTTTCAAATTAAAAAGTACTTACATAATATTTATTTAAAATAGATAGTTTTTTAAACCCGAACTAGGTCGGGTCGGGTCTCTAGTATAATATAAATATAAACTTTCAAAAAGATATTACAGTGCTCTTTAGTATCCATAACGTTTGACTAAAAAATTAATAACAGATTAATTTTTAATGGGATGTATTTACAAAGAAAAAAAAAGGGGATATTGAAAGAAATCTGTATAGTACATCTGTTTTGAAATTTAGGCGAGTAGACCTCTTAACTTCTTTCTCTAATCCAACAACTGCATTGCAGCTACAGTGATTTGGATTGGGCATCGCTTACCTACAGTCGCGCTCTTACTACATTTCATGCGTTAGGGAAAAAGTTAACATTTGATCAATCGATTGTTGCGTTTTGAGGACAAATTTTGTTGACTTTCGAACATTAAAACTCACTACTTGTTGACCAAAAAAAAAAAGTTTTTCTCCCTATAGTTAAAATGTAATTTACTGAGAACACTGACATTAAGAAAAAAACTATTTGGCACTGCTTCAAGTTGGAAATAACTCCCTCTTTGCTTGACGTGCGAAAGTAAATTTCTGAGACTGTTACAGCTTAGGTCGTTATGTCATGCCATCGTATTATTCTTTCTGTTTCAGCTAAAAAAACAACAACTTTAAAAGATACTGTTTCGTTTAACAAACGAATATCAAAGGTTTTTTGCATGTCAATAGAGTTCTGATTTGGTGTTAGGAACCTCGTATCCCGCATTTATCAATATGTAAGAAAATTATCGTTTAAATTTTCATAAAAACTCAATTTTACCGTTGCTTTTTTCCCTGAAAACCTTTTTTTTTTAAATATCTAATTTTAGTGTCAGGATTTTTTTTTTTTTTTTCAGTATATAGACACGCGCTATTTTGTTGCACCCAATATACCAAAAGCTTTTCACATTTTGGATGACAAGAATATGATTTTGGAGGATTACCTCTTGTTGCAATAAATGTAACATTAGAAGCGATCGTATGAGATTTCAAGTTGTAGAAAAGTGACGTTATTTCTGATACATTTATACAGAAGGAAAGCCATTCAATCAACAAATGTAATTTCTCGTTATCGTCCCCCCTCCCCCGATTAATCGCGTAGTATGTTGGTTTTCCAGTCGATTTAAGTCACTACCATTTTCTCTTAGATACAATATCGGTTTTACTGTTAAGGTAATGAATACTCAGTGACCTCTTTGAATATAGATTGTTATTCTTTTTAGAGCGAACTTTATTGCCGTTTCTTTAGATAGTTAACTTTGAAGCTAAATTGTAATTGTATTAATAATTATAATTGTAATAATAATGATACTTATAGTTTTAATAATAAATATTATTTTAATTGTAATAATAATAATTATTATAAATAAGTATTCATAATAATAATTATAATTGTAATAAATATTAAAATGCATGCGTTGAAAACAAAAATTTCCCAATAATTTTTTTCAGCTGTTTAAGATTCATATATTGTTTTAAAAATAAACTCGCATTATCAATCTTTTCGCTTTGACATTTATTTCGTCCTAGTTTTGAGATGGTCAATCTAGAACAGCTATGACGGAACTGAAGGCAAAGCGTCATAAATGTGGCAAGTACATCTTCATCCTGGTAGCTAAAAATATTTTAGTAGTGCGGGAGAGTTACAAAAAGAGAATGACGAGAAAATGTTGTGTTTGTCTCCTGGGTTAGACGTATTAATTGACTGGGCTGTTGCACTTTTTTTTATTTCATGAGTCGAAACAATTTCAGTAAGAACGAAGAACCAACAAAGTTCTCAGTTTTTTCTAATAAATACACTTATCAAAATTAATGTTAAATGTTTCAACGCCCTTTTAGATTTTACTAACGTTCAGTTTAGGAAGTGCAGGGCCGACTGCCAAAGCTTAGTTCTCCTCAAGAGCTTGGGATTTTAATAGAGATTTTGTGTCTTGGGATTTTGTTTAAAATTCTTGTTTTTTTGTTTTTGTTGATTTAACAGATACGTTTATTAAATAATTTAACAATAAAACATAATATTTTCATTAAAATATATTTTTTTGGCTACGCAATCTGGAAGGGAAGTTTCTTTTATGCTTATGCTGTAACTATATAAAAAAATGGGGCTCGGAAGAAAAATCTAAATAAATTAGAAAAACCTCCCCGCTATTGTTCTGGATGTAATTTCTCTCTTTATATCGTGACTTTTTTCTTCCTATCTGTTTAATTTTTGCAAGTCAAATTAAAAATAAAAAAACAAATCCCATCAGCAGATAAATTTTACCTTTTTTTATTGATATTTTTTAAAAACAAAACGTTGTTAAGAAACAATTATTGAGTGACAAATTTTAGAATTTTCTTTTCACATTTTGTTTTATTTTATTTCTTTTAAGATTAATAATAATCACCCTACAATAGTAGCAATAGCAAAAAAAAAAAAAAAATAAAAAAAATAATAAAGAATAAATTTTAAGAATTCTGCTAGTTTTATGACCTTGGGGTTTTCTTGCCTATATCTTGCATATTTTATGAGCCTTATCTTGGGTTTTGCGGGAAATCCCAATAGCAACCCTGGTTAAGGGTATCATTATATCCTATGAGGATTTGTTACGGCAGCGTTACCTTGTACACTACTCGGGAAGTATTGCTAGATTTAATAAATTTATTATTTTTTCAAGATTTAGACAAAAATAAATAAATACATTTTTAAAATATTCAACTGATAGTTTTAATGTCAATATGTGGAGATGACAAGAAATGGTTAAGTTATTAAACAAAAATAATTAGTTAATTTTATTTTAAAAAAAATGCAAAAGACATTCAGGTTATCAGAAATCGAATTTATTTCGATTCCCAAGGAGAAAAATGAAACAAAGAAGCAATTTGAAGGTCTTCAGAGCATCGATAAACATTCAATCTATATCCTCTGAATTCGACCACAGAAACTACTCTTTTAGTCATGAAATCTACCAGGGTTTTCAACGCTTCTTTCGGTACCCCATTGTGCAAAATTTTTCTCTAGGTTTTCTTAAACTTTTCCAATAATTTACACGATAAAAATAATCTTAATTTTAAAAAACACCATTTTATGGGATTATTTTTGGAAAAAAAAAAAAAAAAAGCTAGATTTCTTTAACTGCAATGCCTTTGAACAGTAGTGTAACTGCAAATGCAAGAATTTATTTGAAATCCCTTTTATCCCTACAAGCACAATAATTTATTTTAAAACCTCTTTCCATCTGGTTTTATTTGCTGTAAAACAAATTTTAGAATTTTCTTTTCACATTTTGTTTTGCTTTATTTCTTTTAAGAAGCCCAGTGGCTTAGTGGTAGATTTCTTTAACTGCAGTGCCTTTGACCAGTGGTGTAACTGCAAATGCAAGAATTTATTTCAAATCCCTTTTTATCTCTGCAAGCACAAGAATTTATTTTAAAACCTCTTTCCAACTGGTTTTGTTTGCTGTTAAACAAACTCTAGTGCTTTCGAAGTATCCGGTTATGAAAGGATTCCCATTTCGTTAATTGAAACCACTGATATTTCAATATACCCCTTCTCTCACGTGCGGTTGCTAGATAAAAACAATTTGGAGAGCTCGCATAGTTTGGGTTGGCCGTGTGAATCAGGTATCGATTTTCTAGTGCGCATGCGTCCCTATCAGTATAGGGGCAATGAGGACGTCAAATAGTCAAACTCTTTAGTCCAGGTTCTAATTCTCGACCATGAAAGACCACTGAGTGCCGATCCTGCTTCTAAGAACTTTCCAAGAAGTTCGACAACTTTTGAAGTTGTCCACTGAGATGTCAGGGACCCTTTAAAGGTAAAGTAGTTTGTATTTAGTACTACTAACACAGTACTGTTTGTTTCATCAACGAACCTTTAAGATATGATATAATTATGACTGTTTTCTTACGAAATAATTAAAAATCGATAAAATATGGTTAAAGATGAAGTCAAATAATAAGGGTTATCGAAATTTAAAAAAAATAAAAAAAATTCGTTTGAAAATTTTAATGCGTCTTCGAATGAGGTTTGAAATGAAAGTTATTAAGAATGGAATTTGAATTTTGTTCTCGACGCGCACATGCGCGCGATCACCATGCAGCAAGTTCTGCATTGTGGTTATCTCCTGCAGTCGAGTGGCCTAGTTATTTAAAAATTAAAGAATAACTTGAGCACTAATTTATTTTTTATTTTAAAAAATAGTCGTATTTTTAGTGCGAAGTTGAAAGTGAAGCATTAAAAAATATTTTACTATGTTTCGCCCCTTTTGTTAGCCAATTGAACACAAAATTAAGTTTTAGTAGTATACTTGATTATAAATTCACTAGAAATATTTACTGTTAGGAAAAAAATTCACAAACAGAACACATTTTCAGTATTTCATTCTAATTGTCAATTAGGATCAGTAAAAGACGTTTGGAGCAGATAATTCATGAAATCTTTAATTATAAATGAAATTTAATTAAAAATAAGTGTCTTCGATTCCTGTTGCAGTTTTTTCGCCCAAAATTATGTTACAAAATTTGCAAATGAATTCTTTCTGTTCTGTTAAATTTTTTCTCTTTTCCGTTAAAAGCTTTGTTTTATAAAACTGTAATATATCTCTGGGGCATAAATTTTTCTTTTAAGTGGGAATCATTTCATTTTAACTAAGGCTTTCTTGCTATTATGTTTTGCGGCATAATTTTTCAGTTTCCTTTTGAATTCATCTCCCCAAACAATCTTTTTGCCGTAATTTTGTGTTCCCTTTCGAATAAGACGTTCTTACATCCGTTCAAAACTTTATATTTATCTTTCATTGCATACAGATTGCAACAAGCATTTTTTTTTTTTTTTTGTATCATAGGCTGATATGCTATAACAGAAACTTGACTGAAAACTAAGTAATCATTTTTCAGCAGTAACTTTAGTGACACAGGGTAATGAAGAAAATTCAAAATAACACTCCATCTTCCCTTTTCTGCTTCAGCATAGTTTTACAAGCATGCTTTAAGCTGAATTGCTGCTCTTTTCTCTTCATGAATTTAAGCTGAACTGCAGTATTAAAACGCTTATATTCTTCGTAAGTTTTGACTGAAAAATATTAATTGAAGGACTTCACAGGGACGGACTAGGAAGAAAATTCAGCTTTGGCACATAAAAAAAATAATAATCTACCCATGAGGAGATGAAGTACAGTAGAGTCTCGAAAATCCCAGCTAATTGGGGCTCACGATACCTCGGATTATCCGGAAAATTTTCAGCGATTTAAATTTTACACTATTGTAATGACATAAATTTGTGCAGATTCTTGTAAAGTGGAAAGGATGCATTATTTGCACGAAAAATTTGTCATTTAAATTTCAACATAGATTTAAATTTTATTTGCCTTTAAACGAAATTTTATTAGATTTTATTTCATGATGCCTTTTCATATGTTGGTGTGTAAACTTGAAGGCAGTATAAAAATGCATTTTGATTATCTCTAAACCCATTTTTATAAGTATTGCCGTGACATCTGCATGAGTGTAAAACACTTAGTCATAGAAGGTTAAAATTTCGCATTCAAAACTAACATTGACTAAGCGTACGACGCCCAGTCAATAATAATTTTAAGTCCTTTTTCGTAATAAGTTACTATCTCCACAGCAAAAAAAAAAAAATCCTTTAAATATGAATAAAGCATCTCGAATTAAACGGAACCTCGGACTTTTGAGACTCGGATTTTCGAGATCTTACTGTACTATGAAAGGGGTTCAAAGACTCTCTCCTGCGCCTTAGGTTTCGAACTTCCAAAAGCGTAATTTTGGACGAACTTCGATGATATTATTTGAGGACGGGGGGAAAGGGAGGGAGGAGGCTCTGCCCCCGAAAAGATTCGATTCGAAACTGATGTCCTAAAACTGCAGTTACAGATCGAGTTTGTCTGCGTTTGGGGACGGAATGGAGTTCACGGACTCTCTCTGGCTATTTTTTGAAATGTATACTGCAACAACACAATTTTAGACGAGGTTCGATGCTATTAAGTGCAGATGCTTTCCATAAATTTAAGATAATGATTGACAATTTGAAAAAAACCAAACTAAAGTTGGCGGGTTTCAGGATTTTTCGGAAATGCTATTTATAGGGATAATACTGCCAATTTTTAAATTCCTATTTTAAAAATTGTTTGAAATATAAGCCAGTAAAAAAACTCAACGTACGAAAAAAAAATGAAAAGTGTGTTTTTACGAATGACTGTAGCTTCCGTTTTGATTATAGTAGAATGAAAATTCAAAAAATATTGTAAAGCTCAAAAATAGAGCTTTCTATTGATGCATAACCTGACCTTCTTACGATATATTTAAATTTTAGCGTTATCTACCGTGACGGGGTAATATTGCGAAAAATGGTTTACCCGTATTAATAGTATTTTCAGAAAAATTCTGAAAAACGTTAACTTTAGTTTGTTCAGTGTTTTCAAATTTTCAATCATCATTTAAATTTTTGTATTTAAAATTTTAAATAAAAGAATATAGTCTACCTTCTAATTTCCTATAATCCAATATTTAGAGGTAAATTTCACCCCGTTAAAGGTGTTTGCTGTCAAAAAAAAAAAAAAAAAAACACTGGTTCAATATTTTTAAGTGTTCTATCGATGTGTAAAGTTTTACTCCAATCGGCGATTCACGCTTGGGTAGGGTTACTTTTTAGTGACTAAAGACCCATTATTTACTTCGTGACTAAATACCTATTCATGAATAACAATATTTTCTTGTTGCTTATATACTTGTTATTATTATATATTTATTCCTATTTTATTATTTATTTTTTGTAACACGATTCGTAATAAATGAATTTTATTTCAAAACTGCAAAATAAATAAATAAATAAATAAATAAATAATAAAATAAACAAATAAAATAAAGTAAAATAAATAAATAAATAAATTAAATAAATAAATAAAAATAAAATAAATAATTAAAAAATAAACAAAATAAATAGATAAATAAAAAAGAGGAACAAAATGTAAAACATCATCAATTCATCAAACGTACAAGATAATAGTATATGATAAATGTTTTTTCCTTTAATTTCTTATGTGCAATAAATACATCTTAGGAGAAAATATTGTTGTACACTAATAACTGTGTATACGTTTCCTGAAAGCTATTCGCCACCTAAAGCGAGATTATCTTCAAGTTGAGTGATTCAAATCGTTTGTCAATAGCTACTGAAATCTATTTAAATCACCATGTAGTAAATTGAACATTTGTTATTCGTGCTGTAATCTGTTTGAGTACGGCGGAGCTTAGAGATTAAGATCTTGAAGCTTCTCGAACTGTAATCAGATTTAGAGATACTATGTACATTTGCTTTCGAGATGATATGGGTAGCTGCCTAGTGAATTTAATGATTCGGGGGAAATTTTCAAATTATGAGTTCTTGACTTCTTTTCTCAAAGAACTTAAAATGATAGTTATGCTACATGACATTAATGCTAATAAATAACACGTTGCTGATTATATCAATTTATTTCACGATACATTTCATACGTAAAGGAAGCGAAACAAATATCGAACAACATTTACGAGAAAGTATATTACTAGAAATATTATTCTTTCAAACAAGAAAAAAAATCACTGCTTTTCTAAATTTGCTCAATCTATTTATTTTGTTATATTTTTGAAAAAAAAAAAAAAAAAACTAGTTTTTTTTTTAATGATCGATTTTCTGAGTGTATTCGAACTATAAACTGTGCCATTTATCACAAAAAAAAAAAGATTAAAAAAAGTAAAAATTAAAATGAATAAAACAATAATTAAAAAAAAACAAATAAATAAATAAATAAATAAATAAGTGAATAAAAACTAAAAATAAATAAATAGATAAACAGTTAGTAAAACAGTATTTAAAAGTACATTCTCTGTACAAAAATCTTCAATGTCGAATTGGATGTCAAACATGAAATACTTCAAAGTCATTAATAGAAATGGCAAAATGTTCAAGAAAATGTCCAATAAAGTTTTTTCTTGGCAGAAATATAATTCATTACGATGTAATAAATTTAAGAAACAAACTTAGCGTAAGATGCAAAAATAACAATAAATATTGCAGATAAGTCTTTTGGCGTTACAACCCACTCGTTTTCAATGCAAAGTACATGAACCGGATGGAAAGACAAATAAGATTGATTAAAGAAACCTTTGCGATGAAAACTAATATTTGTCTCCACTTAAAACCCACATGTTTTTCAACTAGAGATTTTAGATCACTTTTTTCATTCCATTCATTATTTATTTATTCTTAGCCCCTCTTCTTTCTACTCTTCCAAAACCAGAAAAAAATACAAACCTTTACAAAAAGCATATAGACTCATAATGCATATTTTTCAACTTGCTGAATATTCCATTTCTCATACTGGATTAAGGACGGCTATCGACGAGATGTGACATTCTGAAAGATCTCACTTTCTCTCCTAACTCCCTACCTCTTAGCGTGAAATCTCAGAAATACTTGCGCAGAAAAAATGGTCACTTTTTTTCCCGTACCTGGGATACAGCTAGGTAAAAAATAGCAGGACTTGCGATCGACTATACTTAGAAAACCACACCTTAAACATATCTTTGTAAATTTCAATTGTGTTTGTAAATTTCATTGCATGTAAAAGTCAAAACAAATGGCATCAAAAGTAGGGATGAGTCTTTCATGAACGAACGGGTCAAAAAGAACGACTCCTTAGAATGAACAGCTGCTTTTTTTTTTTTTTTTGATCGGTGAACGGTTTTAATTAGAGGATCTCTAGTTTTAATCATTGCACTGGAAGCACATTTGTTTCAGTTAGTTCGTTTGTTCCTTTTTATTTTTATTAGTCTTCAAGTTACACTACACAAGTACATATAGTTTTGTTTTTCTTCTCTACTTTATATAATAAAGCATTCGGCATCACTTCCTCTTCAGCTTTTGTCGCCGCATTTTGTTAACGCCGGTAAGTTAATGAATTAGGTTTCATTTTTTTTTCTAGACTACTTCCCGGGTTTTAAAATGTTTATAATTTAATTAATTTATAAATTTAAACCCTTGATATTTTTTAAAAAAAATTAAGTAAGTTTTTTGAATGAATAAAGTCGTTCAAATCAACAACGAAAATGAAGATGAAATGAATGATCCTCTAATGAACGGATCATTAAAATGGACGACATTGTCCATGCTTAATCCAACCTGATCTTAGTTGACCAGGGTCATTCATCGTGAATATGTGTTTCTGAACTTATCTAGTAAAAAACCACATTTCTTTTTTGAAAATAAAGTGTTTATAAAATATTTATTTATCTTAGGAATTGAAAGAATTTTTAGTATCTTCTCTCCTAACCTGTGAACTCAAATGAACGTTGTATTAATGTCATGGTTAATTTGCGCAGATGACCAGAAAGTTCTATCGCGTGAAAAAATCGAAATATCACGTGATTAAATATCATTGAAAAAAATCAGGACGTAAAACTCCATTGATAAAAATGCTTGTGTGTAAACTCAGGCTGGGAAATGCGGAACCTCTAGCATTATTTCCTAACTTATTCGACGGTCAATTGACGTAGGAATTCTTTTTGCATGTTCAACAAATCAACCTTACAAATGCTGTATTTCTTCTAGCTAAGCTATGTCATAGAATGCTAGGAAAAAAATGATTACTTTCTGATAGCCACACATTCTAAAAATAACATTGTTCATACTTTTACTACAAAAATATTTCATTGATAAGGACAAGACTAAACTCAGGGATGTTCATAAAAAGGGTGCATAGCACCATTTAAAGTTGTTGGGGGGATGTTTTAGGCGGTCTTTGATTCGTCTTTGGAGCGTTTCGTTTTGTGTTGGGGAGGGGGGGGGGTGCTCCTCAATATGTGTGAGAACTGCGATATTGCTTTTGGGAGGATGGGAATCGCAGTTTCACTTATTTATTTTGCTAAGAGGAATATTTGAAATTATTTATTTGTATTTGAGGGGGCTCCACCCCTGCTCGTTTCGCTCTGCAACCACCGTTCGCTACCTGCGGGGCTGCAAATCACCTGCATCAGGTGATAATTGATGATAACGCTTTTTCCCCCCGGATATCCTGTATTTTTATCAATTTATATCTCCGGTCCCTTAAGGATTAGAGGGGTGAGACAGGGTGAAATAGCTTTCACTGGATGTCCTGTATCCAACGGTACCAATATTGACCTGGTAGACATTGACAGTCTAGAGGAGATAGGGTAACAGACGCACGCAAAGACACACAGAAAGACCCGCATATTTTTAAATAGTATACATTATAAAGAAATTTCGAAACTTTTAAGATTATTTCCGGACAGCGTTCCGGGACTTCACGGAATTGGACCAGCTTCCTGGGAAATTCAAGGGTTTTTTGTGAAAAGGTTTCCTGAATCACTGCAAGATGCATGAATGTGGACTTCTCAAGAAGAAAACTCAATAAAATATAAATAACAATGCGGAAAATGGTTATCTTAGAAAGTGATGTCTCTTATGATTTATGAAAGTGGATATTCAAAAAATCTTTTTTTACCCGACTGCGCGTACGCGACGCAAAAGAGAGTAATGTGTTTATGAGTCTATGTATCAGGACTGCGGAGTCGGAAGAACCCTCATGGGAAGGAGGAAAAACCACTAAACAGAGATTGAAATAGTGATTCCATTTTATGACATTTTCGCGTTGTATTTTATTGTAAACCTAAGATGCATACAAAGTTAGAAATTCAATTTGAAAATAAAACTATCCAATAGTTGCGATTTCTAAGGTGAGATTATAATCTCTTTTTTTTTTTTAAATCTGAAAAGGATTACTTTGCTCTCCTTTAATTTTTAACAAATAGATATTGTTCAAATCCTGTGCTTTCAATTTTTGAAGGCTTTAACTTGAGAGAGAGAAAAAAAAAACTTTTTTGTTAAGTCAAAAAACCTTTTTGAGAGGGGGTGGCCCCCTCTCCCTCCTGGGTGACACCAGGGTTCGTACGCTCCGGGAATTCCGGGAAAACCGGGAATTGTCAGGGAAAATGACACTGTCAAAAATGTCAGGGAAAAGTCAGGGAGATTTCAAATTTTGTCCTCCAAAAAATTTTTTTCCCCAAGGAATTAAGTACCATGTGGTCTAGTCTTCGTTTTTATTGTGATTTCACGAAAAAAATTGTAAATTTTTATCTAAACCGACTGGCACTTAAAAACTGCAATCGAAAAATGAACGTTTTTTTCACAACGAAAAATGCGCCAAAAGAGCGAAGATTTTCTTGCATGGAGTCAGTGAGGGGAACGCATTTCTTTCTACTGCCTAAAGTTATAGATGGGTTGCCACAACATTCTATTCGGTTCAGGGTTCGTACGCTTCGGGAAAACTTAAAATTATCATTTAAAATGACATAGTCAAAAATGTCAGGGAATTTTCCAAATGTGTCCCCAAAATTTTTCTTTTCCCAATTTTTCCCCAGGGAATTTGGTTTTATGAGATCTATTCTTCATTTTTATCGATGTATTTAAAAAAAATTGTAACAATTTTATAGCAATGAAAAAAGTGGCGACCCAAAAAATCTTCCGCAGCCGCCATTTTTGGCTCTCAGTAGTTCCCAAGGGAAAAAAAAATCAGGTGAACAGCAATTATGCACAAACTCAAAAGGAGAGAAGACAATTTACTGCTTCGGAAGCACAACCTGTAGATGGGAGGGTCGATCGGGGAAAATCGTTTTTATTTATTTTTTTTTTTTTGATCGAAAATCATTTCAGCTACGTGTGAAACGTAGTCGCCATCTTTGGTCATTTCACAAGATGGAAGTAGATACGACCCTAAAATGCCTAAGTTTCTAAAAACAAAGCAGAATTGGATGTTTTCTTTAATTAAAAACTGATGAAAATAACAAAAAATGGTCCACAAATTGTTTTTCTATAGTTATTTAAAATAATTTTCTTGAGAAATGAAAAATTTTGTTCTTAAAACTTAATCTTATCCTCACTGCCTCGGACGCAAATGTGATAAAAACTTTTCAATGAATTGTAGTTTCATGAAGATTTATTATTTTTTAATTGTCTTCATGCGACAAATTAAAAAAGCTATTTCTTATTTTTGGGCATAGCCGCCATATTTGGTCATTCCCAAGATGGAAGTACACAAGACTTTTTAAGTGCCTAAGTTCCCGAAAACGGCATTGGATGTTAATTGCAATGCAAACGAAAACAACACAAATTGTGCCTTTTTTTTTCCGGATAATTTGTAATCATTTTCTGGAAAAATGCAAAATTTAATCTTCATAACATTTTTTGTTTTAATTGATTTAGACTCTTATGTGCTAAATACTGACTATTTTGCTTTTATTGTAGCTTTTTAAGGATTATTAATTATTTATTACTACTTTTATACTACAAATCCAAAAATCTACTTATTATTTTAAATTTTTCACTTTGTCGCCATATTTGATCGTTTGCACAATGGAAGTAGACTTAAACTTCCAGAAACAGAATTGGATGTTTATATCAATGAGTAACATTGAAAATAACATTAAATGTGCAAAAAGTTATGAATTTTTGAAAATTAACTATTACTTTCTGGAAAAGAAAATTTGAAATTTTAATGTAAGCGTCCTTTAATATGTGAAAAAAAAAAAAAAAAGATTATTGGCATTGGCCTATGATCGGCGGATGTTGATTTTTGTTACTATGCATTACATGGTATGCCGATTGATGCAACAAGTTAACCATATTTATACTGAAATTTAGCTTTGCATTTTGCTCAATATGTTTTGTGTAACCTACTTATAAGAAAATAAAAAGTATTGTAAACCAAAAGCGGATGCTAAAAGGTTGCTGCAGGACTACAGCAAAACGCTATAATATTACGCGTGACATCAAAGAAACGCTAAAATAAGTTGAAAGTACTCTATTTTCAACAAATAGTAAACAAATTAAAACAATTTTGAACAAAATGTTTAAAGAAAACTTAAAATTTTGACAGAGAAAACAAAGGAAAAAAATCCTTTTTTTTATAATCTAAGGGGAGAAGTTTCAGTTCTTCTGCATTGCTACTTTAAACAATTTTAATTATTTTGAAAATATTACTATTTAAACTTAAATTTTGAATGAAGCGAGTAACCTGGAATTTTCTAAAAAACAACCTGGAAAACCTGGAAAAGTCAGGGAACTTTTTTTAACCAAAAGTGTATGAACCCTGGACCCATCTTGTGGGTAACACCTCAACTTAATTTCAAAGATTTCATCTTAAAAATTTCAACGAACATATTGCACTATATTGTGGGAAGAGGTCGGGTACATGTACGTCTTCAGTAAATTTCACACAAAATGCGGCAGTATACAGCTTTGTACGAATAGCTTTTACTATACTTACACTTCTTGGCTCAAATTTTAATTTTAATTTTTTGAGTTTTGGAATTAACTGTTATGAAGATTTTAAGGTTAAATACAATTATTGAGTGTTGTAACCAATAAATCATGTACCGATTTTATTATGTACTTTGTAGTGACAAACAAGCTTTCTTACATAAAGTCTTTATATTTAAAATACATTTTTACTCTTTATCGGATCTTTTGGATTTGCGCTTTCCTGCCAACACTTATTTGAATTTACCTACCCTCATAAGTTTCCCGCCTTGCTCAAGCGATATATACATTCCTTTTACTCTTTTATAGCTGAGATCGAGGTAAAAAATATATTATTACTAGATGACCCAGCCACGCGTTGCTGTGGCAAAGAAGTTGGATTAAAATAAACTTTTACTCATTATTTTGATAGAATCAAATAAATATTTTTAATAGAGCTTAAAATAGTACAGCCGATTTTAAAACATATGAGATTGATAATGGGCGTGATTCAATGTAAAATCGATTCCTAAATGCTCCTGGAAAATTATGGGCAGCTGATGTGGCCAATTTCTGCCAGTAACATGTCATGCCAAAACCCGGAAAATTTTCCGATAAAAGTTAATAACATTCCTGAAATCATCTCAGAAGAATCTTGAAAAATTCGAAGATCTTCCCGTTAGTCGTGTTTCTGGAACTTGAGTGTGAAAGGGATACAAAAAAAAAAAAAGCTTAGCACCTTTCTGATTTATAAGGAACTTCTATAAGCAGTAATGCAAACATAGCCAAAGCTTAGCCAGAACTGCAAGCAAGTATCGAAAATTTTTACTCAGTAACGTCTCGGATTTTTTTTTTTTTTTTTTTTTTTTTTTACAGTGCCGGCTGAAGAAAGTACTTATTGAGTTCAGTGAGTACTAACTAAATTTTCTATGGAAAAAGCACTATACTTACGCTTAGTAAATTTTGTAAGTATGACTTCCGCAAAAAAAAAAAAAAAAAAAAAAAAAAAAACTTGAAACTTATAGTAAATATTGAAACTGATTCTAAAATAACCGAATGTAGAAACTAAGCGTAAACCACCATACACTTTTAGATTCTACACTACATTTTATTCACCTCAGCTTTCTCTATAGTTTGTAATCAATAACTTCTTTACAAAATACACTAACTAAATTAAAAACACATAAAAATTAAATTTTTTCAATGAAGTAGATAACATTGACTTCGAACTATTGTTTCTATTACTTGAAAACTGAAAATTATCTAAGCACTAAGTTGTGCGCAGTGTTCTTGCTTAACCAGTCTTTTGCTAATACGAAAAGTATGATAACTTTCTACGTGCGAGTAAGTGATATACGGTTGCCCATAAGAGAAATATTTATGTTTCAAGTCCAAACCGAAAGAAGACATTGTTTGTTCTCGAAATCTATTTATGGTCTTTGCAAAAGCTAAACGAATAAAATTGAAGCCTTTCAAATGTGTTTGAAAATTATGACGCTATTAATGGATTACGTGGCAACACAAACATTTCTCCTTTAAACTTTCCCGACAAAATTGTTGACTTTTGATGAAGAAACGTGTAACGTTGCGTAATTTAGGTGGGTTTAAATCGCGAAAAAGAATAAATTGTTGAGCCAAATTTCAACCGGAAATCGTGTAGACGCATTCCTGGTGTATCCAGGGAATTTAAAAATTCATTTGGAGTGTTTACTGCTTTTCTTTCATCGACAACTGTGTAGGCTTTTTCAGCATTAATGGGAAGCTTTTTTTTTAAAGCCGTCAGTAATGGCTCATTATTCGCAATAATTGTAGCTAAGACAGAGTCATTGCTGTGTTGTTATACGTTGCAAATCAGTGTTAACTAAGTCGGTGGCCCAACTATCAAGTGACGGCATATCATAATAACTAAGTGGCAAATTAGAAATTGAAACGCAAAAACCTTCAGTTAAAACTAAAGCTTCATATTCATCGCTGGGGTAAAATCTGGATTTGGACATTTGTGTGTTTGTCAAACTTTATGAAATACGTCTTCAAACGTGAAAGTTATATAGTTTCTCCTTAAAAAATAATGATTGTGTTGGATAGTATGTCGTCAAAATTGTTTCAAACAGTTGACCAATACTGTTTCTCCTTATGTCAAACATGTATTATAAAGTGTCAACTCCCGACGACTTTGTGCGGCCAATAAATACAATTTGCGACATGCATCAGGATATTTATTTGACAGTCGACAATTGACGATCCACAAATATTCCTGTCTGTTCGGGAATGTTTATCGAAAACAAAACTGCTACAAAACCAGCGCGATTACAGAGGCAATTATGATTTTAAAAAAATTAAATTTATCTGGGAATAGACTCTCAATTAGTTCACTTTTCGTCTCAACGGCAGACGAAATCGGCAGACTGTCTGGCTATTTGTTGTACTGTATATTTTGATACAGTTCAATTTCACCGTTTCCAATACTCAGCAATTGCTTAGAAAATACTTGTGCGAATAGATAATTTTGCGTTTATACTCGCATGTTCATGGCCAATCGCATTATCTCGACATTACACTATAGAAACGATTGTTTTAAACATGCGTTGATTTCATCGGAATAACAGGTAATGTCTGCCGGAAGTCCCCAGACAGTATTCAGATGATTTCGCCTAAAAGTTTATCGTTGCCGTTCAAATATTGCACAATCCTAGGATGTGCTTCGAATGAATGCTTTTACTCATGAGCCATAGTACACTTATCCCAAATTATAATTTCACTCTCTTGCAACACTACAGCCATACCACGTTTTTTTTTCTTTAATGTTACACATTGCGTTTTGTTTGTTATGAATATCTAATAGGCAACTTTAAAGCTGAATGTGCTGTTCGTCTACCATCTAAAAAAGTAGCAGCAATGTCTGACGATGCAATTGTCACTGCAATTTTATGTTGCGAACGTATCTTAGCAAGAATTAATGATATTAAAAATCTCTCGGGGGAAAAAAATAAAGAAAATAATTGTTTTCCACTTAAATTCATTAACCTTCCTAAAATTAACCTGGAATATTTTTGAAGAATTCAGTAGTCTTCTTGGTTAAAGGCAGTTTTATGGTTCTGTCACCTTCAGAGAAGCCTAACGCAGGTTTAATATAATAGCCAGGAACCTTCCTGCTTTTCTAAGAAAGCTCTCAAAGCATTAATACACGCATTGCCAACGCGACGACAAACTCTCAAGCAATTAGCTCGAATTCAACTCCCCGGCAACTCTTGCAAAGCTTCGTGATCCAGATATCTCTTCGCATTCATTGGATGTTGAGTCAATCTGGACGAACCGTAATCGCTCCGAAACCGATACACCTATTAAATACGTTTAGTTAATCTTGATACTGGTGGAGAAAAATACTTTTCACAACGGTGTGAAATCTGCAATTTGTAGCAATTCAAGGAAACGTTTTGAAAAATATAGTTGATTTTCTCAGGAAGTAAATAATAACCTGTAATATCCCGAAACGTTATATGGAATTCTAAGCAGCATTTCTGAGTTTTTTTATCATGGTGTTTTTAGTAGTAAGTCATACGATGTTAGAGTTATATCGATTAATTAACTTACACCGCCATCTATTTAGAATTTTTAGAACTAAACAATTAATTCACACTATTATTGCATAATTAATATGAAATTTGCAATAAAAATTTATAAAAACCATCCTATCTTTTAAGTTGGACCAAATGACACATAGATATGAAATTTTAGAAAAATCGGTTGAGTAGTTTCGGAGTTTACCCCGAACAAACATCGTGACACGAGATTTTTATATATATATAGATTTTTATTTGAAAGTGATTACTTAGAAAATGTTAAGCAACAAGCAAACTAGGTGATGGCGTAGACAGTCTACTACAGAGGGTCCGATAAACAAGCAAGCCGGTTGGTTGCCAATGACAGTTGTTTTGTTATTATTGGACCTTTCTACATGTAATCAAACCAATTGGTAGTCCATTTTTTTAAAAAATGCAAGTTTCACTGACTCAGTGAAAATTAAAGAAAAAAAAAGAAACACGGAGTCGGAGTCTGCATGTTTTCGAACGACTGCGACTCCGACTCCTTTACCCCAAAATCAGTCCGACTCTTCGACTCCGGCTCCACAGCCCTTCTATGTATGTTTGCTCCTATGTGGCGTTGTAGAGGCTAAACGCCTTATCCAATTTTGATGATTCTTACGTCAATCAATTTGTCTAAACCATGGAAGTGTCACTAAACACATGACAGTAATCAAAATTCACCATATCAACAGCTGGTTGCTATATTGACAATTCGGGATGGTATCGCACGCTGCCTGCGTGCGACACAGCGTGCGACAAATGCAGGTAGCGTTTTCATTGCCTGAATTTTCTGTTTACTAAGTCTACTAATTCAATTTCCATCTCTTACATGTTGCATTTGTTTTTGTCGTGGTTCAGGGAACTGAGTTTCTCGACGTACACTTTCTTAACCGTGTTTTTTAGTTTTGAAAGAAAGATTTAACTGATGGACTCTTCCGAGCTCGCGTGAGTTATTACATATGAGTTATACAGGCTGTTTATATAGCTATGCTGTGGTTGACTTAAGTTTGCGCATTTTTGCCGAAGGTCCTTAGATTGAATAATAATTAGTACACTGTAAAAACGATTCAGAAACGTTCAGGAAAATAAAAGGCAGCTGATGTGCCCAATTTCAACCAGTAACATATCTTACAAAAGCCAGGAACGTTTTCCGATAAAAGTCAGTAACCTTTCTGAAATATTGGGAAATCTCCCCTGTTAAAGCCAGTCTTGAACCTTCTAGAAAAATGAATTTGATTTAATGTGTTTGATTAGAACCTTCCTGATTTACCAAGAAAGCTTCAGAAGCATTAGAGCAATCATAGCCAAAGCTGCACGCAAGAACCAAGCATATTCCTTGACTCGCAAAGCTGCAGCTATCCAATGACGTATATTGTTCCCGTCGGGAGCTTGGTCAATCTGGACGGGCCGTAGTCAAGTAAAAGCCGATACACTTAATAAACACGCTCAGTCAATCTTTAAACTGGTAGCAAAAAATATCTTTCACACGAGTGAAAAGTCTGTATTCGTGCATCTTTTAGCAATTCAGGAAACTTTTTTGCGGAGATACTTGATTTTACGGGGAAATAGGTGAAAACCTCTGGAATCCCGAAACGTTCCACGGAAATAACCAGTAACGTTTCGGAATGTTTTTACAGTGTAGTTTAGACCACCACAAGTTACTTAATAATCCTCACGATATAAACTCTGTCAATAAAATGATAAGATTGCGAAATTTACCATCTTATAATCATAATAACTAAGTCAATGAAAATTAAATAAAAAGAGTAAAATAAAAAATAATTATTAAATAAAAACAAAAAACCCAACTGCTTAAAAAAAAGCCAAGTTAAGTACTACTGAATAACTACACCATTGAAATAGTTTTATAATCGATACACACGTAAGACAAATCATAAATTCAAGAGCAGAATAAAAGGAAAATATGTGTTTGAAGAACTGTTTGAATACCCTTGAGAGCTATCAACGCTACATTTAACTTATTAATAGTGATATGACGTTAACATACGCAAACGACTCTCTTGTTTTCTTATAATGGCGCAAAGAAAAAATATTTTTTGATTATTTGGACTCTAATTTTGCCCTTTCACTGACTGTCATTTATAAGTCAAACATAAATACTCATTACATATAGAAATAAGTCAATAAATAAATAAACAAATAGAAAATAAAATAAATGAATAAATTGATTAATAATTAAATTGAAAAAAAAATCAGAACTATACCGAAAATGTCGCATTTTTGTCACCTTTATTTAATTGAAATATTTGTCAAACATGAAGATTTTTTTTTTTACTGTTTGCTGTCTTACCGTAAACACTGATAAAATACATTCCAAGTTTTTTTAGAAGCTAAAACCTTAATTTTAAGTACTGAAAAATATTTCTAGTAGGAATATTTAAATTCTCACATAAACTATTCAAGTTGCGTTTACGATTTTTATTTAGTCTTCTTACATTAACAGAATAAGTAAACGTGCGCAAATAATCATTTTAATTCAATTTTACCATAATCAACTCTGAAATCGATACCGGAATGTGTGTTTCACAAATTTCAAAGGCATTAGCTCATATCTGCTCAAAACGTCCATGACCAATGAACGAAATAACAGATTTAAGCACAGTAACGCGATCCCGAGCAAGCACGCATTTAGACATCTGCGTTTCATTTACTAACGTGCGACATTAAAAAAGTGTTGAAAATAAATATGCTGCTGTCACACACGTGTCTTTTTTGGAATCTTCTAACGAGTTATCGGAAATGCGGATTGAAAGAAAAGGCATTTATCTATTTCCTTTTGACGTCAGAAGATTAAGTCTGCCACCGTTTTTGGGCAAATGGTGTGTGATTTAGATATTGACGTTAGTTTCTAAGTACAGAGCCGTTTGTATAATTCTTTACAACATTTAAAAAAAAAATCAAACTTATTTCACGCATGGGAATAAATAGTTTTGAAAAGAAGCAGTTTCAGTAATAGTCTTATTCAGTGAAGAAAATAAAGCCCAGTCGCTTTGCTCTTCCTTGCCACAGACCTGGGTTTGATTCCCGGGTGGAACACGGTTGACTCAGCCCTTCACCCCAGTAGCGGGTCGATAAAACGAGTACCAAACGTGCTTGGGAACTAAACGCTGGGGGTTCCGCGTTCAGATGCCCCCCCCCTCTCTTGAATTGGAGCATCTGCCCTCTATGAATAAAACTGAGATACGCGCAGTAGGCCTTGGACACCATACATGTTGCCCCACTGAATTTAGTTTTTATAAAATAATTATATATCGCTGAATTTCTTATAGTTTGTGTCTTGCATGTTAATTACAGGAGTGTGTGAAAGGAGAGGTTATGTGACATTTGTTTACATTTTGAGATAATCATATTGATAGTGCTATTTGAAGGGGTGAGAGGAAAAAGAAGTTATGAAAAATTTACTAACATTTTGTAACGATCGGTTAGAACATAACCACTTCTTCCACTCCCTACTTCAATTTTGAAAATTAATGAGCATCTTTGATGCCACATTCAAAAGTTTTAACTTTATGTTGTTCTTAAATTGTTGAAGCAATTTCCGCTTTTTAATAAAACAGGAGTTAAAAAATTCTCTAAAAATCAAAGAACCGTACCAAAATAATAATAATACTAGTCGACCCGTGTGGAACTCCGCACTGTGCTTCGAATCGTTTCATAAGGCATTTCCCTCTTTAAAAATTTCAAAGGAAGAACATTATGAAGAAGAACCGAAAAAAAGTAAGCGCAGAAGAGAAGGCATGTAATTTAAAGACATCAGTAACAAAACGTCGTTAAATACAACTTTGTGATAATTTGATCATCGCTCACCTTTTGGTCGTACATATTTTCAATGCAAACATAAATATCATTAAAAGTGGCTGAGTAGTGACACGTGAAAAAGCAATAATTGTGCATGTGAAAAAACAGGTTGTGGCAAATACAGTCCTGCCCATGTGAGCATCTGACAGAAAAAAAGAAACATTAAAGAGATATTTATTGGCACGGATTCGAATTGGCGCCATTCTGATTAACAGCTCGACACCCCAACAAACCTAGCAATTGCGCCTTCCTTTTCGAAAGTTATTCATTGAAGGAATGCGTAGTAAAAAACAGAAAAAAGCTTTTTGACAAAAGAAAAACAAAATAATAATAAGATCATGCTTCTATATTTTGTCATTAACCAGCATGATACGATTTAAAATTATTGGTAAAGCATGGAATTTGATTAAAGAATGACGAAGATCTCACGTAGCGATTGAAATAAACATTCTAGAGAAGCAATAAATGAGATTCAAAATAAGTGTAATAATTTTTATCTTTGAATATTGAACTATTTCACATAGAAGGTTGCTTTAACCGTTACGGCTTTAATGCCCGCACATGTTTCTCTTTTAATCGAACACTTAAAATGCAGAACCAAAACCAGTTGAACTGAGTCCGTTTTTTAAGTGTAATTTTTCAAACGTATACAAAATGTATTTTTTTTTAGCAGAAAGCAGAGGAGTAAAAAATGATTTCTTGCTAATGAAGTTGATAATAATTTTAATGCTTTATATCGTATTCGCGCGAATAAAAAATTAAAGGTTTACTGGGTGAAACTCGTAGTTTTAATTTGGCGTAGTACTTTTTCATTTGTACAAAAGGTCGAACACTGCTATTAGAAACATCTACATTTCAGCATACAATGAAAATGTTTTTCTGCACAAAAAGGATTTCCTTTAGGTAAATCTAATACTTTTTTATGCTTACATTATGCTGAGTGGTCTGGATGTAGTCAAAGCTTAAAAAAAGGAAGAACGCCCTTCAATTAACAATCAACTTATCTGAATGATGACTGTAGCCTGCATAAAGGAGTCGAAACATCAAGTAGCATTCCCACTGCATTTATTTTATTACGTTTGTATGTTATGAGTACATGTAATGCGTAATTCTAATATAAATTTGATATGTCGGACAGCCCAAACTTGCCCGAAGTTCAGATAGTTTATAGCCGAACGCTCTACCGAAAAAAACTTATCAATTTAACTGAACAACTAAGTCCAGTGCTTTTAAGCTTTTTTAAAATATGAACACACACACACACACAGGCCTTTTTTTTTTTTTTTTTGCCGAAAGCGACGTAAAAAAATGGAAAACTGCATTAGAACTTTGCTTTAAAAAATGCATAAGAACTACAGGCTGCATCAAGGTTTTGAAACAGCAAGAGGCGATTTCGAAAACTTGAATTTTCGACCGTAAGTCTTTTTTTCGTCATTGGATAGCCTGATAAGTTTTAAAATGAGAGGGGATTAATATATAAGATAAGATATTGAAGAAAAATATTTTTATTTTTGAAAATTTTTACAATTTGTTATCGCAGGCTGCTTAAACCGTTATAACTTAGATGGCAGCACGTGTTCATCATTTAACAGCTCGGTTAAAATACAAAATAAATTGAACTATGCTTTCGAATGTAGTAAAAATGTGATAAGCTATTTGTTTTTTAGCAAAAAGAAGAAAAAATACATATTTTACCCTTCAAATTGAGGTAGTATTTTATTTATTTGTACAGAGAGTCAAAAACTCATTAGAAGAATATATATTTCAATATACGATTTATTATTTTTTTTCTGAACAAAAAACAATTCTATTGTAGTCTGAAATCTTAAACCTGTTACTTATATTTTCGCTTACATTATGCTTTAATTTTCTTTCCAGAGCCAAAGCTTCAAAAAAAAAAAAAAAAAAAAAAAAAACACGTGCAATTTTGAAGTAATTTAGCACAAAATCACTAAATGTTTTCATATCAGCAAGGAGCGTTTCCTTCTCATTTATTCTATTCCCTCATAGTTGTTATTCATTTAATTCAGTGTTCATGTAATGCGCGATATTTCTCTAATTTTTTTTTGTTGCAGATTGTTCGGACGTGGGCCCGAACACGTAATCTTCTGGTTACGAAGAGAACGCTCTGCCGATCAAGCTATTCAGCTCTGTCGGTCATAGCGCAAATTAAAGTTATAAGTTTGACCGAAAACCTTATTTTGGTTCTTTAAAACAGGTTTTTCGGCTAAAAGAAACAATTTTCAGACCTTGGGTCTATTTTTCGTCAGTAGCCAGCACCATAAGCTGTAAAATAAGCCGTAAATCAAAGAAATCGATCAAGAATTGAGGGAAATTTGGCGTAGAAACCAAAAACAGGCTACAGAAATAATATATAAGGACTAGTCGACCCGTACGGAACTCCGCACTGAGCTTCGAATCGTTTCATAAGGCATTTCTCTCTTGAAAAATTTCAAAGAAAGAACATTATGAAGAAGAACCAAAAAAAAGTAAGCGCAGAAGAGAAGAGAAGGCATGTAATTTAAAGACATCAGTAATAAAACCTCTTTAAATACAACATTGTGATAATTTGATCATCGCTCGCCTTTTGGTCGTACATATTTTCAATGCAAACATAAATATCATTAAAAGTGGCTTAGTAATGACTCGTGAAAAAGCAATAATTGTGCATGTGAAAAAAACAGGTTGTGTCAAATACATTCCTGCCCATGTGAGCATCTGACAGGAAAAAAAGAAACATTAAAGAGATATTTATTGGCACGGATTCGAATTGGCGCCATTCTGATTAACAGCCCGACACCCCAACAAACCTAGCAATTGCGCCTTCCTTTTCGAAAGCTATTCATTGAAGGAATGCGTAGTAAGAAACAGCAAAAAAGCTTTTTGCCAAAATAATAATAATAATAAGATCATGCTTCTATATTTTGTCATTAACCAGCATGATACGATTTAAAATTATTCGTAAAGCATGGAATTTGATTAAAGAATGACGAATATCTCACGTAGCGATAGAAATAAACATTCTAGAGAAGTAATAAATTAGATTGAAAACAAGTGTTTTTATCTTTGAATATTGAACTATTTCACATAGAAGGTTGCTTTAACCGTTACGGCTTAAATGTACGCACATGTTTCTCCTTTAATCGATCACTTAAAATTCAAAACCAAAACCAGTTGGAGTCCATTTTTTAAGTGTAATTTTTCGATCGTAGAGAAAATGTATTTTTTGGGTGAAACCCGGAGTTTTAATTTGGCGTAGAATTTTTTTCATTTGTATAAAAGGTCGAACACTGCTATTAGAAAAATCTACGTTTCAGCGTACAAAGAAAATGTTTTTCTGCACAAAAAGGATTCCCTTGAGGTAAATCTAATACTTTTTTATGCTTACATTATGTTTAGTGGTCTGGACGGAGTCAAAGCTTAAAAAAAGGAAGAACACCCTTCGATTAACAGTCAACTTATCCGAATGATAACTGTAGCCTGCATAAAGGAATCGAAATACCAAGTAGCATTCCCACTGCATTTATTTTATTACGTGTGTATGTTATGAGTACATGTAATGCGTAATACTAATATAAATTTGATATTATGTCGGACAGCCCAAGCTTGCCAAAAGTTCAGATAGTTTATAGTCGAACGCTCTACCGAAAAAAACTTATCAATTAAACCGAACAACTAAGTCCAGTGCTGTTAAGCTTTATTAAAATATGAACACCCACACAGGCTATTTTTTTTTTTTTTTTTGCCGAAAGCGACGTAAAAAATGGAAAACTGCATTAGAACTTTGCTTTAAAAAATGCATAAGAACTACAGGCAGCATCAAGGTTTTGAAACAGCAAGAGGCGATTTCGAAAACTTGAATTTTCGACCGTAAGTATTTTTTTCGTCATTGGCCAGCCTGATAAGTTTTAAAATGAGAGGGGATTAATATATAAGATATTGAAGAAAAATGTTTTTATTTTTGAAAATTTTTACAATTTGTTATCGCAGGCTGCTTAAACCGTTATAACTTAGATGACAGCACGTGTTCATCATTTAACAGCACGGTTAAAATACAAAATAAATTGAACTATTCTTTCGAATGTAGTAAAAATGTGATAAGCTATTTGTTTTTTAGCAAAAAGAAGAAAAAATATATATTTTACCCTTCAAATTGAGATAGTATTTTATTTATTTGTACAAAGAGTCAAAAACTCATTAGAAGAATATATATTTCAATATACGATTTATTATTTTTTTTCTGAACAAAAAACAATTGTATTGTAGTCTGAAATCTTAAACCTGTTACTTATATTTTCGCTTACATTATGCTTTAATTTTCTTTCCAGAGCCAAAGCTTCAAAAAAAAAAAAAACACGTGCAATTTCGAAGTAATTTAGCACAAAATCACTGAATGTTTTCATATCAGCAAGGAGCATTTCCTTCTCATTTATTCTATTCCCTCATAGTTGTTATCCATTTAAGTCAGTGTTCATGTAATGCGCGATATTTCTCTAATTTTTTTGTTGCAGATTGTTCGGACGTGGGCCCGAACACGTAATCTCCTGGTTACGAAGAGAACGCTCTGCCGATCAAGCTATTCAGCTCTGTCGGTCATAGCGCAAATTAAAGTTATAAGTTTGACCGAAAACCTTATTCTGGTTCTTTAAAACAGGTTT
This sequence comes from Uloborus diversus, assembly GCF_026930045.1. Lineage (NCBI taxonomy): Eukaryota > Metazoa > Arthropoda > Arachnida > Araneae > Uloboridae > Uloborus > Uloborus diversus. The sequence continues at coordinate 94,845,625 of NC_072740.1, read as the reverse complement.
TTCGGCTAAAAGAAACAATTTTCAGACCTTGGGTCTATTTTTCGTCAGTAGCCAGCACCATAAGCTATAAAATAAGCCGTAAATCAAAGAAATCGATCAAGAATTGAGGGAAATTTGGCGTAGAAACCAAAAACAGGCTACAGAAATAATATATAAGGACTAGTCCACCCGTGCGGAACTCCGCACTGTCCTTCGAATCGTTTCATAAGGTATTTCGCTCTTTAAGAATTTCAAAGGAAGAACATTATGAAGAAGAATCGAAAAAAAAGTAAGCGCAGAGAGAAGGCATGTAATTTAAAGACATCAGTAACAAAACCTCGTTAAATACAACGTTGTGATAATTTGATCATCGCTCACCTTTTGGTCGTACATATTTTCAATTCAAACATAAATATCATTGAAAGTGGTTGAGTAGTGACTCGTGAAAAAGCAAAAATTGTGCATGTGAAAAAACAGGTTGTGGCAAATACAGTCCTGCTCACGTGAGCATCTGACGGAAAAGAAAGAAACATTAAAGAGATATTTAGTGGCACGGATTCGAACTGGCGCCATTCTGATTAAAAGCACGACGCTCAACCAAACCTAGCAATTGCACCTTCCTTTTCGAAAGCTGTTCATTGAAGGAATGCGTAGCAAAGAACAGCAAAAAAGCTTTTTGCCAATAATAATAATAATAATAATAATAATAATAATAATAATAATAAGATCACGCTTCTATGTTTTGTCATTAACCAGAATGATACGATTTAAAATTATTCGCAAAGCATGGAATTTGATTAAAGAATGACGAAGATCTCACGTAACGATTGAAACGAACATTATAGAGAAGTAATAAATTAGATTGAAAATAAGTGTTTTTATGTTTGAATATTGAACTATTTCACATAGAAGGTTGCTTTAACCGTTATGGCTTAAATGCTTGCACATGTTTCTCTTTTAATCGAACACTTAAAATTCAAAACCAAAACCAGTTGAACTGAGTCCGTTTTTTAAGTGTAATTTTTCGAACGTAGAAAAAATGCATTTTTTTTTCAGCAGAAAGCAGAGGAGTAGAAAATGATTTCTTGCTAATGAAGTTGATAATAATTTTAATGCTTTATATCGTATTCGCGCGAATAAAAAATTATAGGTTTACTGGGTGAAACTCGTAGTTTTAATTTGGCGTAGTATTTTTTCATTTGTATAAAAGGTCGAACACTGCTATTAGAAACATCTACATTTCAGCATACAATGAAAATGTTTTTCTGCACAAAAACGATTTCCTTTAGGTAAATCTAATACTTTTTTATGCTTACATTATGCTGAGTGATCTGGATGTAGTCAAAGCTTAAAAAAAAAAGGAAGAACACCCTTCGATTAACAGTCAACTTATCCAAATGATAACCGTAGTCTGCATAAAGGAGTCAAAACACCAAGTAGCATTCCCACTGCATTTATTTTATTACGTTTGTATGTTATGAGTACATGTAATGCGTAATACTAATACGAATTTGATATTATATCAGACAGCCCAAACTTGCCCGAAGTTCAGATAGTTTATAGTCGAGTTTATAGCCGAACGCTCTACCGAAAAAAACTTATCAATTTAACCGAACAACTAAGTCCAGTGCTTTTAAGCTTTATTAAAATATGAACACACACGCAGGCTATTTTTTTTGCCGAAAGCGACGTAAAAAATGGAAAACTGCATTAGAACTTTGCTTTTAAAAAATGCATAAGAACTACAGGCAGCATCAAGGTTTTGAAATAGCAAGGGGCGTTTTCGAAAACTTGATTTTTCGACCGTAAGTCTATTTTTCTTCATTAGCCAGCCTGATAAGTTCTAAAATGAGAAGGGAATAGTATATAAGGTAAGCTATTGAAGAAACATTTTTTTATTCTTAAAAATTTTTACAATTTGTTACCGCAGGCTCCTTAAACCGTTATAACTTAGATGGCAGCACGTGTTCATCATTTAACAGCACGGTTAAAATACAAAATAAATTGAACTATGCTTTCGAATGTAGTAAAAATGTGATAGGCTATTTGTTTTTGTGCAAAAAGAAGAAAAAATATATATTTTTCCCTTCAAATTGAGGTAGTAATTTTTTTATTTGTACAAAGAGTCAAAAACTCATTAAAAGAATATATATTTCAATATACGAATTATTATTTTTTTCTGAACAAAAAACAATTCTATTGTAGTCTGAAATCTTAAACCTGTTACCTGTATATTTTCGCTTACATTATGCTTTAATTTTCTTACCAGAGCCAAAGCTTAAAAAGGAAAAAAAAAAAAAAAAAGTTTAATTTAGAAGTAATTTAGCACAAAGTCATTTCAAGTTTTCATATCAGCAAGGAGCGTTTCCTTCTCATTTATTCTATTTCTTCATAGTTGTTATTCACTTAATTAAGTGTTCATGTAATGCGCGATATTTCTCTAATTTTTTGCTGCAGATTGTCCGCCCGAACACGCATTCTCCTGGTTATGAAGAGAACGCTCTGCCGATCACGCTATTCAGCTCTGTCGGTCATAGCGCAAATTAAAGTTATAAGTTTAACCGAAAACCTCATTCTGGTTCTTTAAAACAAGTTTTTCGGCTGAAAAAAATTTTTTTAGACCGTGGGTCTATTTTTCGTCAGTAGCCAGCTTGCACCATAAGCTTTAAAAAAAGGCGTAAATCAAAGAAATCGATCAAGAATTGAGGAAAATCTGGCGTAGAAACCAAAAACAGGCTACAGAAATAATATATAAGGATAAATATCCAGTTCGTATTTTTCAAAACTACATCGAAATTTCTGCCCAACACATCGTTTTACTGCCCTTTTTCTAACGTAAAGAAATAGTTTTGTTTAACTTTAATGATAAATTACCTTTCTAAAAATATGTCAATTAATCAAAACGATGCGAATAAAAAAATTACAATATTTTATTTAAAAGTGATATTAAAAATAACTGATATACAAATCATTGATTCAAATAACTGGTAAAGTTAGTGTTACTGTAATAAAACATGCTTAAAATGAAGAATTTTTTAGATTCAAATTTTAAGGCTCCGGTCGCTGAAAACTCTTGGCCCCATGGGTTCAGATGTTTGTCAAAACCTGTATACGCACATCTCTAATGATTATTTTATGTAATCCGTTTCTGTTTTTGGGAAAACGAGGCACTAAATGAAAAATCTTTTGACGCTAGCGCTTTATGCCAAGAGAAAGCGCCTAGAAACTAGCTCTGGGCCTGAATTACTACACGCTGGTTTGAGGACAATAAAACACCAAAAATTACCTTCAAACATCAACCAAAAAAAAAAAAGAAAGAAAAAAAGAGAAAAAGTTTTAATGTCAATAGAAAAAAAAAACCACATTTAGTTAACCTAAAAACATAATCAGAAAGTCCATGTTTACTTGTTTGGAAAGGAGGAAGATTAATCGTCAAATTAATTTCAAAGCTATTAATAATCTTCATATATTCAATAGCCAATTCACTGATTGAGCATGACGGCATTATTTCATTATTGAAGCACCAAAAATTCAGTAAGTTATTTATTGTTTGATACTATTTTTTGGCAATGTCTGACATGCAGGGAAATGCTTTATTTTAACAAGGCTGAACTGGATCCGGTAACTTAACTGTTTTACTGGTAAGACTAATTTTAGGAGAACGAAGAAACGAAAAAGTGGTCAACAATTAACGCTATCTACTGGTTTTTGGGGTTAATCCACTGGCGTTAGGATTAAAATTTCTACTATCGAAATTTCACCTAACAGGCAATTTGCTTCCCTCAAATGAAGAAGTAAATTTCACCCGTCATACCTTTACGGGCGATTTTCTACTTTTAAAATATTTTTCCTGTTTTGTAACTCGTACCAATATTACATTTGTGTCTTTATGCCCTGTTATTGTCTATCACTCCCAAATAATCTTCCTATTCCTTTCATTATACGAAATGATACCTTTCTTTTAATGCTCGCTCACGCGCGGCATCACGCAGTTCAGTAAATTGAAGAAATTATTAAAAAATAAAATGGGTTATTTATATTTATCTAGTAATTTTTTGCCACTCAAATGTTTTTTTTTAAAGCGTAGTTAAAAGATAACATAAATGTTTTCATATAAATATACTTGTTTCCGCCACGTTTTTTCCAAAAAGAAAAGAAAAAGTTTTACTGATTATAATTTGTAAACAAAACCGAAACAAATATTTTCCAGCCAAGAGGGTGATTTCCCTGGAGAATTTGATACTGCAGAATATTTATTGGTGTCTACAAGCAAATACAGGAAAAACAAATCAAATTATTTTTTTTTAGTGTGACATCGGGATAAATAATATCGGGAAGATAACCTAAAATGTAGATTTTCTACAAGTGGGAATGACTCATCACTTCTGAAAAAGTTAAATTTGTTGCAAGACTACAAACAACAAATTCTTTTCTAGAAGCTTGTTTGAAATGCGATCCATCTGTCATCTCATCACGTTGCTGAAAATCACGTTTTCATTTCTGGATCATACATTTGACAGTGAGGGAACGTAAACAAAATTATTTTGGGAGGACCTTGGAGGGCCATCTAACTTACAAATCTCTGGCTCACTGGAGATAGGCGTTATTCATAACTTCCCCGACGTCAGTGACTTGAGGTCAGAAGGTTCCTGACCGCTGTCAACGCTTTCTCATAGTATTTAAGCAGCTTTTAGCCATTCAACATGAGGGCGAGTTCCAAATCTTGGTTTGTATTTTAGCTGCTGCAATTATACATTCGGTCTCTTTTTAAACCACGTGCTTTTGACTAGCATCAACTGCTGATTCAACGCACTTAGTGAAAGTATTAATTTGGGTAAGGAATATTTTGTTTAAATTCTTGTACATGATATTACTTATATTTAAGAAAACGCATTCATTGGCAATTTATTTAACACTGAGTTTGTTAAAAAAAAATCAGTTTTATTAAACATTTATATTTTCCTCTACTATTGGGATTGTCTCAAAAGAGAACTACACTATTACTTAGCAACTGTCTCAATGTTTATTTCTTTTCTTTCTTCCTTTCTCATTGATGTATTTCTCTCATAAAATAGCTTCATTATTATTTAGTAACTTTTTAAAAATATTTTTATCTTTTGTCTCTTCCTCTATTAACCAATGTATTCTGTATCAATTTAGTATCCAACCTTCTCAAGATCCATCAATCTTTTCTCTTCTTTCTCTATCAATGCATCTGTTCAAAAAAAAAAAAAAAAATATCATTTGAAAACTCTTCTGATTTTGATAACTAGAAAGGAGAGAAAATACAAGTTTGAACAGAAAGCAGGGAATTTTACTGCTTACTTATCCGTAGGTTGAATATTTCAACCATACCTGTCACGAAACTCCTTAAGGTTTTGCAGAAAGTTGCTTTCTCTGCTATGGTATTTCTTCAGTAAAAAAGAAAATCATAAAATCGTGAACTTGACTGCTGAGAATGCAAATATTAAACAATAGATGGTAGATATATTGTTCTTAGCACATTCAGATGCTTGCAGGATTTTTTTTCTCTGCCATAATATGTTTCTTACGTTGAACGTTACGTTGCGTTGAACATTATATTGAACTATATTGAAGTTATTAGGCCTAAACTGACAGTTATAAATACTTAAAACGCATGTTAATGATTGTATTAGTAGCTAAGAAATATTTTACTGCTGCAAATTGAAAAAAAAAAAAATAATCACGCTAAAATTAATGTTATTTAAAAAAAAAAATCAAACAAAAATTACATTCAAAAATAAGATAATTATGAGCCTAGTAAATATTAAATGCATGATTGTGAAGTAAAAACGGTGTGTTAGGAATTTTTAATATGCTTTAAAGGCACTTTCCTTCGTGAACCGTAATTTTCACAAAAATGAAAATATTGGAGATTTTGTTAGCTGATAATTTCGCAAATTTTATGTGAACAAAACTGAAAGTTGATTACATGCAGTGGCTTCCAAAAGTGTTCGTACACCTACGACTTTCAATGAAATAGGACCCTATTCATTGGTTAGAATTAATATTTCGGTTTAGGTATTTAATTATAAGATCTTTGATCAATTTTCAACAAAACTACATGATTTTTTTAAAACTATTTAAACTTAATTTTTTTAAATCAAAAACCAAAAAGTGCCGGAAATTTTATCTCACAAAAATCTTCGTACACTTTAAAAAATGTCTATATATTATTGAATAATCAAACTTTTTATTAAGTAATTATTTAGTAGAATATCATGCAGTATCAACAACACCTTTTAAACGTCTGGAAATGGATTTCATTCTTTTTTCTTTCTTTTTTTGCGTAATTTCTGAGTAAGTGTTCAACCACACTTCGAGTGTTATTGTTTATAGCTCTATTTTCGTTTCAGAGCCGTATTTTTATAATCTAGCCTCCAGATATCTCTAAATATGTTACATTAAGTTCAAATCTGGAGATTGAAGGGGTATTTTCTAAACTTTTTAGGATAATTTTTGAGGTACTAGACGCAAATGTTGAAAGCCGTGTGCTTTATCGTTATCTTGATAAAAAACAAAGTTGTTTCCGATAACCAAATTTTTAGCTAAGAGTTTAAAATTGGTTTTTAAAATATTTAAATGAACAGCATGATTCATTATTTCATCAAGACACCCTCACACAAGAACCCCTTCACTGTCCTGATAAACTGATCCAACTAAGTTCTTAAGATCAAATTCCTCATTTTTTCTTCTATTGACAGTTATACAACAATTTAACCAAAAATGTTGAATTTATTTTCATCTGTAAGTGAGACGTTATTCCAAAACGCTTTAGAGCTTATCATTTATTTTGCGACAGAAAGCGTAAGCTTTCTGTTTTTCGCACGAACAAGAAATTTCTGCGGGAAGAGGTCCCATTTAATCCAGTTAATTAGAGAACTTGGCAAACAATTTTAGGTGAAAATTAAATGTAAATTTTTTTCATTAAGTTCTGCAGAATCTTTTACAGCACTCAAATGTGTATTTTTCATAATTTTTTTAACTTTAAATCTCCGATCATGCTTTGTCAACTTTGCCAGTTGACCTTTTCTTGCCTTGTTTTCGGTTCGATTCTTTTCTTTAAAGCATTTTATCAAGCACTTTACTATAGAATGGAATAAATTAACAAATTTAGAGACATTTCAAACTAATTTACCGCTACTGTGAGGAAAAAAATTCAAATTTCGAATAGTGTTTTTTTTTTTTACGAATACCAGCTATTTTAAAGTAATAAGCACAATATTAAGGAATAAATAAACAAAAAATTTAAGCCAAATGAATTTTAAGGGTCAACACAATGCAAAAATAATAAAAAAACGACATATGATAATTTTAATCATGAATTTATTCGAAAATATTTGAGTGTACGATGACTTTTGTGGCGTATTATTTCTCTGTCTCTTCGTTTTTTGCCCCATTTCAAAAAGAAGATTCGTCAATATCTTGAAAAAACTACAGGGTATTTATTTAGAATGACATAGGAATGATGTGAAAAAATATTGGACTTCATATTCGAATTCAGTTGCGCGTTATTTTGGTTTTACTAAAAAATTTCAAAGTGTACGAACACTTTTGGGAGCCACTGTACATAACGGTCAAATATTTCGTGAGTAGTTTTTGATATGCATTATAATAAAGACAGCAAGTTTGTTTTTTTATTTTAAGATATTTGGTACAAGCGTAATTCTTCTAAAATCTAAAAATCTTCAAGGATTGAAGTATATATTCAAAGAGGTAATTACTAAAGAAAAGTAAACAATAGTATTAATTTCGCTTAAAATATGCTTTTTTTATGATCAATAGATGAGTCCACTTACGGTTTACGTAAAACAAAACTCGAACAGATTTCTTCAATTGCACAATAAGTTTTTCTCTCCTCTTTCACTCTTCTTGCACAACAGAAAAAATCAAAATCACGTTATTCTGACCTTTTTTTTTAAATGAAAAACAAAACTAACTTGTATTCTATGTCTCAATGTAAAAGTAAATCTTTTAATCTTCATGTAATAATAATTGTTTTTTCCCTGTATCGCCAATGATTGTTTTTGCCCTGTATTTTATCTCTAGATGAGATACTTTACAAAAGTAAATCGGTTAATCTTCATGTAGTAATTGTTTTTCCCTGCATCGTCACTTGAGTCGGGAAATCGTCAAGTAGCTGAAAGCTGTACTGATTGGCCTTTTTCCAAGCCCAGGATTTTTCTTAGTTGTAAAAACACGGGAGAGTTTTCATTGAAGCACGACACGAAGAACTAAAAGAACGATAAGGGGTGTGTTAGAAAGCAATGGCCGCCTGTTGTCGGTTCCCAAAATAGCGCAGACGAGACGGGCTCATCATACTGTGAGCAAAGGTGCAGCATCTGTTTATGCCAGGATGAAAGGAAATATATCTCCAGTTAAAACTATTTGTGTATAACATACATAATTTTACTTCGGTTGTGCGAGTTATTTATTTATTTATTTATTTTTTTGTGTGTGTGTGTGTGATGATTTCAACAAACAAATACTTCCATTTGTCTTAGCAAAAATTTGCTCCGAAAATATTTAAAAACGTAAGTGAATTTTTGTTTTTAATCATGACGTTTTATGTTTCTTACCTTAATTTGATTCACTTTAATGTTAGTTTGGTAACTAAAGGATGGATGTATGATTTTTTTTACCCCATCCGTGCGTGATATATAAGCGTAATGCACATTTTGTCTCTGCAAAATTCTGGACTCTGTATAATATGCAACTGCGCAGAAGGGGTATTTTTGTTTAGTACGCATATGTATCACAGAATATATTGCGATGTAAATGCTGAAATTATGTAACTTTAAAAAATAGAAAAGCGTAAAAAAATTACAGCTTTTTCTTTTTGTTTTTATTTTGAAGAGTTAAAAAATAAGCAGTAGAGCACAATATAGATTGTTTTTTTCTTTCCAAAACCAGTCGCAGTGTTACGGCAAATGTTAGACACTTGTCAGTTTGTCACCAGCACCCCAAATTTTAATTCCTCGGAAGCAGCACAATTTTTATGAAGCTGTGAAACATCCCGCCTATTATATTAATATACTGGTAGTTTGCATGAAATGAGAAAAAGCAATTAGGTTTTGTCTTATGAATGCGTTTTCATATTTAGGCAGAAAGAAAGAAAGTAATTATGGTAAAACTACAGCAGACTATGTTATAAAGATTGTACAGAGATCAGCTCTTTTGAAGTTCTGTTTCTAATACTCGTTGCACCAAATGATATTGAACGCCATTTGAAATGTTATGTTGAATGATTTTTGTGTCACGTCATCTTTTTTGACGTAATTGCTTTTGAAGTAGTGAAGAATAAATAATGTATCTTCTGACTACTACAGTGGTGGTAAAAAAATTGCATAACCCGCGCCGCAAAGGAGAGGAATATCATCCCGACTGCATTCAACACACAGTCAACTTTCCGTATCCCAGATGATTTGGAGATGTATTTCTGATCAGGGAGTTGGTAAGCTTCACTCTGTGCAAGGAATAGTAAACGCTCAGGTGTATATTGCCATTTTGGAGGAGAAAATGCTTCTTACTATCCGGGATCACTTTACTTCAGTTCCAAACGTCATTTTCCAGGATGATTCTGCTCCGTGCCCAGGGGCGGAATGGGAAGGAAATTCGGCCCAGGAAACTTTCAAATCGACCGGCCCGGGAGGAGGGCGAGGGTTCTACAGGGAATGCGAGAAACAAGCACTCTTATGCAAGTAAACACCTTAACTGAGGTGTGCAATACTAATTTTGTGGTTTTAACGATTAAAATTTATAAAATTTTATTAATTATATAATATTATATGCCTGGTCAGTAAAAAAAATAATTCCTTTCATGTTATGTCCCTTTAGAATGATTAAACATGAACCAGAAAACATTTTTCAAAAAATACCAAGGCCCCGCCCCCTTTTTTTTAAACATTTTAAAGTGTACAACTAAATTCAAAACAAATGATTAAAATGCGTTTTGAACAAAATGATTAAATAATAATCGCACAGGTATCAAAGGTAATAAAATTATTATTTTTTCACATTTACTAGATCAAGTTTGCCTCTGTTAACCCCTATATGTACTTTGCAAGAATTAATATCCGTGTAAATAAAAATGTTTCTCCTCTAAGGCTTATAAATTTTCCCTTGGGATTTCGACTTTCGAGTTTATGCGTTATGCTGCTTTGATGTAAACGCAGTTTCGGGGACGTTCGTAAGTAGGTCCTTTTTAAACAGGGGCAAGACGTAGGCTCAGTGTCCTCCCCTACCTCATCATCAAAAACTTCTTTTGATAGGGGCCAAAACCCTAAGTATGAGAAATTTTATTTCAAAATATTAAATACTTATTCACAAGGAGTGGTTTAAAATTGATTTTGGGACTTCGGCGTCCCCCTTAAATACGCCCTTGCTCCCCACTCTGGTAACAGGAAATTAGTCTTCAAGATATTGTGATGATCGGGAACTTTTTTTATGAGCTGTGAGAAAGAGAAGTTGTTTATTTTTTTAGAACATCAGGACTAAAACACCATCGGTTTTATGCTCGCGTTTTGCTGTTTGCATGCTCATTTGCTGTCAGGTTTCATGACTAAAAATGAATTTTTATGATGGATTACATTGGCAGGGCCACCTAGAGCCAAAGCGGTTTCCATGTCAGTTTTCCGCCCCACCCCATCCATCGCGTTTATATGAAGATTATCAAAGCTTCATAATTGAACAAAAATATTTTTTTTCTTATATCAGATTTTAAATTATAATGGGTGTCACTGGCTAGACCAATTTTTATCCGTGAAAAGGGTCCTGTTTTTGAGTTATTCATCAATACATATCATTTTTTGAGTTATTCAAATTTGAGAATGTACATTGTACATTCTCAAATTTGAATAACTCAAAAAATGATATGTATTTGAATAGTAGGAACAATAGTTTCTGTTCTGCTGATCTGCCAGAGAATATTTGCAGCATATATCGTCGCCTCAGAGCAACAGTACGATATCTAATCCCAGGAATAAAACTAAGATGTCCTACTGTTGCTCTGAGGCGACGATATCATTGGCTCGAATATAAAATGACTTAGACTTTTTGATTAGAAAAATAGATAGACTGCGCACTTGTATGCCTTCAGTTCTATATCTCAATTACTGCTTTTTATAAAAATGAGACAAAAAAAAAAAAAAAATAGACTCACAGTATGCTACAGCATTTACAAAAGAAATTTTTTTTTTCGGAACTACAAGCGAAGGCGGCCTTTTCAGCACAAAAAAAAGTAAGTTTAATTCAATAAGGAAAAAAAAAACATTAATATAATTTTACCAGAAGGTTATGCAATGGTTTACAATAATTAAGGTTTGCCTATTAGTCAGTTTAGAATGTGTTTTCATGTGAAGAGGACAGTGATGAAATTTGAAAATTTCACTCCGCAACATGTTCCGTTCAACACTCCGCTAAAACAAAGTAGTCACCGCAGAAATAAAATATGGCTTATTATTGCTCTAAAAGTTCAGCCTAAAGGTAGGACTGGAGAATTTTTCGATATTTTTTGCTTCCAAGTTATCCTAGTAAAACACATATAACAGTTACACATTTGACTTTCTTTCCCTAAAATGTGCCTGTAGGTTTTTTTTTAAATATTTTGTGCTCTTCTTGATTAATCCATTAGATTTTGCAGCACAAAAGTACTCAATTCATTTCACCTACTGATAGTTTTGTTTATTTTTTCTGCATCTAATTCTTTATTAGAATAAAAATTAGAGATTTAAAGGCGCTATTTGACAAGTAAAGTCAATTGATAAAAGCAGGGGAGCCCCAAATTTAAATTTTTAGGAGGGGGAAAATTCTCAATTTGCCGAATGGAACTCCAAATTTTGCCGAATGATAAAATACGGGCATGCACCAATGCGTACATCTAATGAAAAGAAACATTTGGGCATTTTGAAATTACAATTTTGTAAATATGTCTCGAAACTTCTGAATCTTCAGAAAAAATTTGCAGAGCAAAGACAAAACTTTTTCAGACAAAATTTGTCATAGCGACCTCCCATGATCTCTCATCGGAGTGCTCCAGGTTAAAAAACATTCTTTTTGTATTATTTTATTATAGTATGCATCTAGAAAACATATAATGATGCGCTTGATATCAAAACTGTTGTTTTGTTTTTAAAAAAAACACATAAATAAAAAATCGCACTTCTTTCCAGATTATTTGCATTGAATTGCGAGTATAAATATTCATCAAAAGTAGCGAAACAAAGTTCATGTTCGGGAGCTGGTAGTAAAATGTAAAAAATATTTTCATTTCTAAAGCTTGGTTGGCAGGGCTGTGGAGTCGGAGTCGGACTGATTTTGGAGTGAAGGAGTCGGAGTCGTTGGAAAACATGCAGACTCCGACTCCGACCTTCTTTTTTTCTTTCCCTTTTACTGACTCTCTTTGTATTTTTTTAAAACTGAATACCAGTTGGTTCGATTACATGTATAAAGAGATACTAATGAGAAAATAACTGCCGTTATGGCAATCAGCTAGCTTGAGCGCTTACCGAACTTTCTGTAGCCGTCCCCTAGTTTGCTTGCTTTTTAACTTAACTAACAGCAACTGTCAGCAAACGGTTTTGTTGCCTAACATTTTCAAGTAATCACTTTCAAATAAAAATAGAAATATAGTGTTTTGTTCGATCTCAGTTATAAAATAGTTAAAAAAACGTAACAAATTAGTAAGTCGAGGTCCGTAGCTAAGGTTGAAGCTTTTAAGGGTGATCGGCAAATTCAAAGATGTTGTGGCGCGAAAGCACGAATCCAAAAGATAGGATAAAATAATCTAATGTTTTTTTTTTTAATTAAGACTATTTCTATAAGTTTGATTCTCACTAAAATGTACACTGTAAAAACGATTCAGAAACGTTCCTGGAAAATAATAGGCAGCTGATGTGCCCAATTTCAACCAGTAACATATCTTGCAAAAACCAGGAACGATTTCCGATAAAAGTCAGTAACCTTTCTGAAATATTAAGAAATATCCCCTATTAAAGCCAGTCGCGAACCTTCTTAATAGATTAAATAGGTTTAATTTATTTGATTAGAACCTTCCTGATTTACCAAGACAGCTCCAGAAATATTAGAGCAACGACGGCCAAGGTACGCGAAAATTGCACGCAAGAACCAGGCATATTCCTTGCCTGCAATTTCTGCCTCGCAAAGCTGTAGCTATCCAGTGACTTATTTGCTCCCATTGGAAGCTTAGTCAATCCGGACGGGCCATAAACAATCTACAGCCGATACACTTAATAAACACGCTCCGTCAACATTTAAACTGGTAGCAAAAAATATTTTTCACACCAGTGCAAGGTCTGATTCGTGCATCTTTTAGAATTTCAGGAAACTTTTTTGCGAAGATACTTGATTTTTTGGGGAAATAGGTGAAAACCTCTGAAATCACGAAACGTTCCACGGAAATAACCAGTAACGTTTCGGAATTTTTTTACAGTGTATGGAACAAAATTATGTAAATTATTTCTTGATTACAACACTCAATTATTGCAGTTAATCTTAAAATCTTCATATTAAGGTTAATTCTAAAGCAGCCAATAAAATTTAAATTAAAAATTAGGCGAAGAAGAAATAAGGGTATAGTAAAAGCTATTCGTACAAATTTGTATACCGTCGCATTTTGTGTAAAAATAGCTTCTGACGTATATGTGCCCTATTTTCGTTGACATTTTATTGATAAAATATAATTTAAAATATATTCGCGAAAATTTTCAGAATTAAAATATTTATGTTTTTTATAAACTCTGAAATTAACTTTGGGTGTCATCTAACAGATAGGTGTCAACCGGAGTAAACCACCCCCTCTCAAGAATTTGGATTTAGAAAAAAAACTTTTTTTTTCTCTCAAGTTACAGCTTTCAAAAATTGAAAGCACACGGTTTGATCAATATCTATTTGTTAAACATTAAAAGGGGGCAAATTACAGGTAATCCTTTTCAATTTTTTTAAAGGGATTTTTAAGTAATCTCACTTTTTAACTCGTAACTATTGGAAAATTTGATTTTTAAATTGAATTTCTAACGTTGTATACGTCTTGGGTTTACAATAAAAAACAAAATGTGAAATTTTCATAAAAAGGAATTAATATTTCAATCTCTGTTTAGAGGTTTTCCCCCTTCCCCTGAAGGGAGAAAGGGAGTTGAAAAAATACAATTAAAAAAAAATCCGGAGTCGGAGTCTGGCGTTTCAAAATACAGGAGTCGGAGTCGGCCATTTTCCTTCCGACTCCGCAGCCCTGTTGGTTGGTACTAAAAGGTGCGTGAAATAAGTACTTTTATGGTTTCTTGATTGCAACGCTCAAAAATTGAAGTTGATCTTATTTATGTTCATTTTGAAGGAAGCAGCTATCTTTCTCTCAAATTTTTAATTTTATTTACAAGTAATTGTTGCTTTAGAATTAACATAAACATAAAGATATTCTGATCAACTTCAATTTTCGAGTGTTGCAAACAAGAAGCCATATACTTATTTTATTTTATACTTTTGAGTGCTAACTAAGCTTTTAGAAATAGTGTTTGGAATTAAAAACTTTTTTACATTTAATTTTAAATATTTTACGCTTTAAAATTTATTTGAGGTATGAGTTTTTGAAATTTTTAACATATTTACTTGTATCCTATCCTTCTTTAAGAAAATGTGTTGCACACGACGAGAGAAATGTGTTGTTAACGAGAGAATAAGTTATATTTACTATTAACCTTTTTTCAATATTGCAGATTTGTAATCTATGATAGAATTTAAAAGCACTTTTGAACAAGGATAGCGAAAAAAAAAAAAAAAAAAAGCTTTTAAAAACGCCCATAAATATGCTTGCATGAGTTCAGCCTTGAAATTATTTGTTAAATTTATTAATGATTCATTTATTAATTGTTCTTTTTTCGCAAGAATTAAACAGCAGAAGTATGATATATTTATAATTACTACTGTTTTCCATTGTTTTTGAAAACAATTAAAAGCCGGAAGCAGAACGCAGTGGTTATGACGTAGAAAGTAAACTGAAAAATAGTCTTTTAATAATAATAAAAAATAGCTGATTTTTTTTAACACATTGATTGACGTCGATGTTTAAAGCATACTTAAAATACTGTATGGGAGGCAAAAATCTAATTAAAACTAAGTCGAAAATTTCTCATTTGAATTTAGCTCACTTTATCTCTAAGAAACCCTAACATTTTCTAAAGGAAAATCCCGCAGTCTTCGTACCTTTAAATTGAATCTGTTTTATTTTTCTCCAAGAAAGAAAAAATTTGTAATATTCAACAAATTTGTAATTGATAGTTCAAGTTGTATAAACAGTGCCTTACCTGCTCTGCAAACGTCTTTAGCATTTAACCATAGTGATAAAAAAGATGAAGGTTGTTAATTTTTTTTTTTTTTTTTGACATATCTTTAAAGTGATTTAAAACTATACATAATGAGCAAAAATATCCTGGGAATCAAATAAAAAAAAGACAAACCTCGAGCTCGCAGAAAAAAGTTAAAAATGCTATGAGCTAGAGAAGCTTCTCTTGAGAGAATGATTCTGAGGTCCAGTCTCTTCACGTCACTAAAGACTTCGGCAAATTTCTCGGTATTTGATGAGAGAGGGCATAAAATAAAACAAGTGGCCGTGGATAATTCTCGACCGGCCTTTTTCCGTCCAGGAAGGCCCAGTAACAAAGCCACCGTGAGCTTAATCAGCCTCGGGAGGAAATGACAACCCCCCGCCCCCTTACACAACCTTTATTCAAATAGCAGTGCAGCGAAGAGAGTGACAGAGGATCAAAACACTCATTACAAAAATCAAAACTATACATCACACAAACACACACACATGTATGTATGAAGATGTGGGAAAAGGGGATCCCGGCTACAGCCGCCGAGAGTCGAGGCGGGTCCCTCTCCCTTCATAAAACTTATAAAATTTATACTGCTTAGACTCCAAGTCAAGCCTCCTTTCCGCAGGACCGACGAGAGGCCATGTCAGCCTATTCGTAAACTAGGGATCCGGCCCTTGAAGAGGCCTGGATCGGGATTGGAGTAGTGTAAGTTTTTTTCTAGAGGGGGGCCCGGTGAACAAACTGACAAGGCAGCCCTGTGTTTCCGAATAGGCACCACCATGCCTAGAACCTTTCCTGGGCTATTGGCATCCCTTTTAGGCCATGGCCCGAAAATTTTGCTCCTGCTGCCCTGATTTCTTTTCGGCGGCCCTCGGGGGAACCGGCCCTTCTGGCATTTGCCCAAATGCCCACATAGCCTGTCCGTGCCATAGGGCAAAACTGGTAAGTGACAATTTAAAAACCTTTATCCTGCCATTAGAATTAAATTGACATGAGCTTAAGTAATTTTTTTTCTCTAAATTAACACGCAGGTTCAGAAATGGAAAAATGAGCATGGGCTCAGCAGTTTGCCTTGGCCCGGAAACAGCCCCGATCTATGTAAACAATTATAGGATTCCTGCTGTTAAATGTTTATTTCATAAGTTTTGCAAAACTTCACACACATTCATCGCTAATCGGTCGACCAAAACTTCTCACATAATCCCATTGTTGTGAAAATGCGAGGGTGATGCATTTTTTTTTTTACCAGCACTGCATGTCGAAAAACACAATTATTCGGGTAATCGTTGCAGTATTAAGTAATACCTTTAAGTGGTGTGGCTTATCGAGTACAGTTCTTAAATTGAGTATAGCTATAACCAGGCCCGTCATTTAAGGAGGGTTAGGATGAGGCAATACCCCCCCCCCCCTGCTCTATTTTGAGAAACCAATGTAATTCCCACATATGTGGGCGTAGTTTTCTTGTTTTTTGGTATAATATGCATTGCGTTCCTCTTTGACCCCTCCCAGAAAAAATTTGAAATGACGGGCCTGGCTGTAAAGAAAGTCTGCTGTAGAAGAGCTGAACAATTTTTTAAATAGTTTTTTTTTCTTTTCTTTCTTTCTCGTTTTCAGTCAATGAAAATGTTTACTCAAAAACGTAACTTCTTTGAGATGATAATAATAAAAATTTGAAATTACTGTTATGCAAATGTATATTGTTTGAAATATTGGCTGATAATTTTCATAACTAAACAATGGATACTACTTTTTGGTTCACAGTTTTCGACTCCAAACTTTGCCATTCAAATTTAAATCCCTCGCTAAATCAAAGAACATTTTCGTCATATCTAACAAAGTCCTTAAAACTGTACTTGGCATTTCTTTGTCTTCAAAGGGTTGCCAACTGTAACACTAATAATCAAAGCTTAAGAATAGTGCTTGGAACTCTATTTTTATCAATTTGATAGATGCTGACAAAGCTTAAGTTCAACTGTCTCAATCACACCATAATTGGATCAAATATTTTATTTTGATACTTAATTTGGCATATGTCTCTACTTTCCAAAATTTCCATGCTTTCAAAGTTCATACTTTCTGAGTTGTAGCTAAATAGTTTGCATTTCTGTAAATTTTCTTCTAATGTCTCATAATAAAAAACAATATCTCTTAAATTCAATTGCAGTTTTTAATTAATAATTTGACACTTTGAAATACTGACCCTGATAATAATTTAATATTAAATGGCATTTAATTTCATTAACGATATTAAGTTTAATATGAAAATAATATTTTTCTTTCTAAGCAACGACCGCTTCAAATTTCAATCAACATGATTTATAAAATTAATTTATGGAATCGAAATATTTAATTCAATAACTAATTAAAAAACATTGCGCTAAAAAAACCCTCATTGCCTTAATTATCATTTCATAAATAGATATTAATTATTAAATGATGACAACTTTACAACTCAAATATGAAGTGCAAAATGCGGTTATTAAGAGATGTCATCTTTTTTCTCAACGTTTGAAATAAAGAACTCAAGCATAAAGAAAAGAGTAAAATTACAGTTATTGAGAAATGCCATGTTTTCTCAACTTATGAAATAAAATTATCTCACAACTCAAAAGCGAAAAAGAGTTGAAAATACAGTTAAGTAGTTATTTTTATTAAAATGATCTGAAAGTAAAATAAATATTGCTTGGTTGGGTTGAAACATTTTATGTATCAGCCAATGTTTCTTCTTATAGCAGTGCATACTCATGCGAGTTGCTTTAACCCAGATGTGTAAATTGTATTTAATGATGTTCTTGGAATAAATACTTAATACTCGGTGAGAAAATTAACCCTCTGCTATGTTTAGCCAATTATTTAGCCAATTTTTTATTTATTCTCAAGGGGAAAAAAATCGCGCCTTAGTTATTACACCCGGAAATATAAGTTCTTGTGCTTTCGAAGAAATTAATTAGAAGAAAAACTAAACTAAGAGCTCCGTTGAACGTCATCCTAAGCTCAGCCAATAACCTTTTGGGGATTTCTGTCGAGCCGGTTTGAACCGGATCCTTAAGTCGGGGGTTGGGTACAGCTGAGCGTCCCTTTTATTATTTTTTTTTAACAACAGGGTGTTTACTACTGCTGGGAGGAAGCATGGCGGAGCAAGAGTCTATCGGCAAAAGATCCCTAAAGCTGATAGCTGACACACAGAAAATTTCGCTTAAATTCAAAAACAAAGCCAACTCGTTGTTGCTCACTTGATGTCAGAAATTCTCTAAGTTCCTAGTTAATTCACTTGCTCTAGATTTTTCCTCGTTCGTTGGGGGGTTTGGGGAGGTATTTTTGGCATTGAAATCTTGGTAAGTAATGTTTTTTGCTACTCTACTTTGTGCATTGCGAGTGGTATAGTAATATTTGTACATTTATGCAATCAAAAATATTTTTGAATTGTTCCAAACTGCCATATTCATTCATTTGAACTCATTTTTTCGTAAAAGAAAGCTTATCTTATGAATTGTTTAGAATATATAGAAATAAACAAACGATACCTTTCATGTGTCGTTCATGCAGTGAGAATAAGTATATGTATCTTTAATTCAAATGTGCTCTTATAAAAAATAAAAAAAAAGCAAAAGAAAAAAAGAAATCTTGATGCTCTATTACACTTCAGTTAAAATAATAAAAACAAAACTGTAGGTAGAACAGTTCCTTCTATAATATTTGTATATGCATGTTTTTGTAATTAATGTTGTTGTTAATTTTTTCTTAAAGTCTTAAATGTAGCGGCAATACATTTTATATTTGTTGGTATCACGGTAAATTTAAATGTCTTAAACTTAAGTTCGAGAATGTGTTCGAAGTTAAAAAAAAAAAAAAAATTGCTATAAATTTTTGTTAATATAAAAAGAGCGAAACAGTAAGCAATACAGTGACTTTTATAATATTTTAATGCATAAGTTTGTTTTTCCTGACTTAATATATTGTTTTTGTTAAGATTATTATCATTTTCTTATTTTAGTAATAACGTAATTTCTTAATGTTGGAAATAAAACAGACAATTTTTCATTTGTTGGTGTTACTGTAAGCATAGTATGTATCTTAAATTCAAGATACGAAACATGCAATGCCATGTAACGAAAAGAAAAAAAAAATGACTTTACAAAATCTGTTATAGAGTGTTAATAATAACAATTGCAGGTTGTACAGTTCTTTTTATAATACTTCAATGCACGCAATTGCGTTTTTCCAACTTACTGTACTACTTTAATGACATAATTATTTTTATTTTCTTATTTTATTCTAAAAATACGTTCATATTGTTAATAAAACAATGCCTGCATTGAGAGAGCTTTAGTGGAAAGTTTGTTCTAAAAATAATCAAGTTATTAAAATTATGAAGAAAAAAAGGATAGCTGTTAATATAACTTAGAATAAAGCGTCAATCGCACAAGGGTTTTGAAAACATGTTAATTCTTTTGAACAATTTACTACTTTATGATTGCTTTTATTTTTGTTTCATAGTAGATATCTTATTAACACATGACGTGTCGGAAAAAATAGATAAATAATAAGAAAACGGGGTTTTCTTATCAGTTTAACAAATAATAGGATTTTTGATACTGTCAATGAAAGTTAAAATGCTGCTTCTTTGTGATTTTATGAAGTTATAAATGTATCCATCATAAAAAGAAAAATTAAAAGATTTAATACCGCTCTTAAACTTGACCTTCTTTTCAATTTAACATCACAAGACAAAGCTCAATATGAAACAAAAGATGTCCAGGTGGTCTTTAGTCTTCAGACCTTATACGTGAAAAAGAATGACTTCTATCTATTACACAAAAAGTCACACAAAACTTAAAAGATGTACAGACGCTGAGCTTCCATGTAAATTACGCCCTAACATATAGAAACCTGTTCGTCTTTCCCCCATTCTTGGCTTCGCGAGAATCGTTTTCTACCATAACGGCATCCTCTATATTAAATGTTTTACTTTAAATAACTTTTCCAAAAAATCAATACTTTTATGTTAGAACTATTTTCTAAACTAATGAAAAACGTAAAGAAGGCTCATTTTAATCGTAAAAAAAATATTTGTTCTAATAATGAAGATCTTTGTTTACTTTTTTGAGAGAAAAATGTTTCACTTTCAACTTCGCTGTAAGTTTTTAATCAATTAGTAATATCAAAGTCAATCATTTTCAGTACTTGATTTGTATAACTTTTTAGTTGTGAGGTATGTCTTTAACTGATGTAATAATATAATTATTGTTAAGAATACAATAATTTGTTCATAAAATTTTAGACTGTGCTTGGTGGTTTACCTAAATTAAGCAATTTATTATTTCAAATGTAAAGGTTTGGAAAATATTTTTCGTTAATGTGCCATTTTATTATTTTTATTTTAAAAGTTCTTGTTTTGGTGAGCATAATCTTCGTTTACAGCATTCATTAATAAATTTTTGCAATGTGCAAAGATATACATTTTAAGTGCACATCATTAAATACTTAAAAGTATAATAATTTCGAAGCAGTGATCGAAGTTTAAGTGCTTAAAAGTATTCGAATTTTACTGATTATGTAGTTTATAGAAATTATAAATTGACATATCAACCTCAGATTTTTCACAAAAATAAATAAATAAATAAATAATGAATAAATAAATAAATAAATTAATTAATTAATTAAAAAAACTTGGTTTGCATATTATGTACACAAAAATACTGGTGTGCAAATTATGAATTTTATAATGACGTAAAATTCTATGTCAAATTTAATCTCCTTAATTATTCGTCCAAAAATCAGCTGTTTGTGGTCTACTTCGACCTGTGTTGAATTATTACCGTAAAGCCATACAACTTTAGACTACTTTATGTGTATTGTTCTTCATATTTTCATTATTATTTGCCAAAAAAGGTTGAGATTTTAACCATACACTACTATACATCTCAGCTGTAGAGTGACGCTTCGAAAAAAATCAAAATTACACACAAAGGGAGGGGGAATTTTTTGTAGAGTGGTATAAATTTTGCACATGGTGGTGACAACTTTAGACCACCTCATATTTTCCTTGATATGCACCGCAAAACGCTCCGGTCTAAAGTTTCAATGCATAGATCGTTCTGTTTCAATCCCGTACACTGCAAAATTAAAAAAAAAAAAATTGTACTTACTTTTTCCGATTTATGCATTTTTTTTTCATACTTTTCGAGTCAATTTCAGGTTCTCTTAAATAAAATCAATTGTGAAAAATAGAATGTTTTATTCAGATGCATAAATATTAAAGTTAGATACTATGAAAAGCAATTAGTAGATGTCTACTCCTGGATTTTATTACTTTTTTTACTAGGGCATTTATTTTATTTTATTTTTTATTTATTTTTTATTTATTTATTTTTTTTACATGGGCTTGATACAAATTTTGTCCCAATTGGGCAGGTTTCTTCAATGTCGCAATATTTTTTTTTGTACCAAATGGCGTCGGGGGAATGAGACCAACACTAAAATTTACCCTTTTTTGCTTTCCTTGTTGAAATTTGGTTGCTCCTGATTTCTTGGATCACCTTTTCCATCAGTTCAGGCGATTAGTTGAGGTAAGGACGGCCGCCTATCTCCTTTCTTTTCCCTGGATTCAGTCTAAAAAAAAAGAAAACCCGAAAACTAAAATACTGCTCAAGACAATACAAAATTGTTCACAAAATATTGACAAACGATAGTAAAAATGGGTGGTCGAAAGTTGCAACTCGAATTCCCGTATTTTGTTTACTTTGAAACGACAAGTAAACAAAGCAACATCAGGATTCACCGATAAGGCTAAATCATCTTAGATACCTAAATAATAAATCAATAAACTTACCTTCGTAGAATTCAATCGGCAAATAGAGGTTTTGAAAGAGACTTTGAGAGCTGTAGTAAAAATTTTAAAAAAACCTCCCAACACAAATGAATTTTAAAACGAGAATGATAACACTGAAGCTAGAGGTAAACAACATGAACTTCGCTGAACAACACTTGTAAATCTACTAAATTTTTTTAAAAGACTTTAGCTTTGCTCCAACGACCACTTCAGGGCATATACTACCAGATTCCTTCAATGATCTAAAGTTGCAACACTGGTCTAAAGATGTACGGTTTTACGGTATAAAATAATTTCAATCGTTCTAATTTCACCACAAGTGCCTTATTAAAAATGTTCACTCATCATGTGAAGTAGTTGCTCAGCATGAAACCAACATCAGGATACGTTATACTTTCTGCAACTGATTCAAAATTTATGAAACTTTTGAAGTGTTGCACAAGAAATTGCGATTGTGCAGTAAAAGTTCTGACTTTCAAACTTTGAAGTTCAAAAAATACATTCAAGCTACTAGTCGTACTTTTCGTCAACATGATTTAGGTACCAGTACTTACAAGAGATTTTGAGAACACAAAACTAAAGTTACAATAATTATGAAAATCCAAAATGTACAACGGATATTTCACGGCCCTTACAAAAGCTTTGAGAACTTCAAAGCTGAGCATAAAAACTTGAGCAAA
Organism: Uloborus diversus; assembly: GCF_026930045.1. Lineage (NCBI taxonomy): Eukaryota > Metazoa > Arthropoda > Arachnida > Araneae > Uloboridae > Uloborus > Uloborus diversus. The sequence continues at coordinate 94,822,781 of NC_072740.1, read as the reverse complement.
ATCTTTACTGAAATGTGTTAATGCCTCTAATATAGTGTGATGGCTAAATCCAGGATAGCAATCAACTAACTGATTTTTCACATCAGTATGTGTAGTGATTTCAGCTATATTCTTGGACAAAAACAACATTTCAAGAGGATGTCTGGTGAAGTTTCATTGTGGTTTTAGAGGAGATCTTTTAGCGTTTAATGGGGGACTTTCTGGAGAAAATTGAAGCTATCTGCTAAAGAGCATCTACTCAGTGGAGTACGGATTGTTGGAGAAAACTTGCAAGAAGAATCGGAACATTCATCGTAAGGACAGCTTATTGTGTTCATGATTTATCTGGTATTTACACATTTGTCAAGGTAAGGCAAGATTTGCAAATCTAGTTCATGCTACAAAATGCCTCTTTTGGACAAGTTGTAAGTAATAAAATGTGTAGTTTTTTATAAACTATTTAAAGACGAAATGGACTACGATTTTAGCATGGTATTACTTCTGAATGAGTTAAACTATTTAAAGACGAAATGGACTACTATTTTTAGCACGGTATTACTTCTGAATGAGTTAAAAACAACATTGGTTTTACTTGGCCTACGAATTGATCAAGTTGTAGAACCATGTGAGATTTAACTCAGCGTGATGTTAATATCAGTTCAATAAATACATCAAAATGTAACAAACGATTGGTTGATGTTATATCTTAAAACGAAATTTTTAAAGAAATCTTGCCTTTTATACTATTAATGGCAGCACTACAAAATGCAACAAAGTTTCAGTTGAAAATTATTTATGCATGTAATAGATTTTCAGCTGGAAATCCGGGTGCACTTACTAATTTTTGTATTCAAATTTCTGCAAATGTTTTACCAATTAAACATTTTAGTTAGTCTTTTAATCTAATAGAGTTTTATTAATCTTAAGTTTTAAAATGCAACAAAATTTGAATGTTTACACATTGAAAGTGACTAAAATCGAAATTAAAGACAAATATGTACTTAAATGCATGCAAGCATGAAAAAGTTATTAAACTAAATTTGATTTGTTTAAGCAACTCGCATAGTATGTGCTGTTTTAAAATTTATTTTATTCTATTTCTTATTTAAGTTTAAATTTTTGTTTTTTTACATTTGTTTTTAGTGTATTTATTTGCTATTGTGTGTGTTATTACAATTGATGTTTCCTTCCATTGTTTATTTGTCACATTTTCATGCATTCATTATTTTTTACTACGCTAATGAATTCAAAAATTTGCCAATCATTTGCACTAAAATGTACAATATTTTAAATTTTTTTTATCTATCAAAGTTTACATCATGAAAATGTTAAAGTCACAAAACTTAAATTTTCATGTGACTTAAAACAGATTATTTAAAATATTTTTTTATAAAAAGATTATTATTTTTTCAATTTTTTTATTTTTATTTTAAGTGACAATTTATTTTGCATATAATTTTACCAGAAAAGAACCATCATACATTTTAGAAACATCAAAAACAAGATAGTTTTTCTTTTTAATTATATTAATTTTATCTTTCGCTGAAAATCTATCTATCCTTTTATTTTGACAAAATTTACACTTTAAATTTTGTCCTACAGTTGAAAAGTTAGTAGTCATTAATGCCACAAGACGATATTTATAGCAACATCCTTACCTTCTTCCACATTTTAAGCACAATTTTCTAAACCGAAAATGATACTTCCAACTCGATAACAATTAATCATTCTTTTTACAACAGTACTTGTTTGTTCCTTCTTTTGTTCTTACTTTTTGCTCCATCGCTTTTTTAATTCCTTTTATGGGCTTCTTTATGTTAAAATATAATTTTAACCTTTTCAGATCCATCCCAGCAATTGAAACCAAAAAAAAAAAATGTTTCATTTAATTGGTAAGACGTTAGACTTCACACGCACAGGGGTGCACTATTTCATGTTTGCCATATTGGTAAGGCCCTATCTATATGATAGACTTATTTAGATTTTTTTAAAAACCTGCTTTAGTTAAAAATTAAATCAACATAATATAAAAAAATATTTTTCTAAATTCTCAGAGGATTTCTGTTTATAATTTAAAAACACAATATAACTGCTTTTTGTAACAACAGCAAGGTTTGTAAAGTAAAAACTGCTTTTTAAAGTTCAGTAAGGTTGAAAATATTACTTCTGTTTTGAAATATTCTATGAAAATTCGGCCATCACATTCTTAAGACTGTTTCATTAATACTTGTTGTGCTCTTAACACGTATTAAAGAAAGTTAAAAGATTTATTTTTATCTATTACCATTTTAAGTAATAGTCTCTTGTTTTAAAAAACAAACAAACGAGAAAAGAAAGAAAAACTTGAATAAATCAAGTTTAATACTCTATTTTCGAAAACATTACGGATTTTCTTGAATAAATTCTGAAAAATGTCACCTTTTCTTTGCAATGTTAAATTAATTAAGGAATTCTAACTTTCTGTGGCTTAGTAAAACAAAGAATGTATTATTTAGTTCTCTTTTTGTTGCATTCCTGAAGTCAACCGAAGTTTACCCTAGAAAAAAGACGTTTTACGTTACTCACCAAATAAATAAAACTGCAAAAAGTTCTTAAAAAGAGAGCTATTTACTATTTAATGGAATTATTTTGCTGTAAAATAATTTAGTGGTAGGACCAATTTATAACTTTCGATCGACCATCGATTGTTGTTTAGGGAAGATACCTAGTTATTTCTAATTGACATAGCCAGGAACAATTTCTGAAAATTGGGGTCACGTAACGCATGAACTAGTGAAGTATGCAGTGTATCAACTCAACGAGATACGTGTAGATGGAGTGCTTAATTACTTTTAGTCAAGAGTGGGGTGATAAAATAATGCATGTATAACTCACCAGCAAGAAAAAGCAACAGGTTGCGCATTTTGGTTTCTTTTTTTTTTTTACACTGAAAAAAAAAATTACACTGTTAAAAAAAAAGAAAGAAAGAAATAAAGGAAAAACCCAAACCCAAACTTTGCTGATTATTTCCGCGTTCCGATATTTCAAGGGTTTGCGCGAGTTTCCTCTGAAAAACAAGTGCTTTTGTGAAAAAGATTCCTGAATCGCAATAAGTTCCATAAATACCGATTTTGCACAGTGGTGAAAAGCATTTTTAACCACCAATGTAAAGATATGTCAAGCTTCTTTATTAGGTGTTTCTCCTTCAGCTTAGTTACGGCATCTCTGCATTGACCGAGCCCCAATCACGGGCTACAGTCTCCGGATAGTGTAGCTTAGAAGAAATTACTTGTAATCCTTCTTAGCTTCGGCCATATTTTCTTTAGGAGCTGTTACTATATACATAATGAAATGTTAATAATAATGTTTCAATGAAGGTTCCTGCATTATTTAAAAAACATGACTGTGAGTGGAAAGGTTTTTGAATTTTTCAGAAAGATTCCAGGTTAATTTCAGGAAGGTTGACTTTTAGCGGGAAGCTTCTCCGGTTTTTGCCAGATATGTCATTGGTAAAAATTGTTTCGCCCAAATACCAACAATATCATTATGTTATCTTTGCAAACTCATTTTAGGGCTTCCATATAGGGTCAGCTATCTTCACTAATTTTCTTTGGTTGATATTGATTTGCATTAAAGTTTTGTGTATCATATGTTTTCCAAGTTTGTGTGCATGAAACTTTTTATTACGCCTGAGAATGCAATACATTTTTAGAGAAGCATTAAAAAAAAGGGACAATTTTCAAGAGTATGTCAAACTCGGTTGTCATCAAAGATGCAAGGGAAAAAAGGTGAAAAAATGTTAATGACGAAGGGAATGACTTTTAGTGGAGCATATGAACGACTCAAGGGGTTTAAAAATATTTTTGATAGTTGTTTCCATTGCCCCCCCCCCTTTTGTATAATTATGAAAGAAATGGAGCACTTGCTAACACTATGAAAGAGAATTCATAGCAATGAGACTAGAAAGGTTTTTTGTATAATGACATTATTAGTGAACACATGTCTTTAATGTTATTCACAGCAAAAAAAAAAAAAAAAAAAACGAAGCTAAATTGTATACAAGTTTTTCTTAATGAAGAAACACTTAGATATTAATAGAAAAAAATTATGTCTAAGACCTGTTTAGATACATGTATGATGTAAAAATATAACGGAAGTATATGCAGTAAGTAAATGAATAGAGTAATTTACGAATCCTTTTTCAAAGAAATAAGTAAATAAGTTTAGTTTAAGACATGCTCATGTAAGAAAGAGTTTGGCTCAAGATTTGCCGATGATACATAAATATTGTGCGCTATGAAGTTTTTCGTTTTTCATTTTCAATAGCATTGCAAAGTCTGACCGTAAGTTAGAATGGGTTCTTAAAGTAGCAAGAATGAAACTGCATGTAGAAACTTCAAGAACTTGAACAAAAATAAGAAGTATTGCTTATTTATGTATTTTAAAACGCAATGTAATTTATTTGCTTTATAAATGTCGTTTCCAATCTTAGTTTAAAAATTTGATCCAAATAATTGCACTTTGATCAGTCAATGTATCTCTTGAAAACTTTTAAGTTCCTAATGGTTTAGTTTTGGCGTAAAGACATAACGTGGTACTGCGCTATCATTTAATCACAAGCGTATCAAATTTTTGTTTTGAAGTCGGAACTTTTTGAATATTCCGGTTCAGTTATTGTACTGCGGAATCTAGTTAGTTGGAAAGCTAATAAAATATAACTGTTATATACGACCAAAACATTCGTCGTGAACGTGAACGATTTTTAAAAAATAAATAACTAAAATAAATATTTTTATCAGAAATATTGCAAATTCGTACAATGTGCTGCCTTTATTCGGTACGAGAACGAGGTACATTTTTTATTGAGTCTAAATTGCAATTTTTTATGTTATAGGTCAGATTGTATTAAAAGAAAATACCATCATAAAGCAGTTAAGTTACAGCAGACAAACATAGAACTTGTTCAATTCGACAAGTTCCAAAATATACGTTCTTATGAACGATATGCATACGTATAGACACTAAAATTGTGTTCAATTCCGTGATTTTTCCATTTCAAAGTTTTTAAATAGGCACATTCGACAATCATGAAGTCAGTTTTACAAATAGCTCAAAATTAACGACTTAAAAGTAAATTTGGGGTAATATAAGTTTTTTTCCTATTTTTTGCCGACTAAAATTTTTGAGCGTAATATTCAGTTTTCATGAAAGTTTCTTTTGGCTTCTCTTTACTTAAAATATAAACGAGACTTAGAGATTGAAGTAGTAAAATTCTTGTTTTCATATTCATATAGGGTCTTATGATGTCAATTCCTGGACCAACTTTGATAGACTTACGGCACTCAAGTGGAGCGGACTCATATAGTATTTCATTCATCTTTACTGCAAGATCTATTGGCTATTTGATTGGATCTTTAACAGGTACGTAATACCTTTGCTACATTTAATTGTCTTTTTTGCTGATTAGGGATAGGCTCCCTATAAAAGCTAAAATTAAAATCAAGTTAGAAGTTTACTCCATGAAGGGTAAAAGAAAAAAGAAATAAATTAATTAAAAACAATAAATCAGGAGTGATCCTCGGAAATAATTGCAACTAATCTGCCTATTTTCAGCCAGTATCAAGTCTAGAAAAGAAAAGAAAAAAAAAAAAAACAGGAAACTTTTCAGAACAAGTCAATACTCTTCCTGATATTATCCTGAAATCTTTCTGAAGCACTCAAAAACTTTACTAATTAAAGAGCAGCTTGGCACCTTTCTGATTTACCAGGAAACTTCCTGGTTAGCAAAACTGATGGAAGCTAAAGCAGAATTACAAGCTAATACCGGACATTATATTTGCTTGCAATTATTGCAAAACTGTAATATCCAGAGACTGCAGTTTGCCTCTCAGTAGGGGCTCAGTCATTTCGTATGTGAGATGAGGGTGGAACAATAAAAACGCTGAGTATAACTTCATACTGGTAGTTAGAAATATTTATCACTACTGTGAAAAGCCTGCATTCATGCAACTTGTAGTTATTCTAGCAATTTTTTCGCAAATATATTTAGTTTTCACAGAAAACCTGTGAAAACCCGTGAAATTGTCCGAAAATAATCGGTGACATTTTGGAATTTTGCCACGGCTGTGGAGTCGGAGTAAGACTGATTTTGGGGTAATGGAGTTGAACAGGAGATGATGGTTTCCAAATTCCAAGAGTCGTAGTCGGTCATTTTCTCTCCTAGTCAGCATTTCTACGATGATTGCAACACTGTAAAAATGATTCAGAAACGCTCCTGGAAAATAATGGCAGCTGATATGTCCAATTTCTGCCTGTAACATATCTTTCAAAAACCAGGAATGTTTTTCGCTAAAAATCAATAACCTTCCTTGATTCTTTCTGAAGGATATGGAGATCTCACCGGTTAAAGCCGGCTTCATTCTGTAAAACCTTCAAAGGGAATTCTGCAGGTTTAATACAATTAATTAGAACCTTCCAGAGCTACTAAGATAGTTCCAGAGGTATCAAGGCCGAAGTGCTAAGGCAGAACTGCAAATAAGAACGAAGCGTCTCCCTCGCCTTTAATTCTTGTCCAGAGACTTATTCGCTCTCATTGGGAGCTTAGTCAACCTGGAAGGGCCGTTCTCGAACTGAAGACGATACACTAAATAAATACAATCAGTTATTCTTTAAACTGATAGCTAAAACTTTTTTCACACTAGTTAGGAGTCTGCATTTGTGCAATTTGAAGCAAATCAGCTAAAATGGTCAGGGAAATGTCAGGGAATATCACAAATTGGTTGAAATTTCTGGAAATGTCAGGGAATTTGTTTCTAATTTTTCCGTCTTGCGGGTGAAACTGCTGTTCCATTTGGGCAAAGATGCTGCAGTATGGTAAATTTCACATTCCGTATATGTGAATTTTCCTAATACTTGAGAGAAAGAAAATTCAAGCTAATATTTGAAGACTAAATCTGATAAGGCTGCTCAGATTAAAAAAAATATCCATACGAAAATCATAAAGATCTGATTTAATATCATTACATTTTATTTTACCTTTTCTAAAAAAAAAAAAAAAAAAAAAAAAAAATGCTTAGCTAGAAACTACTAGTATTTTCCGCGATGCATCTGTGGTCTTATAAGTATCTTAATAGGCTTCATTCTGTATATTTTTTCCTTCTTCATGAAATGAAGGATGGTTACAAAAATTTAAAGTCTCACAATTTGTGCTTTTATTAAAACTTTTTTTGGAAACATGCCAACATTGAAACTGGCTTTGCCGAAAATTGCTTCGTTTTTTTTTCAAAAAAAAAAAAAAAAAAAAGTACCAATTGGAAATCGTTGATTTTTTAAAGCATTTGTAATCAATGTAATTTAATTTTTAGTTTATCTGAACTTACAATATTGATTACAATTACTGATAATTTGTTTAAACATTATTTGATTCATAAAGGGGGTTTATTTACATGAAAAAAAATATGTTCTGTTGGTATTTAATAACTCAAGTCGACATTCATTAACCTGGAATTTTTTCTAAAAGCAACTGGAAAACCTGGAAGTGTCAGGGAATTAACTTCTGTGGCAGCCCTGAGTTTTGAATTGTTTCGATTACTTTCAAATTAAGACACACGAAAGAAGGCCTAGTTCAAAATTATAAACCAACTTATGAAATTAAATTTCAGCTGGAGAATCTGTTGACACTTTTATAAGTCATACGTCATTTACTGAGTTTTTTTAATGAAAAAACATAAGTAGTTAATAACTTATTTTGTTCATTTAACTTATAGGTGGCATCATTTTAGACTGCATGAAGAATGAAGAAAAGGCATTAATTGTTAGCAGTTTGTTTGTGGCACTTGGCGCATTTACAATACCATGGTGCAGAAGTCTCACTTTTTTGTTAGGCACTTTTATAGTCACAGGATTCGCAATGGGATTCAGCAACACTGGTAAGTTTAAGTAATTATTTTTAAATAGCTATTAACTTTTAAAGACATTAATAACCCCATCGTGCAGTCGTTTGGCATGAATAAAGTGTTCATCAGATTCAAATTTTGAAGTTAAGTATGTTTCGTCTAGGTATATTCGTCATTTTAAAGTTTTATTTAGATACTTACTCATCTTCAAAATAGTAAAAGAGTTTTAACATAAACTTTTATTGAATTTTACATGCAATATTAGGGATTTGAGTCGAGTAGAATTTGTTGTAAACTAACGAAAATGCAGAGAACAATGATTTTCGAAAGAGTGAATTAGGGGCGGGGGGAAGCGTGGGTAATCCAGGAAGAAAACTATTATCGTATCCTTGATATGTAAGAGCTGCTGTTTTAGTTGAAAGTGAAGTTTAATGTAACAATAATAGTATATCACTAGTCGACCCGTGCGGAACTCCGCACTGTGCTTCAAATCGTTTCATAAGGCATTTCGCTCTTTAAGAATTTCAAAGGAAGAACATTATGACGAAGAACCGAAAAAAAAGTAAGCGCAGAAGAGAAGGCATGTAATTTAAAGACATCAGTAACAAAACCTCGTTAAATACAACGTTGTGATAATTTGATCATCGCTCACCTTTTGGTCCTACATATTTTCAATTCAAACATAAATATCATTAAAAGTGTGGCTGAGTGGTGACTCGTGAAAAAGCAATAATTGTGCATGTGAAAAAATAGGTTGTGGCAAATACAGTCCTGCACATGTCAGCATCTGACGGGGAAAAAAGAAACATTAAAGAGATATTTATTGGCACGTATTCGAATTTGCGCCATTCTGACTAACAGCCCGACACCCCAACAAACCTAGCAATTGCGCCTTCCTTTTCGAAAGCTATTCATTGAAGGAATGCGTAGTAAAAAACAGCAAAAAAGCTTTTTGCCAAAAAAAAAAAAAAAAACATAATAATAATAAGATCATGCATCTGTGTTTTGTCATTAACCAGCATGATACGATTTAAAATTATTCGCAAAGCATGGAATTTGATTAAAGAATGACGAAGATCTCACGTAGCGATTGAAACAAACATTCTAGAGAAGTAATAAATTTGATTGAAAATAAGTGTTTTTATCTTTGAATATTGAACTATTTCACATAGAAGGTTGCTTTAACCGTTACGGCTCAAATGCGCTCACATTTTTCTCTTTTATCGAACACTTAAAATTCAAAACCAAAACCAGTTGAACTGAGTACGTTCTTAAGTGTAATTTTTCGAACGTAGACAAAATGTATTTTTTTTTTCAGCAGAAAGCAGAGGAGTAGAAAATGATTTCTTGCTAATGAAGTTGATAATACTTTTAATGCTTTATATCGTATTCGCGCGGATAAAAAATTAAAGGTTTACTGAGTGAAACTCGTAGTTTTAATCGGGCGTAGTATTTTTTCATTTGTACAAAAGGTCGAACACTGCTATTAGAAACATCTACATTTTAGCATACAATAAAAATGTTTTTCTGCACAAAAAGGATTTCTTTAGGTAAATCTAATACTTTTTTATGCTTACATTATGTTGAGTTGTCTGGATGTAGTCAAAGAACACAGTTCGATTATCAATCAACTTATCCGAATGATAACTGTAGCCTGCATAAAGGAGTCGAAACACCAAGTAGCATTCCCACTGCATTTATTTTATTAGGTGTGTATGTTATGAGCACATGTAATGTGTAATACTAATATAAATTTGATATTATGTCGGACAGCCCAAGCTTGCCCGAAGTTCAGATAGTTTATACCCGAACGCTCTACCGAAAAAAACTTATCAATTAAACCGAACAACTAAGTCCAGTGCTGTTAAGCTTTATTAAAATATAAGCACACACACAGGCTTTTTTTTTTTTGCCGAAAGCGACGTAAAAAATGGAAAACTGCATTAGAACTTTGCTTTAAAAAATGCATAAGAACTACAGGCAGCATCAAGGTTTTGAAACAGCAAGAGGCGATTTCGAAAACTTGAATTTTCGACCGTAAGTCTTTTTTTCGTCATTGGCCAGCCTGATAAGTTTTAAAATGAGAGGGGATTAATATATAAGATAAGATATTGAAGAAAAATGTTTTTATTTTTGAAAATTTTTACAATTTGTTATCGCAGGCTGCTTAAACCGTTATAACTTAGATGGCAGCACGTGTTCATCATTTAACAGCACGGTTAAAATACAAAATAAATTGAACTATGCTTTCGAATGTAGTAAAAATGTGATAAGCTATTTGTTTTTTAGCAAAATTAAGAAAAATATATATTTTACCCTTCAAATTGAGGTAGTATTTTATTTATTTGTACAAAGAGTCAAAAACTCATTAGAAGAATATATATTTCAATATACGATTTATTATTTTTTTTCTGAACAAAAAACAATTCTATTGTAGTCTGAAATCTTAAACCTGTTACTTATATTTTCGCTTACATTATGCTTTAATTTTCTTTCCAGAGCCAAAGCTTCAAAAAAAAAAAAAAAAAAAAAAAAAAAAACGTGCAATTTCGAAGTAATTTAGCACAAAATCACTGAATGTTTTCATATCAGCAAAGGGCATTTCCTTCTCATTTATTCTATTCCTTCATAGTTGTTATTCATTTAATTCAGTGTTCATGTAATGCGCGATATTTCTCTAATATTTTTGTTGCAGATTGTTCGGACGTGGGCCCGAACACGTAATCTTCTGGTTACGAAGAGAACGCTCTGCCAATCAAGCTACTCAGCTCTGTCGGTCATAGCGCAAATTAAAGTTATAAGTTTGACCGAAAACCTTATTCTGGTTCTTTAAAACAGGTTTTTCGGCTAAAAGAAACAATTTTCAGACCTTGGGTCTATTTTTCGTCAGTAGCCAGCACCATAAGCTATAAAATAAGCCGTAAATCAAAGAAATCGATCAAGAATTGAGGGAAATTTGGCGTAGAAACCAAAAACAGGCTACAGAAATAATATATAAGGATTACATTACATGTTAAAGCCTTTAAACTCATACTTTCAATAATATTTCGAATTTTCAAAAAAAAAGTAATAATTACGATCAGTCTCATTCTTAGAAGCAGCCAAGCTAAAACTGAAACAACAAAAAATTTATGAATAATACTGGTTTCAACTTCGGGATGTAAATAAGAGTCAAATTATTTTTAAAAAGTACTTTCCATTTATCGATTGCATTTTTAGAAACGGTAAAATAATTGACATAGAATAGGATACCAGTATTTCACAAAAGTACCAATATTTGACAAGATTACCCGTAATTGGCGCTTTTAAAAATGCACTTCTCTTAAGCTCCTGAAGCATTACGTAGTATTCTAAATTACGAGAACTCTAGCAGGTCTTTGCTGCATTGCTGGTATATATTTGTTCAAACTGTCTCTAAACCACTATTTGAAATATATTATATTAACTCAAAACGTGGGAGTCTTTAATTATTTTTTTAAGATATTGAACTATGCTTTACAAGATTTAAATTTAACATTTCTGCCATAAAGTATTTGGTCTAAAAGTTTAATTTTTGAATTAAGAAAGAGTTGCATCAGTTTTTTTAAAATTAAATACCTTCAAAGTTCATTATTTTTACATTTGGCTGAGACGAGAACTGCAGAAAACTTCTTTTCTCGCTCTACTTATGTCGAGTCATAACAGTACTTTCTTTTGTAAAGAATTAAAATAACTACAGTGTGTGAAGAAATGAATATCCAGTGAAATATGTACATAAAATTTTTTAAAACTACAATAATATATTCTATGTCCCTTCGATTTTTCCATTACCAATAAAATATCATACTCCAAAGCGAATTTTTCATTTAACCCAGTCATCGTTGCTCTTTTTTAAAGAAATGGAACACAATAATGGAAACTTCTGTGAAAATGAACAACAGCTTCGCAATATTAGTGGTATGTTCTGAAAATTATTTTACTATCATAAAATTTTGTACATTGATATGTTCTCAAAATGGAACCCTGGTTCTTGTTTAAGATATTGAAAAAGGAATATTTTTCTTTTCTCTAAATCATGTCAAATTAATTTTTCAATGACACGATAGCAACGTTAGACAGTTGGAAAACAGGCAAAAATAAATTGGTGTCCTTCTTTGCAACAGCACTTGGATATGTTTTATTCATTGAAAATAGAATATCTTTTAAGTTTACAATATTTAAAGAATCATTTCTTGATCTTATGTTCTTAATATGTATAAAAAACATCTCTTAACCTTATGTTCTTATCATTCAAAATATCATCTTTTTCACAGGAAGCAATGCCTGCTGCCTGCGCATATGGGGAAAGAAAGGTGCACCTTTTCTTCAAGGTCTTCATTTCGCTTATGGTTTAGGTGGATTCCTAGCCCCTATCCTAGCAGCTCCTTTCCTGTCAGCACATGTTCCTCTAGCCAGCGATTTAACATTACTTGGAGTACATCAGAACCTCACCAGCACACTAGCAGCTAATATACCCCAAAATATTAGCGATTTAGAGTTGCAAATTACTGCTAGTGAAACTGTTACGATTCCTTCCATTACGATCGCGTATACAATCATTGGAGTACTAGCTTCCTGTGCAACTGGTTTATTTGTTTTTGTGTACATCTTTGCGTCAAAAGACAAAAGTACCGTTGAAACTAAAGATGAAGAAAACATCAGAGATCCAGGACTTTCTTTTACTATAATTGTTGTGATATTAGCTTGCCTGCAAACAGGTCTTATTTCTGGCGTTGAAGTTAGTTTTGCACAAATGTTAACTTCGTATGTGGTAAATAGCGCACACGGCTTGTCAAAAGTCACGGGATCCTATATGACATCAGCTTATTGGGGCTCGTTTACTATCACAAGAGCGCTGTCAATAATTTTAGCAGTTAAAATCAGTGTTAGAAGTTTGTTAATATTTGATCTCTTTCTCGCCGTTACATCAGCAATAGTTTTATTGACCATTGGTACCTGGTCTGTGATTGGACTATGGGTAGGCACGTGTCTTTTAGGCATTGGAGTAGCATCAATTTTCCCAGCTTCTTTGTCCTGGGTAGAAAAGTATATTAATATCAATAACAGGATTGCTTCCGTCTTCACTTTAGTTTCCTGCATTTTAGAGATGACTGTTCCATTATCAATAAGCATATACTTGGGCACACAACCGAATGTCCTCTTTCAATTCATGACCTCAGCGACTGTCTCATGCTGTGTACTTTTTACAATTTTAAGCATAATTCTTAAAAGGAAAGGTGAAAAATACATCAGCAATGAACCGACTTCAGCAGAATTAAAAGATTCAGTTCCCGAAGTTAAAGTGTAAACTTTTGAATGCTATTTTAACATTCGATATTTTTCAATTAGCTGTGGAGACATTTGTTTTTGTGTATGTGTTGTTCATTTCATCATTTATTTAACATCGGCTGGGACATCACAGCAAAACTGTATATATTCCATCTTGCCTAAATTGTATTAAATTTATGTATGTCCCGTGAACGTGGTCTACATTTTTGACCTTTTTTTGTGATAATGAAAGCACAACTAAAAAGTACCAGGGATTCCAAATAAATATTTTTACAATGGATCTTTATTTTGTCTTGTTTTTTTAAATTTCATTTTCTTTTAAAACTTGTAGCAGGAAGTAGAATATAATGAAACACAACTGTAAACTATCTAAAATTCTCAAATGCTGTAAATGTGAATGACTGGTTGGTTTTATTGAGTTTTATGGCGCAACAGGCTTGATAGGCTATACTGCTCCGGAAAAAATGGTGCACCAAGAAATTACGAATGATGTAGAGCTTTTAAAGGTACAGTCATGGAAAAAAACGTAACACTCGTTTGTAGTCGAAGACTGTTAACACTAAAGACACGTGTAAGGCATTATTTTTTTTAAACTACTATACTCTACCCAGTTCCGGTACTTAATTGTTGTTAATGGGTCGTCTTTATATTAAAAAGAGCATCAACTTTAAAATTTTCAAAGAGAACCCCCCCTCTTTAATCACATACTTGTGATCACTATCATCATTAAACTTTGAAAACTAAATTTTGTTTAATTTGCTCCAGTCGTTGCTTCACAACTAGGTGCGGCAAAGATTGTTCTTTTTTTAAGAAAGTATGAAGAAATTCAATAATGAAAACGTCAGTTACTATGTCAAAGATGAAATGTTGATTTTTTTTATGAATCATGAAATTAATATTCGAAAAAATTATGTTCTGGAACCATATTATATCTAATGAAAAAAAAAAAAAAAACAACTTAGAAGAGATTTTACACAGGTATCCAAAATTTTAGCTTAAAATATTCAGTAATTGATGAATAACTAATAGCCTAATTTTTGCGCAATAAATTAGATCTTCGGATTACTGAGGCTTATTTAGGAAACTGTTATTGCACACTGATGCACTAATTCAAAATATTCTTTTCAATACCCCTGAAAGATAATGGAGAAAGTAGCTTCCGACATATGCAAAAAGATATCCATCAGCGATGCTAAAATACAGTCAACTCACGATTATCCGCAAAATAGGGTGGCACGGTAACCGCGGATAAGCGAAATCCGCGGATAATCCTAATATAGGTAAAAAAACGATACTACTGTATAGAATAGCTAAAAGAAATGAATAATGTTCACACATGCAATTAAATTATAGCTAAAAATATTGCTACATTGTATCTACTAACAAGCTAAAAGCGAAAAATAACGCAATCATTAGTTTAAAAAACATTTAATGATCATTAAAGGAAAAAACTATATGAAAGACTCGCTGATAATCCGACCGCCGATAATCGGGAGTTTACTGTAATGATAATAATAATAACAATAAACAAGCTAAAAGTGAAAAATAACGCAATCATTAGTTTAAAAAACATTTGATGACCATTAAGGGGGAAAAAATATGAAAAGATCCGCTGATATTCCGACTGCCGATAATCGGGAGTTGACTGTTATAATAATAATAACAATAATAATAATAACAAAAATACTGAAAAGAGCATCAATGATGTTAGCAAAATTAGAGTCTTCTCGCATACTTCAAACAAAATAACTATCTTTCCGCTTGAAAAAAACGTTTTGAAGCTTGGATTAAGGAAAAAATGGATTACGCTGTTTTTAAGTAACTTCTTAGATAAGATCATACGCATCATAATTTAGAAAAGAATGAATGACTTGCTTGCTACTGTGCCTTACACTGTCCTTTATCGCATGTTTAGTTGTGATTTAAAGCGAGGTGTGTGACATATGCTTACCCCTAACTGAATGAGATAAATATACGGGATGGTGTTTTGAAAATACTTCGCATTTTTGTTACTGTGCTTCTTCAATACATCAATTCGCTATCCCCGAGAACGTAAGTTACATTTTTTAAATCTTCCAAAATTGCAAAATATTTACTTTCCCCCCGGTTTAGAAATCAGCGTTATTGGAATTGAAATGTTTCTGCAAAAAGCATTGAAAATATTTCACACGAGAAAACGTATTACGTTTGACATTTGAAAACATATTTGATTTTATAAGTTAAAATTTATAACGTTCCCTTACAACGACAGAAATTATTTTGATACGTATGATGCATTTTTAATGTTAATACAAAATAGCCAGATTTTTTTAGCAGTAAAGTTGCATTATAGGACATGATTATATGCTTTCGATTTTAATTTAAAACGAATAATATTTTTCTTCCTCATACAGGAAGCATATTAAAACAGCGAGTAATATGTATCTCCAGAAAAAATCTAATCATTATTAGCAATATGAAGTTACATTTGAACAATGAACGAGTACTTTTGAACGTTAAACTTCATGACATAGTGAAATATTTTAACTATTTTCATCACTAAACTCGTTTTCTGCGTAAAAAAAAAAAAAAAAAGCTTCCAAGTTCTGTAAGGTAACTTGAAGGACACTAATAGCAATCCATACAGTTAAATTTACTTGTACCTTGAAGATTAATGAAACAGGAATGTATTTTGTAACACAATTTTCCTTTCTAACTTCCAATAGTAAAAAGTATATAAAAACTAGACTCAAAGCGTATACGCATCCATGAAGTTATGTTGCAAAACTTCAGAGTTCTGTTTTTTATTATCTAACTAGCTGACCCAGTCACGCGTTGCTGTGGCGAAGTAGTTGGATTAAATATTCTTTTACTCAGTATTTTGATAGAATCTAATTAATATTTTTAGTGAAGCTTAAAATAGTCTAGCCAATTTTAAAACATATCATATGAGATTGATGATGGGCGTGTTAGGCTGAAATAAGTACTTATTGAATTTAGTATGTACTATCTAAATTTTCAATGGCAAAAGAACTATACTTATGCTTAGTAAATTTTGCAAGTATGACTTCGGCCATAAATCAAAGCAAAATAACTTGAAAGTGATAGTAAATATCGAAACTGTTTGTAAAATATCGGAACGTAGAAATTAAGCATAAACCAACATACACTTTTAGAATGTACACTACATTTTATTTATCTCAGATTTCACTATACTTTGTTATCAATAACTTCTTTGCAAAATACATTAACTTAATTAAAAACATGTAAAAATTAAATTTATAAATGAGGTAGATAACATTAACTTTGATCTATTGTTTCTATTATTTGAAAACTGAAAATTATCTAAGCACTAAGTTGTGCACAATATTCTTGCTTAACCTGTCTTTTGCTAACCGAATAGGTATGATGGCTTTCCCACTCATGAATAGGAGATAGATAGTTACCATGAGAGAAACATGTATATTTCAAGTCCAAACCTCAAGTAGACAATTTTTGGTCTTGAGATCTATTTATGGTCTGTTTAAAAGCTAAACAAATCGGAAATTGAAGCCTTCCAAATGTGTTTGCAAATTATGACGCTGTAAATGGATTACGTGGCAACACAAAAATTTCTCCTTTAAACTTTTCCGTCAAAATTGTTAAAATTTTGATGAAGAAACGTGTACCGTTGCATAATCTTGGTATGTTTAAACTGTGAAAAAGAATAATTGGTGAACCAATTTTTAACCGGAAACCGTCTAGTGGCATTCCTGGTATATCCAGAGAATTTAAATGATGTTTTTCCCAGCTGTCAGTAATGGCTCATTATTTACAATATTTGTAGCTAAGACAGCGTCATTGCACTGTTTTCTCTCGTTGTAAATCAGTGTTAACTAAGTCGGTGACCAATCGATCAGGTGATATCACACCATAATGCTAAACAACAGATTTGAAATTGAAATGCATAAATCTTCAATCAACACTAAAGCTGCATCATACATCTTTGATGTAAAATCTTGATTTGAACATCGGTGTGTTTGTTTAACTCTATGGAGATGCACAGTTTTGTTTTGGATAAAGTTTTGGTCCCAATGTCTTGGCTTTAATTTTTAATTATGCCCGAGATTGATGAATGTTGTGTTCTTTGTTTGCGTGGCTTCCATGATTTTTTTTGATTTTATTCAAAACTGTAAAAACAATTAAGAAATGTCCTGGAAAAAAACTGCAGTTAATACGGCGAATTTCTTCCAGTAACGTATCTTGCAAAAAAATAGGAAAGTATTCTACTTGCCTGTTACTCTTGGAAAGTTATGGAATCCAGAGGCTCACTTCCTCCCATTGGGAGTTACGTCCAGCTGGACGGATCATGACAACGGTAGTGAAGTCAATTCTTCACTACAATTCATTAACCTTACTGAAATTATCCTGGAATCTTTTCCAAGAATTCAGTTTTATCCTAGGCTAAAAGCCAGTCGTGTAGCTGGACCGTCAGAAAAAACTTAGGTAACTTGAATACAAAGCTTGACACCTCTCTACTTTTCCAAGAAAGCGCCAACAACAATACTAAAAATGTGGCGAAATGTAAGACAGTCTTGCAAGCAAGTACCATAAGTCTAACTCGCCTACGATTTCCTGCAAAGTTCCGGAATCCAGAGGCTCATTTACTCTGCATGGAAGCTTTTAGGCAATGCAGAAGAAACGTAGTAGTCCTGAAGCCGATACACTTAATAAATACGCTCAGTTAATCTTTAAACTGGAAGCTAAAAATATTTTTCGCAACAGTGAGAAGTCTGCATTCATGACGTTTGTAGCAATTCAGGAAACTTTTTGACGCAGATACTTGATTTCCAAACAAAATTGCTGAGGACCCGTGAAATCCCAAGATGTTCCACGGAAATAATCAGGGACATTTCGGGGTTTTTTTTTTTACAGTGCATGTAAAATAGCGTGGAACATTGTTAAATAATTTTATTTCTGAGAATCGGGCCAAACACATTAGGTTTTTGACAATGTAAAAAAAAAAAAAAAAAATCAAAGTGCTTTTCGTAGAAAATACCTTGGGTAAAATATACTCGTTGACCGTTTCCAAGATACTGCAAGATGCTGTACAGAAGGGTATCTTTCGTACATGGGGAAATTAAATTATGCCAGATAGCTTCGTTGCTGCTTATATATCCACTCATCGCGTTATTTGTCAATTTTGTCCATACGTACCTCAAATGAGACCTAATAAGGATCTTAAATAACGTATTTGACAAAGTATTTAGTGGAATTCACGGAACAGCAAAACTCGACATTTATATGAGCCTCATACGTTTTTAAAAGCAGTGGTGGATGATTGTTTGGTTTTCGTGGAAGTGTTGCGTGGTGGTATAGAGTTCTTCATTTATTGGGGATTTCGATAGTTTGTTCGTATTTCTGCTTGTTCCTGCTTTTATTTTTGATTTTTTGCTGCTGTGCGTGTAATGCATAGCACCTGTTTTTGGTTTCCTTCTGGGGAGGAGTAAGTATGGCTAATAAACGGAAAAATGGCCCTGATAGGGTCATGGAGGAAAGTGTGAAAGATAAAGTCACAAAAAGAAACGAATATGTTTACGAGGCAAGTTTGTCTCGAACGGATAAAATTCAAGCAGCGCTGGGAAATGGAGCAACTAAAAGTAAAATTGTCATTTTTGGAATAAATAAAGAATTACCGAAGAGCAAGGGAATGAACTTCCATAATGAAATTGGCAAAATAGTTAAAAAAGAAGATGACGTTTATTTCACCAGAAATGGAAACATAATTGTTACAACTAGCAGTACTGATACCATTAAGAAGGTTAGTGAAACAAATTTATTCTTAGGTATGAAGTCGGTACAAGGTTAATAGAGGATGCAATAAGTACGAAATATGTGATTAGAAACATAGATGTAGACCTTTCAGTGGGTTTCATTGGTAAAGAACTTTCTGAAAGAGGTATGAGAGTCACTCAAGTCATCCGGTTCAAAAACAAAAGGGGCTGAAACGCCTATACCTGTGGTCCTAGTAAAAGAGCTGGGCATCACAAACAGAGCTGAAATTAAAATAGGTTGGGTCAATTATAAAATCAGTAAATTCATAGAAAAGCATCTTATTTGTAAAAATTGTAAAAAAATAGGGCATCCTGCTAAATATTGTAAAGGAACGGTAAGGTGTGCGGACTGTGGATTAGAACACGAAAACTGCGGCAATTTAACTACTTGCTTTCGATGCCAAGGCAACCACAATGCAGAAAATAAGAATTGCCCTGTGTTAATAAGATTTTCAGAAAATAAAGGGAATGAACGAGGAAAAAACACAACGTATGCAGACATGGTTAAAGAAGGTAAAAAGGAGGAGGAAAATAAAGATGCAATAATTAATAACTAGTCGACCCGTGCGGAACTCCGCACTGTGCTTCGAATCGTTTCATAAGGTATTTCGCTCTTTAAGAATTTCAAAGGAAGAACATTATGAAGAAGAACAGAAAAAAAAAAGTAAGCGCAGAAGAGAAGGCATGTAATTTAAAGACATCAGTAACAAAACCTCGTTAAATACAACGTTGTGATAATTTGATCATCGCTCACTTTTTGGTCGTGCATATTTTCAATTAAAACATAAATATCATTAAAAGTGCGGCTGAGTAGTGACTCGTGAAAAAGCAATAATTGTGCATGTGAAAAAACAGGTTGTGGCAAATACAGTCCTGCGGGAAAAAAAAGAAACATTAAAGAGATATTTATTGGCACGGATTCAAACTGACGCCATTCTGATTAGCAGCTCGACACCCCAACAAACCTAGCAATTGCGCCTTCCTTTTCGAAAGCTATTCATTGAAGGAATGCGTAGTAAAAAACAGCAAAAAAAGCTTTTTTCCAAAATAAATAAATAAATAAATAAATAATAATAATAAGATCATGTTTCTATGTTTTGTCATTAACCAGCATGATACGATTTAAAATTATTCGAAAAGCATGGAATTTGATTAAAGAATGACGAAGATCTCACGTAGCGATTGAAACGAACATTCTAACGAAGTAATAAATTAGATTGAAAATAAGTGTTTTTATCTTAGAATATTGAACTATTTCACATAGAAGGTTGCTTTATGAGTTACGGCTTAAATGCCCGCACATGTTTCTCTTTTAATCGAACACTTAAAATTCAAAACCAAAACCAGTTGAACTGAGTCCATTTTTTAAGTGTAATTTTTCGAACGTAGACAAAATGTATTTCTTTTTTCAGCAGAAAGCAAAGGAGTAGAAAATGATTTCTTGCTAATGAAGTTGATAATAATTTTAATGCTTTATATCGTATTCGCGCGAATAAAAAATTAAAGGTTTACTGGGTGAAACTCGTAGTTTTAATTTGGCGTAGTATTTTTTCATTTGTACAAAAGGTCGAACACTGCTATTAGAAACATCTACATTTCAGCATACAGTGAAAATGTTTTTCTGCACAAAAAGGATTTCCTTTAGGTAAATCTAATGCTTTTTTATGCTTACATTATGCTGAGTGGTCTGGATGTAGTCAAAGCTTAAAAAAAAGGAAGAACACTCTTTGATTAAAATTCAACTTATCCGATTGATAACTGTAGCCTGCATAAAGGAGTCGAAACACCAAGTAGCATTTCCACTGCATTAATTTTATTACGTTTGTATGTTATGAGTACATGTAATGCGTAATACTAATATAAATTTGATATTATATCGGACAGCCCAAACTTGCCCGAAGTTCAGATAGTTTATAGCCGAATGCTCTACCGAAAAAAACTTATCAATTTAACCGAACAACTAAGTCCAGTGCTTTTAAGCTTTATTAAAATATGAACACACACACAGGCTATTTTTTTTTTCTTTTTTTTTTGCCGAAAGCGACGTAAAAAATGGAAAACTGCATTAGAACTTTGCTTTTAAAAAATGCATAAGAACTACAGGCAGCATCAAGGTTTTGAAACAGCAAGGGGCGTTTTCGAAAACTTGATTTTTAGACCGTAAGTCTATTTTTCTTCATTAGCCAGCCTGATAAGTTTTAAAATGAGAAGGGAATAATATATAAGATAAGATATTGAAGAAACATTTTTTTATTCTTGAAAATTTTTACAATTTGTTACCGCAGGCTGCTTGAACCGTTATTACTTAGATGGCAGCACGTGTTCATCATTTAACAGCACGGTTAAAATACAAAATAAATTGTACTATGCTCTTTTTTAAGCGTAGCTTTTCGAATGCAGTAAAAATGTGATAAGCTATTTGTTTTTTTTTAAAGAAGGAAAAATATATATTTTACCCTTCAAATTGAGGTAGTAATTTTTTTATTTGTACAAAGAGTCAAAAACTCATTTGAAGAATATATATTTCAATATACGATTTATTATTTTTTTCTGAACAAAAAACTATTCTATTGTAGTCTGAAATCTTAAACCTGTTACTTATATTTTCGCTTACATTATGCTTTAATTTTCTTACCAGAGCCAAAGCTTAAAAAGAAGAAAATAAAAACGTACAACTCCGAAGCAATTGAGCATGAAGTCACTTCAAATTTTCATATCAGCAAGGAGCGTTTCCTTCTCATTTATTCTATTCCTTCATTGTTTTTATTCACTTAATTAAGTGTTCAGTATTGCGCGATATTTTTCTAATTTTTTGTTGCAGATTGTCCGGACGTGGGCCCGAACACGCATTCTCCTGGTTACGAAGAGAACGCTCTGCCGATCAAGCTATTCAGCTCTGTCGGTCACAGCGCAAATTAAAGTTATAAGTTTAACCGAAACCTCTTTCTGGTTCTTTAAAACAGGTTTTTTGGCTGAAAAAAACAATTTTTAGACCATGGGTCTATTTTTCGTCAGTAGCCAGCACCATAAGCTTTAAAATATGACGTAAATCAAAGAAATCGATCAAGAATTGAGGAAAATCTGGCGTAGAAACCAAAAACAGGCTACAGAAATAATATATAAGGATTTAAAAAAAGAGCTGAAGGATATAGAAAAAGAAATCGTGTATCTAAAACATGAAATAAAAAATATTAAAGAGGAACTACAAATTGTTAAATATAGCTCAAAATGTAATATCACATTAGAGAATGAAAAGTTGAATACTTCTGAAATTGCTATGATAATGCAGTACAGAGATATTATGGGAAGTAGAAGTTGTGATAAAATCCTTCCAAACGCGGGATCTAGTCTATCGGACTCTGAGAATGTGGAGGGTTTTCCCTTTGATGGTGATCCTATGGATGCTGAGGGTGTGGTCCACAATCCTGATTAAGGGGTTGTGTCCTTTTTTTTGGTCGTTTTCCTGGCTTGTTTTTTGTTTTCATGGAACTGCCGCAGTTTGGCAAAAAATTTTATTTATCTGAAAAACCTTATTTCTTGGTTATCTCCCACTATTATTTGCCTCCAAGAGACTTGGAGCAATAATTGTGACATCCCTGTAATCAATGGGTATTATTGTTTTTCAAAAGAACGTTCTTCCCTCAGTAAAGGGGGAGGACTTTGTATATATGTTAGAAACAATTTATCAGCCTGCGAAGTAAAGATTAACATTTTAAATTCTAATTTTGAAATTAGTAGCATAAAAATTTTATATAACAAAAAATACTACCAAATCATCAATTGTTACAGGCCGCCAGGAACCTTCACAGATTCTGATTTAAATATTTTAAAAATAATACAAAAGGGAAGGAATCAGATTTTCACAGGGGACTTCAACGCAAGAAATACTATAACGGGTGACAGGAAATCTTTTCCCAGCTCTACTAAATTCTATGAGTGGATTCAGGATAACAACATTTGTATAGTTAATAAAAACATTCCCACACGTATAAACAAAAAAAAAAAGACGATGGAATTCTTGATTTAACCATAGTAAGTGCAGAACTGGTCAGAGAATTATTTTGGTTTAGAATCGATGAACACGGGGAAAGTGATCATTATCCTATCATAGTTAGAAATACAGAAAAGAAAAATAGCACCAAAATCAAAAGATACGTTAATTGGAACAATTTTAAAGAGAATATGAGTAAAATTATGAATAATATTGATTTTAATGGGTTTAACTGTAACAATTATATTCAATTCACTCACCTTATTGATTCTAATGTTGAAAATGTTACTAAAGTGATTAAATATAACAATAATAACTCAAATGATAATTGGTGGAACAGGGAGTGTGCAAAAAGGAAAAAACAGAAGAATCAAGCAAAAAACAAAGCCTATAGATCACAACGTGTTGCTGATTGGATTGAATATAAAAAAAATTAGCGATCTTCAGAAAATGTATAATTGAAGCCAAAAGAAAGTACTGGGAACACATAAACTACAAAATAAAACAACCTAAAGATATCTATAAGTCTGTTAACAAGCTCAAAAACATTATGAATAGAACACCAACCAATAACCTTGTTTTAATAAAGGACAATATTGAATATTTTGAAGAAGACAAACAAGTGGAGCTTTTTGCTAAACATTTTGAAAACAAAATAGACACAACTGGAAAAAATTATGCAATAGAAAGGAAAATCAAAGGCAATACCCAGATTTTTACAATAGAAGAATTGCAAAAAGAGATAAAGGAACTTAAAAACACAACAGCTGGATCAGATAAAATTTCGAATAAAATTATTAGAAATTTACCAGAAAAAGCAATTAAGATATGTCTAAATATTTTCAACTATAGCCTTAAAGAAGGAAAAATTCCAGATAATTGGAAAACATCAATGATAATACCTATATGCAAACCTGGGAGAAACCCACATGATATAGATAGTTACCGACCTATTGCCTTAACCCAATGTTTTTGCAAATTGATGGAAAAACTCATTTTGAAAAGGCTAACATGGTGGGAAGAAGAAAATAAAATATTCCCTAGTTACATGCACGGATTCAGGAAAGGGAAAAGTGCCGAAGATTGTGTAGGTCAAATAATTAATTCTATAAAGTTTTTAAGAAAAGAAAAGAACACAGTTTTTCTTGTCTCTATGGATATAAAAGGAGCATACGATAACATAAACAATGAAATCCTAGTAGAAAAACTTAGGTCATTGAAAATAGAACAGGACCTTATAAACTGGATTAAAGAGTGGCTGAAGAATAGGAAACTGATAGTTAAATGGAGAAGTAAGATATCAGCAGAAAGAAATGTCGATTTTGGACTACCACAGGGGTCTATTTTATCGCCTTTTTTGTTCAATTGTTTTATGACGGATTTTTACTGTTGTAACTACACCTGCAAAGTATATATATATGCGGATGATATCTCCTGTATAATCTTTAACAAAGACAAAGACACTGCAGCAACGGCTCTCAAAAATTTTATTACTGATATTGAGAAATGGTCAGAAATCAACAAGTTATCATTCTCAGCGGAAAAGAGCAGCATCCAAGACATGACAGCCACGAGAAATAAATATACAGATATCATAAAGATAAATGGAAAAACCATTCCTTGGAAAGTTCAACATAAATTACTGGGAGTCCATATTGATCACAACCTATCATGGAGAAAACATACTAATGAAGTTGAAAGGAAAATCAATAAAAGCAGTAATGTCATTAAGTATTTGGGAAGCAGAACAGGCTTCAATAATGATAACCTTCTTAAAATTATCAAACAAGTAGTACTACCGCAAATTGATTATGGAAACATTTGTAGAATTAAGGACACTAAATATAACAGAAATAAACTAGATACTATCACAAATAAAGTTATCAGGAATGCACTAAAACTTAACAACTTCGCACCAAATGATGTTATTAGACATTTCACTAATATTGATATGTACGAGAATAGGTTGAAATGGAAAATCATAAAGTGGAAGCTGAAAATAATGTATAAGGAAGATAAACAAATCAACACTGAAACACACAATCAAACAAGTTCAACAGAGGTGGAAGAAGATGTTATAAACTTTTATAAAAGCTTTATGTTCTTATATAACACCAACCACTGGAAAGACAAAAAATTAGAAAACAACCCACCATGGTACAACAAAAAACTTAAAATAATCACGGATGAAAGAAGATTTCAACAAACACAAGTTAAAGAAGAAATAAAACAGGACTTTCTAGAATTTTTAAATGAAAATAAAGGAAAAGAAGTCTGGGCTACAGATGGTTCCAAAAACCGGAATTATGTCGGTTTTGGGATCGTGAATCAAAATAAAGATGTTAAGAGGAAAATTCAAATTCCTAGCTTTTGCTCTATTTTTACAGCTGAGCTTGCTGCCATTTACTATGCCACCAAATACTTAATTAATGCTGAGTCTCCGACTATTATTCTTACAGACAGCCTTAGTGTGATAAATGCTATTAGAAATGAAAAAAAGAATCAGGACCCCCTTGTTAGAATTACAAGAATTTATCTAGAGAAATTAACCAATAAAAATGATATTACTTTAGTATGGACCCCTAGCCACTCAGACATTGATTTAAATGAAGAAGCAGATACTCTTGCAAAAGAGGCAACGAACAATTCATTCACCCCGAGCTTAAACATCACAACCTGGAAAGATACATGTAGATTTTTAACAAGTAGGCAAAATGAAGAACATCAGGAAAAATGGAAGAAATCTAAATACTTTGAAAAGTTTAAAAATAGAAAAATTCCTTCCGTTAAAGCAAACAATACAGTTAAAAATAGAAAGATGGAAATCTTCCTAAATAGATTAATTTGTGATAGTATTATCACTAAAAACAAGCTTTTCAAACTTAAATCCTCTAATTCCCCAAATTGCGATAAATGTGGAGTGATGGAAACTGTGGATCATATTCTGCACTTTTGCAGTAATACAAATAACCATAGAGAAAAGTTATTGGACTATATTTTCAAGAACAATATCAGTTATAACGGCAATTTTTTGGCTCATGATACGATCTTCTCCCCTGGAGTGGCTCAGACTTTATGCTCTTTCTTTCTTTGACAGCTCTTTGTTGTTGCATGCTTTCTTTCTTTTTTCCCTTTGTGTCTGTTGGTTGTGCTGCTATCTCTTCGACTTTACTTTGCTTTTGTCATGCATGTGGTTTCTAGTTTTTCTCTCTCTTTTGGTTTTCTTCTTGTCTATCTTTGCTTGTATCTGAATTTTATGCACTTCGTTTTAGTTAACCCCTTGGCGGTTGGACCTAGTTCGGACTACTTCTAAGGAACATTTGGAGAGACACATCACCTATTAGTAACAGAGGCAAGGCGTGAAATAAACGCAGTCCTCTATAATTTGTGGAAGTCGGAAGACTCGTATTCAATTCAATTCAAAAGCAGTGGTGAGTATGGAACTACCCGCTGCTTATCAATTTCAACTTGATTTGTAGAATTTGACATTTACATTGAAAAATGTGGCCTCAATACTCCTCCTTTCTACGACGATATTGTTGATAACCACCAATATCCGTAACATAGTATCATTTGTAAATTTTATCTAACTTAAGAATAAAACTTTTGAGGATGAATTAACTTACAGCGCCATCTATTAAGAATTTACGGAACCAAACAATCAAAACACACTGTTAATGTATAATTAACCTTTTATTTGCAATAAAAATTATAAAAACCAACCTATCTTTTAAGTTGGACCAAATTACAGATACGTATGAAATTTGATAAAAATCGGTTCTGTAGTTTCGGAGTTTACCCCTAACAAATATCGTGACAGAGATTTTTATACATATAGACTAGCTGACCCAGCCACGCGTTGCTGTGGGAAAGTAGTTGGATTAAAAAATTCTTTTATTCAATATTTTGATAGAATCTAATTAATATTTTTAGTAAAGCATAAAATAGTCTAGTCAATTTTAAAACATATGAGATTGATAATGGGCGTGTTAGGCTGAGGCAAGAACCTATTGAATTTAGTAAGTACTAACTAAATTTTCAATGGTAAAAGCACTATACTTACGCTTAGTGAATTTCGCAAGTACGACTTCGGCCAAAAATAAAAGCAAATTAACTTGAAAGTAATAGTAAATATCGAAAATGATAGTAAAATATCGGAACGTAGAAATTGAGCATAAACCAACATACACTTTTAGAATGTACACTACATTTTATTTATCTCAGATTTCTCTACAGTTTTTAATCAATAAATTTCTTGACAAAATAAATTAACTAAATTAAAAACGTATAAAAATTAAATTTTATAAATAAGGTAGATAACATTCACTTCGATCTATTGTTTCTATTATTTGAAAATTGAAAATTATCTAAGCACTATTTTGTGCACAATATGCTTGCTTAACCTGTATTTTGCTAATACGAATAGGTATGATAACTTCATTCCTGGTAGATCCAGAGGATTTAAAAATTTAGTTGAATTGTTTACGGCTTTGTTTTCATCGAGCACTGTATAGCCTCGCTCAGGTTGTTCAGCATCAACAGTCAGCACAATCTGATTATGATTTTTTTTTCAGCTGCCAGTAATGACTCATTATTCACAATAATTGTAGCTAAGACAGCGTCATTGCACTGTTTTCTCTCGTTGTAAATCAGTGTTAACTAAGTCGGTGACCAATCGATCCTGAAAAATAATGGGCAGCGAATGTGCCCAATTTCGGCCAGTAAAAAAATAAGAACTTGAAAAAAAAAAAAAAAGAAACGTATCCTACTAAAAGTCAGAAACCTTCCTAAAATTATCCTGCAATCTTTCTGAAGAATTCCGAAACCTCTCCGATTCGAGACAATCATTTCTCTGAAACCTTTAGAGAGAACGGAAGTAAGTTAAAAGTAAAAGCTTGGCACATTTTTCGACTCACGAAGAAAGTACCAGAAGCATTATTGCAACCATAGTCACTGCTAAAAAAAAGACTTTCAGGCATGCACAAAGAATTCTACTTGCTGGTTACTCCTGGAAAGTTACGGAATCCAGAGACTCACTTGCTCCCATTGGGAGTTACGTCAATCTGGACGGACCACGACGACGGTAGTTAAGTCAGTTCATCACTAAAATTTATTAATCTTCCTGAAATTATCCTGGAATCTTTTTAAAGAATTCGTATACTATCCCAGGCTAAAACCCAGTCGTGCCGCTGGAACTTCAGAAAAAACTTTGGTAAATTGAATACAAAGCTTGACACCTCACTACTTCTCCTAGAAAGCTCCAAAAATAATGCTGTATCCATGGTGAAAGGTAAAGCAAATGTGCAAGCAAGTACCCCGAGTTTATCTCGCCTGCGATTGCTGCAAAGCTAAGGAAGCCAGAGGCTCATTCACTCCCTCTGGGAGCTTAAGTAATACAGATGGAACGTAACTGACCTGGAACCGTTACACTTAATAAATACGGTCAGTTAATCTTTAAACTGGGCGCTAAAAATATTTTTAGACACAGTGAAAAGTCTGCATTCATGACGTTTTTAGCAATTCAGGAAACTTTTTGACGCAGATACTTGAGTTCCAAATAAAATTGCTGAGGACCTGTGAAATCCCAACATGTTCCACGAAAATAAACAGTGACATTTCGGATTTTTTTTTATAGTACACGTAAAATAGCGCGGAACATTGGTATACATTTTTATTTCTGAGAATCGGGACAGAACACATTAGGTTTTTGAAACAATGTAAAAAAAAATCAGGGTCGTTTTTGGTGGTCTAAGTGCTCTTTGTAGGAAATATCTTCGGTAAAATATACTCGTTGACCGTTTTCAAGATGTTCTGCAAGATGCTGTACAGAAGG
This sequence comes from Uloborus diversus, assembly GCF_026930045.1. Taxonomy (NCBI): domain Eukaryota; kingdom Metazoa; phylum Arthropoda; class Arachnida; order Araneae; family Uloboridae; genus Uloborus; species Uloborus diversus. The sequence goes on along the minus strand of NC_072740.1, from coordinate 94,794,005 downwards.
GGGGAAGACCGGGGTTCGTATATGGGGAAGCCAGATAGCTTCGTTGCTGTTTTTTCGGCAATTTTGTCCATATCTCTTCAAGTGCTACCTAACAAAGACCGTAAGTGACGTATTTGACGAAGTATTTAATAGATTTCACGGAATTGCAAAACTCGACATTTATATGAGCCTCGTACGTTTTTAAAAGCAGTGGTGAGTATGGAAGTACCCGCTGCTTATCAATTTCAACTTGATTTATAGAATTTGACATTTACATTGAAAAGTGTGGCCTCTATACTCCTCCTTTCTACGGCGATATTGTTGATAACCATCAATATCAGTAACATAGTATCATTTGTGAATTTTAATTAACTTAAGAATAAAATTTTTGAGGATGAATTAACTTACAGCGACATCTATTAAGAATTTGCAGAACCAAACAATCAATACACACTATTAATGTAAAATAATCATTTTATTTACAGTAAAAAATTATAAAAACCATCCTATCTTTTAAGTTGGACCATGTTACAGATATGTTAGAAATTTGATAAGAATCGGTTGAGTAGTTTCGGAGTTTACCCCGAACAAACATCGTGACACGAGATTTATATATATACTAGCTGACCCGGCCACGCGTTGCTGTGGCGAAGTAGTTGGATTAAAATATTATTTTGCTCAATATTTTGATAGAATCTAATTAATATATATATATATATAGTAAAGCTTAAAATAGTCTAGCCAATTTTTAAAACAAATGAGATTGATAATGTACGTGTTAGGCTGAATTAAATAATTATTGAATTTAGTAAGTACTAATTAAATTTTCAATGGTTAAAGCACTATAATTACGCTTAGTAAATTTTGCAAGTATGACCTCGGCCAAAAATAAAAGCAACATAACTTGAAATTAATAGTAAATATCGTAAATGATTGTAATATATCAGAACGTAGAAATTAAACATACACCAACATACACTTTTAGAGTGTACACTAAATTTTATTCATCTCAATTTGTCCATAGTTTGTAATCGATAATTTTTTTACAAAATACATTAACTAAATTAAAAACATATAAAAATTAAATTTTATAAATGAGGTAAATAACATTGACTTCGATCTATTGTTTCTAATATTTGAAAACTAAAAATTATCTAGGCTCTAAGTTGTGCACAATATTCTTGCTTAACCTGTCTTTTGCTAACATGAATATGTATGATAACTTTCCCACTCGTGAGTAGGCGATAGATACAGGGTGTCCTGAAAAAGACTGACTGTTTTCAAAAATTAATAACAGAAAAATGGTTAATGATTAAAAAATAATTTTTGCAGAAAATTCATGTGGTGTGCCGTAAATTTCGTCCGTGCAGAGCTCTAAAGTTTAGTTAGAAAGTTTATCAGTAGATGGCGCTGCAGATAGTAAGCCTCTAGGTCAAAAAATAATTATTGGAATTCACCGATTTTTCCTCCAATTGCGACATGTGGTTGCAATTGAGATCTATTTACGGTTGCAGCCGGATGCAGGTATTTTGAAAATATTGTTGCGAAATTTTATTTATTAAAACCATTTTTCGAAAAACTATGATGTAATTTTCTGTCTTTCTTCGATTTACGGTCTTACATTTGCTGCGCCATCTATTGGAAAATTCTTGAACTAAATTTTGGAACTTTGGGGGACGAAACTTATGGCCCACCATATAAATTTTCTCCAAAAATTATTTTTTTTTATCATTACACATTTTATTGTTATGAATTTTTGAAAACAGTCAGTCTTTTTCAGGACACCCTGTAGTTGCCCATGAGAAAAGCATGTATGTTTCAAGTCCAAACCGAAAGTAGGCATTATTTGGTCTTGAGATCTATTTATGGTCTTTTCAATAGCTAAACAAATAGGAAATTGAAGCCTTCCAAATGAGTTTGAAAATTATGATGTTATTAATCGCTGACGTGGCAACACAAAAATTAATCTCCTTTAAACTTTTTCGTCAAAATTGTTGAAATTTTAACGAAGAAACGTGTACCGTTGCATAATCTAGGTGGGTTTAAACTGTGAAAAAGAATAATTGGTGAACAAATTTTCAACCGAAAATCGTCTAGTGGTATTCCTGGTATATCCAGAGAATTTAAAAATTCAATTGGAATGTTTACGGCTTTGTTTTCATCGACAACTATATAGCCTTGTTCAGCATCAACGGTAAGCACAATCTGATTAAGATTTTTTTTCCAGCTCTGACAGTAATGGCTCATTATTCACAATAATTATAGCTAAGAAAGCGCCATTGCACTGTTTTTTCTCTTTGCAAGTCAGTGTCAACTAAGTCAGTGACCAATCGATCAGGTCATATCACACCATAATGACTAAACAACAAATTTAAAATTGAAATGTGTAAATCTCAATCAACACTAAAGCTTCATCAAACATCTTTGGTGTAAAATCTAGATTTTGACATCGGTGTGTTTAACTCTATGGAGTACATCTTCAAGCATAAAATTTATATAGTTTCCCCACAGAAATGATAATTGTGTTGGATATTATGTCGTGAAAATTATCTTAAACAAATGTCGAATACTGTTTCTCGTTATGCAAAACCTGCATTAGAAAATGCAACTCCCAATCATGTGTGCTACCAATAATTACGATTCGCGAAATGCATCGTGATATGTATTAAACACTCCACAATTAACGGTCCGCAAATATTTCCATCTTTTAGGGTATGTTTAACGAAAACAAATGCAAAAACAACATTCACTTTGTTTTGGATACAGAGTTCTGTTTTGGATAGAGTTTTGGTCCCAATGTCTTGGCTTTAATTTTTAAATATGCCCGAGATGGATGAATGTTGTGTTCTTTGTTTGCGTGGCTTCCATGATTTTTTTTTATTTTATTCAGCACTGTAAAAACAAAAAAGAAACGTCCTGCAAATTAATGGGCAGCGAATATGCCCAATTTCTGCCAGTAACATATCTTAGAAAAAAATAGGAGCGTATCCCACTAAAAGTCAGAAACGTTCCTAAAATTATCCTGAAGTCTTTCTAAAGAATTCCGAAACCTCTGCGATTCGAGACAATCATTTCTCTGAAACATTTAGAGAGAACCGAAGAAAGATTAAAAATAACAGCTTGGCACATTTTTCGACTTACCGAGAAAGTACCAAAAGCATTATCAGAAACCATAGACACTGCTAAGAAGGACTTTCAAGCACGCACAAAGAATTCTACTTGCTTGTTACTCTTGGAAAGTTACGGAATCCAGAGACTCACTTCCTCCAATTAGGAGTTATATCAATCTGTATGAACCACGACGACAGTAATGAAGTCAGTTCATCACTAAAATTCATGAACCTTCCTAAAATTATCCTGGAATCTTCGAAGAATTCAGTACTCTTCCAGGCTAAAAGCCAGTGGTGTCGATGGATCTTCCGAAAAAGATTTGGTAAGCTAATAAACAGCTTGACACCTCTCTAGTTTTAAGGAAAGCTGTAAGCATGGCGAAAGGTAAGACAGACTTGCCAGCCAGTACCATGGTCTACTTCGTCCGCGATTTCTGCAATGCTACGGAATCCAGAGGCTTATTCACACTCATTGAGAGTTTAGTCAATGTAGACTGAAAATAATCGAACAGAATTCGATACACTTAATAAATACGCTCAGTCAATCTTTAAACTGGAAATTAAAAATATTTTTCGCAACAGTAAGAAGTTTGCGTTCATGACGTTTGTAGCAATTTAGGAAACTTTTCTAAGCACATACTTCATTTCCAAATAAAATTGTTGAGGACCTGTGAAATCCCAACATGTTCCACGGAAATAATCAGTGACATTTCGGATTTGTTTGCAGTGCATATAAAATAGTGTGGAATATTGGTAAATAATTTTATTTCTGAGAATTGGGTTAAACACATTAGGTTTTGGAGAATGTAAAAAAAAAAAACATCAGGTTCGTTTTTGGTGGTTCAAGTGCTCTCCGTAGAAAATATTTTCGGTAAAATATACTCGTTGACCGTTTTCAAGATGTACTGCAAGATGCTGTACAGAAAGGGGGAAGACTGAGGTTCGTACATGGGGAAGCCAGATACCTTCGTTGCTCATTTTATGTCCACTCATGGCTTATCTTGTTTTTTCGGCAATTTCGTCCACATCTCTTACTTCAAACGCTATCTAATAAAGACCGTAAGCAACGTATTTGACAAAGTATTTAATAGATTTCACTGAGTTGCAACACTCGACATTTATAAGAGCCTCATACGTTTTTAAAAGCAGTGGTGAGTATGGAACTACCCGCTGCTTATCAATTTCAATTTGATTTGTAGAATTTGACATTTAGATTGAAAAGGTGGCCTCTAGACTCCTCCTTTCTACGGCACTATTTTTGATAACCATCAATATCCGTAACAAAGTATCATTTGTAAATTTTAATCAACATAAGAATAAAATATTTGAGGATAAATTAACTTACAGCGCCATCTAGTAAGAATTTACAGAACCAAACAACCAATACACATTATTAATGTATAATAAACATTTTAATTGCAATAAAAAATTATAAAAACCATCCTATCTTTTAAGTTGGACTAAATTACAGATACGTATGAAATTTGATAAAATTCGGTTCAGTAGTTTCGGAGTTTACCCCGAACAAACCCCGTGCTTTTTCGTGGTATCATTACAGTGGAAATTGGTTAAGAAGACAGAATTTTGAACTTTACAAGCTGACATTTTGAAATTTCAAACACATATATTATTTTTCTAAATAGAATGAGATGGGTTGGTCATCTCATGAGAATTGAAAGTGATAGAACTGCTTTGAAAGCTTTCAATACAGTCCCCGATTGGACAACGTCCAACGAGTAAACCGAAAAAGAGATGGGTTGACTGTTTAGACTCCAATTTTAATGTTATTAAGATCAAAAACTTGGAGGTCCACGGAAGAGAGAAAAACAGCCTGCTGAATGTTTTGAAGACGGTCAAGACCTTCAACATGCTGTGGAGCTAGCTATGTTGAATGATAATGATCACTGTGTACCATACATCATGAGAAGAGGATTACTATATCGGTATGCACGCACACACATCATTTGATTCATCACGCATTTGATTTAACCTTTGATTCGTTTGCAAACAGGCACTAGGAACAGATCAAAGTGCCTGTACTTTCAGTTTTTCATGTAACCGAAAATTTGCTCTCGGCGAAGATTTTTGAAAGGATGGCATAGCACCTTATACAAGTACGTATGCTCAAATGTGTATAAAAAAATGAATTGCTACAAAATTTAGTTTAAAATAATAAAAATAACCCTTCTGATGTTTCCAAAGAAACACTATATGACGACTTATACTCTTTTCCGTTGTCAAAACCTTAAGTTATCGACTCTAAGATTAAGTGTTACAGTACATATATCCGTGTTCTTCAAATTGTACTATGCAGAGACGTTGGAGTTCCACAGTACAGCTCTTGGGGTTTCTATAGTTAGAGAAAAAAAAAATCTGACTAACAGCATCTAGCATCATCCAGGCCCTGGCATCAATTTCAATTTTGACATCTTGAATTCCAAATATGTTTTTCGCTAGCACAAATGGCTATAGGACCCTAGTTGTTCGGTTTTCTTGTTTCTAAAAATGACTCATATCGCAATCATAATAGCAAAAAATATTTTTCGAATTCAAGATATCAAAATTCAAATTAATGGCGGGGATAGATGCTCGATGTTGTGTGCTGGATGCAGAATGTTGTGTGTTGGATGATGTTTTTGTCCAGAGAGGATTGTGTAAAATCAAGAGGGTCGAGTAGAAATAAAGTCGATTCGAGGGACATGGACGAGGAGCTGGAGTAGTCACCGTCACCGCCTCCCTCACCGCCCAGGAAGAGCACTCATCACGGAGAGTGGTGCACCAGAGAAGTTTGCATTATAAGCACTGACAAACAAAATGATGGGACATCAACTACGGTCGAGCGAGAACAACAAGCAATTCATGATTGCTCTGCAAAGAAATCAAGCATCGGCACGAGTTGGCTAATACTAATTAAATAAAAAGAACATTATTTATTGTTACTGCAGATAACTGAATTAGATTACGAGTGTGTGTTAAGAAATGCAGCACATCATGCATTACCAAATATAGTAGATAAGCTAATGCTTCTAATGACTAGATTGCTTTAATGATTAAATAGCATTAATTCTATTTCAAAAACTTCAATGAAATATATTTTTTGATTTCAAATGTGTACCTAATGTATTTGAATAAAATTCAAAATCGGGGGATTAATTATTTCTTCGAAGAAAATTCGTGGTTATAAACATGAAAGCATGGATTCCACTAATCAAAAATAAGAAAATTTAAAAATCAAGCTAACTCACTAGTTAACTAGTGTTAGTTAATGAAAAGTTAAAAGAAGAATAAAATTAAATGCTATTGCAGATAACAATAGGATTGGATTTAGACAAAAATATTTGATTTCATTTGTCTCACCGAATGTAATGATAAAAAAATTGCGACATTATTTCCACTTAATTAGTGCTATTCTTTCAAGCATCAGAGACAGTTTCCGGCGTATCTTTCAAGCACACAACCACGGCTTCTCCCTTTAAATCCATTACCTACTTCCCGTTTCTAGTTAATGTTAAATACAATAGGTACCCATTAAAAAAAGTGGTTGGTTTCCTCTATGTCCCTCTCATTATGAGGTCTTCAAGGTGTTGAGATGTTAGTACAAATTCCTTTCAGTGGTTAAAATTATTTTTCAAATGGCAGAAAAAAAATCATATTTTGCTCTATAGATCAAATACTATCATAGGCAATGTAACGATGTTTGATGAAAACTAAGCAACCAAGGTATCCGAACACATTCGGATTTTTTTTTCAAGACTACTGGTATATTTAGAAACATTGCTTACGTTCGACGAACTAAACCGGTAGCAACTGATCGATTGATCACGTGACAGGTAGTGACGTCAGCTAATGCTGAAGCATTGGAGGTGACGTCATTATTTGACGTCGTCATTTTAACCAGTGAGCTACCGGTCGCTCATCGAACGCGACCATAGTAATTACATTTTCTGATATAGTTTTAGTAAAAGTTAATACTTAACTATTATTTAAAAAATATTTGCATGAAACGTTATCAAAATTGTTGATTATTTGTCAACTTGCAAGAAAATATTCAAAATCTTCAAAAATGCTATAAAATAGTTTTTTAAAACTTATAAAAATAAAAGTATCACTAAAATAACTAACTGACTCTTTTCATGGGCACATATCAACAATTTTGAGAATGTATTTAAAATAACATTTTTTAGAACTCATTGAAGATGTTTTATAAGATTTTTGGCAAATTTATTAAGTTGATATTTAAAGAAAAAACCATAACTAATAAAATACTGCTCTTATGATTAACATTTTGGTATATTCCTTAGATAATAGTATGGGGACAAAGTCTGCAAAGTTTCATAAAAATTGGAATGATAATGCTTTTAGTTATCATTTTTGAAGTGACCAAAGTTGACGCAAAAACTCATTTAAAAAAAAATGCAATTAAAGTTTAAACTTTCTATGTTCTTATCATGCATTTTTCACTTTCAATAACCAATGTATCTGCTTCTAACAAGAGTAGAGACAAAAGTTGATCAGCTTTATAAAGCTACGGAATTGATTAAATCAACAAATTTACTAAACAAATTAGAGCAATTTCGTCACAAAAAGCCATTTCAACAACACAGATGTTTCCAAAACAGGATACTGCGGTACCCTGGGGTATCGCGCGAAGAGGCGAGGGGCGCCGAGAAGCGTCCATGGTATCACTAATGACAGAGCATGTTTATGACGAAGACTGTCAAGAGTGCTGTGAGCAAATTCGATCTCTTCAAAGGGTGTCGTGAATAGGGAAAGTTTGGAATCCCCTGGTGTAACATAAAATCTGTAGCTACGTTTGAATTTTAGTAGTCTGTAAAACTAGACTGTATGTAAATACGGAAAGCAGTCAATGGTATCAATTTGAGATTGATGTTTACATTTAATCCTTCACGCAAATATCTTCTTTACGGAGCACGATGAGCTTAGAAACTTAAACGGCAATACTAGATGAAAAAGTCTGAATACAGAGAAACTTAAAATGCTTCTATAATGAGCACACTTTAGCAGTGGCGGATCTTGCGATTTTGGGGCCCCAGGCGCAACCTATCCGGAGGCCCCCTTTAATTGACACAACGAAAGTGATATGGTTTCCTATATTTACAATGCAAAAAATCATATTTTTTTGAATCAACAAGCTTTGGGGGGGGGGGATTATTCTTATTTAAAAAGGAAAAACAACGATATTTCTGACAAAAAAAGTTTACTGCGAAAAATTTTGTCTTTGTTTTTTGGTAATTTAGGTAGTGCAGGGTGTGAGATCCGAATCCCGATTTCAGACCATCTAGCAAAATCCCAGCTTTCCCCTGTTTTTCAATGCGCATCATTCAGTGGCGCAACCAGAGAGAAAAAAAATCTTAGGGGCGGGAGTTTTTTTCATTTGGCCAGAAAAAAAGAGAGAGGAGAAAGAGAACCTTTAATTGGATAGAAAAAATTAGGAGAGAGAGGGGGCTTCGGGGGTTCTCCCCCGGGAAAAATTTTAAACTCGTAGTTTTAAAAACTCAGTTTTAGACTTTCTTTGATGATGTTAGGGGGCACAAAGGTGCAGCTGCTGGCAGGTTCGGATCTGCGCACCCGTAGACCCCGTAGTGCGGGGGTGCACCTGGTCTTTTTACGGCCCAAGAAATTAAAGAAAAAACTGAAAAAATCTAGCACTCTAAGACTTATTAACGTTACAAATATACACTGCTGGCCTCTGAGGCCCTACAAATTTTGTTGTAGGGGGTCTGAAATTTATAGATCTGGTCCTGGGTGCAAGGGTCTCAGCGGAAAGTTGTTGAAATTGAAGTCATAAAAATACGATTACAGGTTATATTTATTGACGTTAGGGTAAGGGATGCAGCTCAGGGACTGCCTTTAATCGATTTTTTTTCAAAACAATAGATAGAGATCAATTCCTCCTACCCCCCCTCTCAATTTTCGAAACTGTATATAGTTTCAAAAATACAACAGTAGACAAACTTTACGGGATATTTAAAATCTGATGAAAACCTTCGTGAGAGATTTGCTTTTGTTTCTTTCTTGAAAATTGTACAGTATAATGAAATCCATGCTTAAAGGATAACTTAATAGGCTAGACCGGTTATAGTTTAGACACATTTTACATTTTGATTTTTGTTATATTTGTTATTTTATATTTTTCGTTACGAGGGTTACGTATCAAATCAAAATTTCATCGGATGCAAGCACTATTTTCCTATTAAATAATGATTTCAAACCTTTGTAGAGATAATGTATTCGCAACAATAATATCTTAAATTTCTTCTCGAAATTTATTAACTATACTCAACGTGAGTCAAGTAGAAACACAAAAGAATAAACTGTTGCGCTGAAGTAAGAAGCGAAATGAAGTTTTTAAGGGTTGTTTTGAAAGAAGATTCTCACAAAATATTTTGTTCGAGTGAGATGCTAAAAGCAAATTTGATTTAGTTAATGTAAATAAAGTATGGCTATCTTCTCCAAATTACGCTCTTTTAAATATTTCTAGAGTAATCTCATTCATTTGAGGGTTTTTTTTTTTGAGCAATCACGATTGCTTATTGTTCTCATTTCACTGTTTTTGGCAGTGTTGCCAGATTGGGGGAAATTTCCCCATTTTGGGGAAATCTGGTGCTCTCCGGGGAAATTTTGGGAAATTGGGCTTTGAGGGGAAATTTTGGGGAAAATTTTTTTCCTTGGGGGAAACCTGGAGAAATTTTTTTTTTTTTCGTATTTAAATTCGCGTCTTGACATCTGGTAGTTATGTTGTTTGTATCAAACAGCGTTGGCGTAGCTTTGCTCAACTTTATGGAATTCGCATTCGCATTATGTGGAATATTATGCTACGGAATTCGCATTAATAGTTCTGCGTGAGTAACTAGTTGATACGTGAAACAGGCAAAAATAAGTGTGATGAAGAATGTTCTTAGATAAATATATACAAAAATCATAGTTTAAATGTACATATAGAAGCAGAGCAAGTAAATGCGAGTTGAAAGAAAATATTAGGTTATTTCTTATCTTTCGGTCTTGTATTTATGACTAGTGGCACCCGCACGGCTTTGCCCGTAGTAGGAAATTAAAAGTATTTTGGTTCCCCTGTATATTTACAAATAATGCATGAATTTCTCGCCAATTGGTTTGCCCACATCACGGTTCCGCATTATGATAACTTGGTAATTTAGTCGTCCATCTTATGAAAATTTTGCTCGGGAAAATGTTCGTAAAATTGGAATAGTAAAAGAACAAAATCGAATTTTCGAAAAATCGCTTAAAGGTGCACACCCCCATGCTACAAACTAATTCTTTGCCAAATTTCATGAAAATCGGTCGAACGATCTAGGTGCTATGCGCGTCATAGAGATCCTGACAGAGAGAGAGATCCGGACAGAGAGACTTTCAGCTTTATTATTAGTAAAAATAAAAAAAAGATAAAGATAAAGAAGACAAAAAAAAGCGAAAATGGGAAGAAAAAAAAAGTTGGGGAATTTTATAAGAAAATTTGGCTATTTGGGGAAAAAAAATTTTTTTCAAGAGACAAAAATATCAGAGAAAGTCAACTCATTTTATGAAAATATTAGTGGAAAAATAATTTTTGAATTTGGGGAATTTTGATAGAAAACATCGCTTTTTGGGGAAAAGTTGGAAGGGAATTGGGGGAAATCTGGATTTGACCATCTGGCAACACTAGTTTTTGGCGTTACGCTGATTTTATTTTCCCGCCAGCACCCTCTGCCAGCACCACCGTCGTGTCGACCGGCCTCACGATGCTGCTCCTCTTGCGAAAACAGTCTCCAGGTTGCGTCCATGCCCTACACACACACTCACACACACACACGCCTACACACTCATGCCTGCGCACAGACACAAACACACACTCCTACACACATACACACACTCATGCCTGCACACAAACACATATGTCTACATACACACATACGCACACTCATGCCTGCACACAGACACAAACACATATGTCTACATACACACACACGAACGCCTACACACACAGCACTGCAGATACAACACGCACACACATGTATACATACACACACACGCACCCACACACATGCGCCTACACAAACATACACGCTCGTGATTGCGAAAAACATAATTTGAATTCAAGATGCCAAAAATTCAAATTAATATATATATATACTAGCTGACCCAGCCACGCGTTGCTGCGGCAAAGAAGTTGGATTAAAATAAACTTTTACACATTATTTTGATAGAATCAAATAAATATTTTTAATAGAGCTTGAAGTAGCATAGCCGATTTTAAAACATATGAGATTGATAATGGGAGTGATTCAATGTAACAATGATTCTTAAATGTTCCTGGAAAATTATGGGCAGCTGATGTGGCCAATTTCTGCCAGTAACATGTCATGCCAAAACCCGGAAAGTTTTAACCGTTAAAAGTTAATAACCTACCTGAAATTATCTCGGAAGCCTCTTGAAAAATTCGAAGATCTTCCCGTTTGAAGCTAGTCGTGTTTCTGGAACTTTAATGTAAACTTAGGAAGGGATAAAAACAAAAGCTTAGCACCTTTCTGATTTATTAAGGAATTTCTATAAGCAGTAATGCAAATATAGCCAAAGCTTAGCCAGAACTGCAAGCAAGTATCGAAAATTTTTACTCAATAACGTTTCGGATTTTTTTTTTTTTTTTTTACAGTGCAGGCTGATGAAAGTACTTATTGAATTCAGTAAGTACTAACTAAATTTTCAATGGAAAAAGCACTATACTTACGCTTAGTAAATTTTGTAAGTATGACTTTGGTCAAAAAAAAAAGCAAAAATAACTTGAAAGTGATAGTAAATATCGAAACTGATTGTAAAATAACCGAATGTAGAAACTAAGTGTAAACCACCATACACTTTTGGATTCTACACTACATTTTATTCACCTCTGCTTCCTCTATACACTGTAAAAAAATTCCGAAACGTTACTGGTTATTTCCGTGGAACATTTCGTGATTTCAGAGGTTTTCACCTATTTCCCCAAAAAATCAAGTATCTTCGCAAAAAAGTTTCCTGAATTCCTAAAAGATGCACGACTGCAGACCTTGCACTGGTGTGAAAAATATTTTTTGCTACCAGTTTAAATATTGACGGAGCGTGCTTATTAAGTGTATCGGCTTTGGATGATCTATGTCCGTCCGGATTGACTAAGCTTCCAATGGGAGCAAATAAGTCACTGGTTAGCTACAGCTTTGAGAGGCGGGGATTGCAGGCAAGGAATATGCTTGTTTCTTGCTATCAATTTTCGCGTAGCGTGGCCGTGGGTGCTCTAACACTTCCGGAGCTTTCTTGGTAAATCAGGAAGGTTCTAATCAAATAAATTAAACCTATTTGTTTTTTCTAGAAGGTTCACGACTGGCTTTGGTAGGGGAGATTTCGTCATATTTCAGAAAGGTTACTAACTTTTATCAGAAAACGTTCCTGGTTTTTGTAACATATGTTACTGACTGAAATTGAGCACATCAGCTGCCTATTATTTTCCAGGAACGTTTCTGAATCGTTTTTACAGTGTAGTTTGTAATCAATAACTTTTTTACAAAATACACTAACTAAATTAAAAACATATAAAAATTAATTTTTTTCAATGAAGTAGATAACATTGACTTCGAACTATTGTTTCTATTATTTGAAAACTGAAAACTCTCTAATCACTAAGTTGTGCACAATGTTCTTGCTTAACCAGTCTTTTGCTAATACGAAAAGTATGCTAACTTTTCACTTGTGAGTAGGCGATATATGGTTGCCCATGAGAGAAATATTTATGTTTCAAGTCCAAACCGAAAGAAGACATTGTTTGTTCTTGAGATCTATTTATGGTCTTTGCAAAAGCTAAACGAATCAAAAATTGAAGCCTTTCAAATGTGTTTGAAAATTATGACGCTATTAATGGATTACGTGGCAACACCATCATTTCTCCTTTAAACTTTCCCGTCAAAATTGTTGACTTTTGATGAAGAAACGTGTACCGTTGCGTAATTTAGGTGGGTTTAAATCGCGTAAAAGAATAAATTGTTGAGCTAATTTTCAACCGGAAATCATGTAGTCGCATTCCTGGTGTATCCAGGGAATTAAAAAATTCAGTTGGAATGTTTACTGCTTTGTTTTCATCGACAACTGTATATGCTTGTTCAGCATCAATGGGGAGCTTTTTTTTCCAGCCGTTAGTAATGGCTCATTATTCGCAATAATTGCAGGTAAGACAGCGTCATTGCTCTGTTGTTATACGTTGCAAATCAGTGTTAACTAAGTCGGTGGCCCAACTATCAAGTGACGGCATATCATTATAACTAAGTGGCAAATTCGAAATTGAAACGCAAAAACCTTCAGTTAAAACTAAAGCTTCATATTCATCTCTAGTGTAAAATCTGGATTTGGATATTTGTGTGGTTGTTAAACTTTATGAAATACGTCTTCAAACGTGAACGTTATATAGTTTTTCCTTAAAAAATGATGAGTGTGTTGGATAGTATGTCGTCAAAATTATTTTAAACAGTTGACGAATACTGGTTCTCCTTATGTCAAACCTGTATTAGAAAGTGTCAACTCCCAATGACTTTGTGCGACCAATAAATACAATTTGCGACATGCATCGGGATATGTATTTGACAGTCGACAATTGACGATCCACAAATATTCCTGTCTGTTCGGGAGTGTTTACCGAAAACAAAACTGCTACAAAACCAGCGCGATTACAGAGGCAAATATGATTTTTAAAAAATTAAATTTATCTGGGAATAGACTCTCAATTAGTTCACTTTTCGTCTCAACGGCAGTGTAGAAATGGTCTGGCTGTTTGTTGTACTGTATATTTTGATACAGTTCAATTTCACTGTTTCCAATACCCAGCAATTGCTTAGAAAATACTTGTAGGATTAGATTATTTTGCGTTTATACTCGAATGTTCATGGCCAATCGCATTATCTCGACATTACGCTATAAAAACGATTGTTTTAAACATGCGTTGATTTCATCGGAGTAACTGGTAATGTCTGCCGGGAGTCCCCAGACAGTATTCAGACAATTTCGCCTAAAAGTTTATCGTTGCCATTCAAATCTTGCACAATCCTATGATGTGCTTCGAATGAATGCTTTTACTCATGAGCCATAGTACACTTATCCCAAATTTTAATTTCACTCTCTTGCAACACTACAGCCATTCCACGTTTTTTTTTTCTTTAATGTTACACATTGCGTTTTGTTTGTTATGAATATCTAATAGTCAACTTTAAAGCTGAATGTGCTGTTTGTCTACCATCTAAAAAATGTAGCATCAATGCCTGACGATGCAATTGTCACTGCAATTTTCTGTTGCGAACGTATCTTTGCAAGAATTATTGTTATTGAAAATCTCTTGGGGGAACAAAGTAAAGAAAATAATTGTTTTCCGCTTAAATTCATTAACCTTCCTGAAATTAACCTGGAATATTTTTGAAGAATTCTGTACACTTCTTGGTTAAAGGCGGTTATGATTCTGGCACCTTCAGAGAAGCCCAACGTAGAGCCCCTTGAATAGGCCAGGCTGACTTATCCGACATTTTAGTTCCAAGACAAAATTGGATCCAACCTCGTTTCTAGTGTTTATAAATACGTTATATTATTCGCTGGTTGATATGTCGTAAAACAGTTGATATTGAGTTGAGTAAAACGTCACTTAAGGTGAATCTAGAAATATAACTTAGTTCAAAAATTCAGCAAAAAAGGATCGGAAAATGTTTACTGTAATAAACTTCATTTTCACACCTTATTTGTTTTTAATTTGTATTAATTAAATAGCCTTCATCTACAGAATAAAATAATCAAGCATACATCAGGGAACACATCGAAAGCTTGGACACCAGTTTTCTGCAATGAGGCTTTTGTACAAATACTATTTTTTTCGCCCAACAATTTTGGAACCAAAATGTCGGATAAGTCAGCTCCCCTTATATAGGAGCCTTAGCCTAACGTAGGTTTAATATAATAGCCTGGAACCTTCCTGCTTTTCTAAGAAAGCTCTCAAAGCATTAATGCACGCATTGCCAACGCGAAGACAGACTCACAAGCAAGTATCTCGAATGTAACTCCTCTGCAACTCTTGCAAAGCTTCGTAATCCAGATATCTTTTCGCACTCATTGGGTGTTGAATCAATCTGGACGAACCATAATCGCTCCGAAACCGATACACATATTAAATACGTTTAGTTAATCTTGATACTGGTGGAGAAAAATATTTTTCACAACGGTGCGAAATCTGCAATTTGTAGCAATTCAAGGAAACGTTTTGAAAAATATAGTTGGTTTTCTCAGGAGGTGAAGAGTAACCTGTAATATCCCGAAACGTTATATGGAAATTCTAAGCAACATTTCTGAGTTTTTTTATCATGGTGTTTTTAGTAGTAAGTCATACGATGCTAGAGTTATATCGATTAATTATCTTACACTGCCATCTATTAAGAATTTTTAGAACTAAACAATTAATTCGCACTATTATTGCATAATTAATATGAAATTTGCAATAAAAAATTATAAAAACTATCCTATCTTTTAAGTTGGACCAAATGACACATACATATGAAATTTGAGAAAAATCGGTTGAGTAGTTTTGGAGTTTACCCCGAACAAACATCGTGACACAAGATTTTTATATATATAGATATTATTACGGATTTTTCAGATTACCATGGCGATGTCTGTTTTTATTATTTATTTAGAGAGCAAAATTCTCGTAGTCATAGTTACAAATCGTCTGAGGCCAGGGGCAGCAAATAGGGAGGGGGGTGAGAGGGGCGGTTGCACTCCCAAATTTTTCACTCAGAATAATAAAAAAAGGTCAATTCATTTAAGATAACTTATAAAATCATTTGCCTGCATTTTCAGAACAGAAAAAACTGATTTAGAATAATTGTTTTCCTTAACTAAAGAAGTAGTCTCTTCATATGGGTTAAATATGTCAAAAATGCGTAGTCTATATGATCGGGCATCTTGTATGAGATGCCGGTACAGTGTTGAGACTGCGCAATTTTTACGCGTAAACTCCATGTCATTTTACATAAATTTTAATGCTCATGTTATACTTTAATGTTTAGGTAGTAAGTATTCATTGACTCCTTGTACTAGAAACACATTTTAGTAACTCGATGTATTATATGCTTTCTTAGAAACTCTTTGTAAAGCTATGCTCTTTTTGAGAAACATCCTATATCAAAAAATACTTTCACGTCTACAAATATATCTTGATGCAGAAAACAAAAAAGAATTTAAAAGTCTACATATAAGATTAGAACATTGTTCCATGTTCCTAAACATATTTTAATTATTAAGAACCATGCATATGTTGTACCTTGGAACGTGTCCTAAGGTACAAAATGTTTGGCTTTCCCAAGGTACAATCACCACGTGGTTTAATGAAAACCAAAATGATGGTCAATCTAGAAGCACTATTAATAATTTTGCTTATGAGAAAATAATGAAAGTACTTCTCATTTATAACAGAATAAAATTCAGTTGGCTAAATTTACAAATACATACAAAGACGGAAAATGAAATGAAAAGGAAGAAAATATCTACTTTTGAGTCATGAAATTCTCTTTCTCTCACAAAATCGTCAATTTTACTCATTTGATGCTGATTTTTACTATGGCACCATTTAGGGTGAAAGGTTACTATTAGAGATTAAAAAAACATGACTGCTAAAAATAGATTCTTAGAAATTAGCAGTGCCCCAAGGTACAACACTCTCCCCTAAATGTTTTTTTTTTAATTCTAAAAATTTTATCTAAGAAAGCTTGGTTAACACTGAAAAGTACAAAATAAAATTAGTAGGGTCTGGTGGGGGAAAGTGGTCAATGGGGTAAAGTGGTCATACGTCAAATAAGTGACTATAGCTTGGAAATAAATGTTCGAATGAATGTGAAAATTTTATTTTAGATTCGGGGAGTTAGAAACTACATTTTTAATACAAAATTTCCAAACCTGGAAAAATTTTATTTGGTAAACAAAATATTTTGTGTAAATATGAAAATTTTAAAAATCTAAACACCTCTTTTAACTTCTTTGGGAAATTTTGTCTGTTAGAATTATGAACAGATTGACGGCACAGGAAGCTTCCTACATGTCTTAAGATCGCTTACTCATTAGCAGTTAGCTGAATATATTTTAGATCATTTTTTAGAACAATTTCAGTAAGATGGGGTAAAGTGGTCATAATATTAGGCTTAACGAAGATTGTTCTTCTAATGTCACTTAAGAGTTATGTATAAATTAAATATTAATTTCACTTAATATGTATTGTTTTTTCCGTAAATGGGGTTAAATATACGAGTATATACGTATGCATACGCATATACTCGTGTAGGCACGTATACAAACGTATTCACATTAATGCACCAATAAATACGTATATGGGTATCTGCGATATGGGTATTTTTTATCTATGCAGACTTACATTCGACTATGCAAGTATATACTTGCTTTTACTCGTATGTATACGAACACTTATATACTCAGGTAGACACGTATGTACACGTACGTACTCGAGTAGATACTTACATACAAGCATATGACATACAAGTAAGTTTAACTCTTGTTTAAACTTACAACAGAGTTTAAACTCTTGGGAAAATTTTTACCAGGTGTTAGAGGGGAGGATAAGAAGCAAGAATCCCAAGGAACATATGGTCACAAACACAATGCTGACGCGCTACATGCACGCAAAGCCAAAGACTGATGGATGCGAAACAGGTCACAAATTTGTTACACTAAGACAATTTTGCACAACATTTTAGGTTGTAAGAAGGTTTTAAAGCGGTTGAAGAAATTTGCGGCCTGCAGCTGTAATGCATGCGTCGCAATCACAAAGCACTCTCTGTTTTAATAACGAGACTTTTGAAAAACTTTCATCCGTCGCTGCGCTTTTGTTGCGATGCGTGTATTAGAACTACTACGGGCCGTAACTTTTAAAAAGTGCTCTAAATATTCTTAAAAACTAAATTTTGAGTAAAATCATCTTTGTGTAAAAAATTTGTGACCTGTTTTGCATCCATCAGTTTCTGGCTTTGTGTGCATGTAGCGCGTCAACGACCATAAACTCCTTATTATTCTTTGCTTTTTATCCTCACTTCTCACACCCCTTAGATTTTTGCTCAAGAGCTTGGATTCACTCCGTAGGCATACATGTATGTAAGCGTATATACTCGTGAATACATATATGTACTGGTTGACGAGTATGTACGGACACATAAATGTACGTATATACGTTTTTTCAGGTATATAATTGTGCTTACACGTATACATACGTATATACTCGTGCTTCCATATATACGTGTATATACGTGAGTAGACACGTGCAAACACGCACTGGATGAATCCACGAATTAACTCGTGTATACCCGTATATACATTTATGTACAGTTATGTTATATACCCACATGTACACTTGTACATATATGCGTATATACGTCTACTATACACGTATATACTCAGATATGCACGGTATCTACTCATATATGAACGTGATTACTCATGTTTACACGACACGTATATACTCGTGAATACACGCATATATTAGTGCATATACTTGTTACCATAAAAATAACTGAAATATACAAATATTAGGGTTATTTAATACGGTTTTGTATTTATTTTTAACTATGACCACTTTACCCCTTGCTATGACCACTTTCCCCCATCCCATGGGGTAAAGTGGTCATAAATACAAAGGGAAAAGACAGTGTTATAAAACTAATTAAATCAATATTTTTTTTTCTAAACTTCAGTGTACTGTGTTTTCTAATAATGCAATGTAAAATAACAGCAAAAAAAGTTGAGGTGTTTAAATTATTTGTTGTATTTATTATCCACCAAAGTTGAAAACCTCCGATTTTATGACCACTTTACCCCACCAGACCCTATATGATTTATTGCTTAAAACACTCAGTAATTATAATTAATCCTAAAATCTTCATATTAAGGTTAATTCTGAAGCCGTCAATTAAAAAATTAAAATTAAAAATTGAACCAAGAAATGTAGGTATAGTTAAAGCTATTCGTACAAAGCTGTATACCGCCGCATTTTGTGTAAAATTTGCTCCAGACGTACATGTACACGATCTCTCTCCGCAATATAGTGCAATATTTTTGTTGAAATTTTTAAGATGAAATTTAAGATTTATTATTGGGGAATTTTTTTCAGAATTAAAGAATCTCAATTTTTATAAACTCTGAAATTAAGTTGAGGTGTCACCCACCAGATGAGTGCCACCCGGGAGGAGGGGTGCCACCTCTCAAGAAAAGTTTTTGACTTAGCGAAAAAGTTTTTTTTTCTTTCAAAACTCTTTCTCTCACTCTTCTCAGTGCTTTCAAAAATTGAAAGCACATGATTTGATCAGCATCTAAGCCCCCTAAACATTAAAGGGGAGCAAATTAATCTTTTTCATTTTTTTAAAAAATGGGACTTTTTAGTAATCTTACTTTAGAAATCGCACCTACCGGATAATTTGATTTTCATATTGAATTTCTAACGTTGTATGCATCTTAGGTTTACAATAAAATACAACGCGAAAATTTCATAAAAAGGAATTAATATTTGAATCTTTATTTAGGAGTTTTCCCCCCTTCCCATAAGGGGGGATTTGAAAAAAAAAAATTTAAAAAAATAAAAAAGCCGCAGTCGGAGTCGGATGTTTCAAATTCTTGGAGTCGGAGTCAACCATTTTCCTTCCGACTCCGCAGCCCTGCTCGGCAGCAGGAAAAATTCAGCATCGTAAAAAGAATGTTGCGTAGGAGCATTGCCTCAAAAAGAACTTTTCCCGACTCTTTTGAAACAATTTCGTTTTTAAACTTATGACCAAAAAGGAAAACGCATTGGAGAGAAAAAAAGTGTGATTGCTCACCTAAATCCCAGGGCTGTTTTATTTTTGTAAATGCTTTTTTCTTTCATCAAACTAGCAAGATTCTGAACACTGTTACAAGACAACACTCACTGACTGAACTACTGAATTGGATAGAAATGTACCGGACAGAACAGTTCTCGCGGCGATTTTCCAAGGTCAACCCAACCCCCCTGTCTTAGTGCCATAAAAATGCCTTTCCTTTTGTTACTTCTTATCTAACACCCCACTATCTCAGGGACAAAATTCGACCTTGAAGAAAGAAGGGGAATTCTCCGATCTCGGAAAAAGTGCTGAGTTACGGTAGAGTGCGAAATATGCTAGATGAAGTTTTCTGGAGGAAAGAAACAAATATATATTTTGAAACTTTAAACATTATACACATACAAAAAAAAAAAATGTCCAAAATTTCTCTTCTGGAAAAATTCAAACAAATCCACCAGAAGCCTGGGGCCCTTTTAGATGCAGGGGGAATTATTGGGAGCAATCAGCCCGCACCTAAAATCCATGACTAACTCTCAATTTCCAGGAGTTTCGGGCATTTTCCACTCAAAATTATGATTTTCCAAGGCATATCCACAAAAAAAAAAAAAAAAAAAAAAAAAAAAAAAGTTTTTTCTTCCAGAAAAATCCAAACGAAGACAACTGAAGCCTGGGGGCCCTTTAGACGCAGGGGGCTCTATTGGGAGCAACCAGCCCCCGCCTAAAATCCATGACAAACTGTCAATTTACAGGACTTTTGAGCATTTTCCACTCAAAATTTTGACTTTCCATCTTTGAGGAAGTGACGCGCCTCCGAGGCCCCTTGCTTTGCTGGAGGCCCCAGCTAGCGCCTCATGCGCCTATTCGGTGATCCGCCACTGCACTTTAGTGCCCTTTTGTGAATGGACATTCAAAATTAAAGTCTCAAATACTATGTTTTTCATTTGAAAAACTCATTCACCGAATCAGTGGAGTATATATGTTTTTATTTTGGAGGGGACCCATATAGCCAAGATATTAGCCCATATATCCTTCCCCTCCACTTCTTTTTTTTTTTTCTATTTTGGGGGAGTGGGCATCAGTGGCCTGATGATCACTTTTTTTTTTTTTTTTGAGATGGGGCTAGGACTTCATATCGTCACCCAGTGGTGAAAATAAAAAAAATAGTTTTAGGAGAGTACTCTTAAAAATTCTAGCCTCTGTGGGGGAAAAGGGGCTTTTGGGGGTTCACCCCCGGAAACTTTTTGGAATTCTAGTCCTAAGAACGCAATTTTAGAAGGTTTCTGATGATGCTACGGGGAAAAAAAATTCAGGGGGGGGGTAGTAAATGTGGTTTTAGGACATCAATTTCCATTATTACTCTAACTGAACAACTAAAACTTATTTTAAATTTCTTGCAGAGGACAAGTTAAGGAGAGAAACATTTTGATGACCCTTCTTTTTAGTCTGACTAGGAAGAAACAAAAAGAGGATGGGGGGGGGTGAAAGAAAGAGAGGGAAACTTAATTTGCTGAGCAATAACCTGTGGCATGGGCAGTCATCTGTTAAAAAAATTTTGATTTAAAGATTTCTTTTTGAAAGAATTGAGATTGTTTTCCCAACATTATTTGCTTTTCTTTTTATTAAAATAACTTCGCTTTCACATGACACGTTCTTTCCTTGAGTAACGGCTAGGGATTCCTTGACCCCTTCTGAACACCATTGCCTGGTGCCTTCTGACGCAGGGTTCCCAAACTTTAACGATTCGCGGCACACTTTGAAGAATTCGAATTTTCTTACAGCATCCTATTCTAGTTTTAAATACATATTATTCTTACCATGGTCACTTCACTGCACCCCTCACCTCCTCCTGCGGCACCCAGTTCGGAAATATCTGATCTAACGTATTATAATTGTTATTATCATCGTCATATTTATTTATTCTTTTTTTTGTAGCTAAAAGTTAGGAAATTATTTGTGAGCAACTAAGCCAAAAATAACTATCTTTATTTAATGTTTTCCCAGAATTTGGAGGGGGCCCGGGCCCCCTCAGCCCCTTACGCCCTTGCACCGAATGAACTGGTTTGTTTAATTGAGGATAGTCTAGGAAGAGCTGTTGCACAGCAACACTCCTTTCTCGAATCCTCCAAAAGTTAAGATCCGCAATTTTAGAAGAAGCTTATTTTTTACGTTTCAGAAACTCTTGACACACTCATTAATAGTATGACGACTTGTCATGCGACTTGAATAGCAGTAAACGGCGGCACTTAATTCTGTACCATCATTCTGGTAGTATCATCTCTTGATTTATTTGTGTACTAAAATGTGAGTCAATAAACTGTATAAAGGTCACTTAAGTACTTCTTGATATTTTTAGTCTTTGAAAACTGGAAAATCATGGAACTACTGCCACTGAGATACATGAAGCTAGTTCAAACCTGCATACTATATCTTTGTTTTCTTTTCCTGGTAAGCATAATTTTTTTTCTTTGTTTATTCTGACTTTGATAAGTTGAGTTATGACTTTGATAATGTTTACCTCTTTTTGTGGGTAGTAGGGGAAGTTGGCATGGCCCTGAGTTTAGTTGGGTTATTTGTAATGGGTAATGTCTGCGTTGCTAGTAAAGCCAAAGTAAAGCCACGTGGCGTACAGCAATGGAGTTGGTGCAGGGCAGTTTGAGAAGGGGAGCTATGACTTTGACAAGGTTAACTTATTTTTGGGGTAATAGGGAACGGTGTGAGCTCTGATATGAGTTGGGTTAGTTTGCAATACTTTTTCAAAGTATTCGAACTCAAATCCGTGCCAATAGCACGTCCCATTTTCACTGAACGACCCAAAAAAAGAGGCAAACATTGCTAAGTTCAAAGCTCAACTTATCAGACCCACGCTATATTATTTTCAAAATCAATTTATAAAAGTGTTCAGATAGTTTATAGTTTTTAATGAACTTTTAACTTCATAGAAAAGAAGTTTTAACTTGAACGTGTTAGTGTAGGGTAGTTTAACCAGCAAGTGTACATCCAAATATAATGTCACTTTAAGAAATTCGTAATATCGTTAAAAAATGTAACAATTGGTAGAGTCATAGAAAGAAAACAAAACAAAACACTCGTTCGTATTCGAAAGCTATTAACACTAGAGAAATGTAAACGGTGTTTTATTTTCTGAAATAATGTACTCTTCATAATTCTATTACGTAATTGATGTTAAGAAGTCGTCTTAATGTTAAAACAAGTATTAGCTTTAAAATTTTGTATGAAAACCACCCTTTTTAATCACATATTTGTGATTAGCATCATTGTTTAACTTTGTGTACAGAATTTTGTTTAGTTTGCTCCAGCTATGGCTTCGCACTTTAATTGAGAAAAAACCGTCTCGTAATGTTAAAAAGATTTTTCATACTTTTATACATAATATCTAAACCACCTTGGGTAGGGAAAACATTGTTTCTTTTTTATATCAAAGTATGAATCAACCCAACAATAAAAACGTCATTTCCTTTATCAAAAATATAATTTTAAATTTTTTTATGAATTTTGAAACTAATATTCGTAAACAATATGATCAGGAACCATATAATATTTTAATGGAAAAACTATCTATATAGAAGAGTATTTTAAACAGGTATTCAAAATTTGAGCTCAAAATATTCGGTAGTTTTTAGTATATGCGAAAAAAATCAATTTTTCTGCCGTTTGAGAATCCGTATAATGTTTTCAAACTGAAACAGTGGATGTTGATTTCTATAGGAAGAAAGAGGATAATTGGTCGATAAAAGAATTATCACTTATAATATTTCACTATTTCACAAGAGTTATTTTCATGTCAAAAGTTTCAGGTCGGAGGGGGGGGGGGGCGTGTCCTGGTTGTGGAGAAAATGTGCAATTCAAAGGCCCGGTAATACTTCCGACTTAAATCGCGACTATTAGAAAAATCTACATTTCAGCGTACAAAGAAAAAGTTTTTCTGCACAAAAAAGATTCCCTTGAGATCTGAATTTTTAAATTTAATAATTTTTTATGCTTACATTACGTTTAGTATTCTGAACGGAGTCAAAACTTAAAAAAAAGAATGAACACCCTTCGATTAACAGTCAAATTACCTGAATAATAACTGCAGCCTGCATAAAGGAGTCGAAGAAACCAAGAAGCGTTCCCGTCGCATTTATTTTATTGCCTTACGTGGGTTATCTGTTATAGGTTATGTGTACATGTAATGCGAAATATTAATCTAAATAAGCTATAATGGCAGACAGCCCGGGCGGGCCGGAAGTTCAGCTAGCTTCTAGCTGAACGCTCTACCGAAAAAAAAACCTATCAGTTTTACGGAATAATTCAGTCCAGTGCTTTTAAGCTTTATTTAAAAAAAAATGGAAAATTGGATTATAATTTTGTTAAAATAAAATCTGCATAACAACTAAAGGCTGCAGCAAGGTTTTGCTACAGCAAGGAGCGTTAACGAAAAATTGATGTTTAGACCGTAGGTTATTTTTCGTTATTACACAGCACGATCAGCTTTAAAATGAGAGGGGAATTTCATCAAGAACTAAAAAAGATCTCGCATACCAACAGAAAAACAGTCCACAGAAATAATATATAAGATAAGATATTGAAGAGAAGTTTTTTATTTTTGAAAATTTATACGATTTGACTTAGCAGGCTGCTTGAACTGTTATGGCTTGGATGGCAGCGCATGTTCATCATTTAACCGAACGATGAAAATACAAAATCAGTTGACCTAAGTACGTTTTTTAAGCGTAGCTTTTCGAATGCAGTCAAAATGTGACTGGCTATTTATTTTTTGCCGAAAGTAAAAGAAAAAAAGATGTCTTACATATGAAGTTGGTAGTAATTTTTATGCTTTCTTTCGTAGTTTCATGAATATCCATTGGTTAACTTAAATGAAAAGCGTAATTTCAATTTTGGGTAGAGTTTTTTTATTCGTGCAAAGGGTCAAAATTTGTCATTAGAAGAATCTGCATTTCAGTATGCGATAATTTTTTTTTTCTGCACAACAGATGACCCTTGTAGTCTGAAATCTTAAACCTTTATGCTTAGTTTTCTGAGCGGAGCCGAAGCTTTAAAAAAAGAAAAAAAAAAGACCTTTCGAATAAGAGGCAATTTATACAGGCTGCATCAAAAAAAAAAAAAAAAGCAAGGAGCGTTCCCGTCTCATTTATTTTATTGTTTTACGTGTGTTACTTGTTGTATGATAAGTGTACATGTAATGCGTGATAACGGTCTAATTTATCGTCTCTGGCAGGCCTGAACTCTCGTTCAGCTGGTTACCAGCCGAATACTCTATTGATCAAGTCACTCAGCTCTGTCGGCCATAGCACAAGCTAAATTTATAAATTTACCCGAAAAACTCTCTTATGCTTTTATATAAACAGCTTTTTCTTTGACAAAAAAAATAATTTTTAGACCATGGGTCAATTTTTCGTCATTAGCCTGCACGATAAGCTTTAAAATGAAGGGTAAACCAAGGAAATTGATGGAAAACTGAGGAAATTCTCGCTAAATCACAGAAAAACATGCTACAGAAATAATATGAAAGAAGATGGTTGTTCTTCAGTTTTATTCCAGTAGATACAACAACAATTGTTCTGTAAAAACAATTTGGAAACGTTCCAGGAAAATAGTGGAATCTAATTTTCCCAATTTGTGCCAGTAACATATCTTGCACAACACAGGAAAGTGTTCCGCTAAAACTCAGTAACCTTCCTAAAATTATCCTTGAATCTCTTTGAATCAAGGATGTCTCCTGAACCTTCAGAGAAACCATAGGTAGGTTTAAAAGAATAGCTTCGCACCTGCTAGATTTACCAAGAATGCTCCAAAAGCTTTACTGCAAATGTAGCCAAAGTTACGCCAGAATTGCAATTACGTACCATGCATCTCACATGTCTTGCAACGTTACAGAATCCAGAAACGTATTCAATTGGTAAATCATTGAGGAATTAGTAAGTACGGAGAGGCCGTGATCATATCGAAGCCAATACACTTACTAAAAACGCTCAGTCAATCTTTTAACTGGTAACTTAAAATATTTTTCAAAACAGTGTTAAGTTTGCATTCGTGCAACTTGTTGCAATTCAGAAACCTTTTTGGCAAATATACTTGATTTTCTCAGGAAATTGGTGAAAACCTGTTAAATCCCGAAACATTTTAGGAAATAATTAGTAACGTTTCGGAATTTTTTTTACAATGCACTATTAAAATATGAGAGCCGCAATTTAAAATACTGAAACTGTGCATCAGTTACCCCGAATGAGTGTATTTGAAGTTCTAGAAATAAATGAAGCCTTACAAATACCTGAAGATTGATATGTTAGGTGCACCAATTTTGGCCACTGTACCAGTTGTGACCAGTTTCACATTCAAACCAGAAATACTAAGAATATTAACTACTCTAACTAATTCCAAAGTTTGTTTTATAATCTGAATAGCATTTCTCAAAGCCTTCGCTGTGAGAAGTCCGGAATGTTTCCTCTGACCAGATGCAGGATGCACTTGTTGGACGAGTGTATTTGTTACTGCTCATTGTTAAGAGAGTGTTTTTTCATAATTTACTTACAGCAGCAATAGTTTTGCATATTTTTAGCTATTGTAAAGTGTTTCCTGTCAAGGTAAGATCAAGTTTTAATGTGTCAAGTTTTGTAACTAACTTGCATAAAATAGCCTGGCCAAAACTGGATCAGAAGCCGTACATTTTGCTCTTTGTGACCATAGTTATGGACACAGCTAGATTATGTACTGGCATAGTTGTGGCGTTGTGGGTATGCAGAATGTATTAAGTATAGTGTGAAAATCTATTGCAACGTTATTCAAGGAACCATAATACTTAGGAAAAATGTAAACTGTAGTCAAGTGACATTATAAACGATCATAATTTATGGTTATGAGTAAATGATGGGACGGAAATCTTTTGAGGTTGTAGCGCAGTTGTTCCTTGAAACAAGTTCAATTGCATTGAAATAGTGAAATTCATACTTTATCTGGAAAAGAAAAGGTGATTTTTTGTGTCGAACTGCAGATAATATCATGCAGTTGCAGATCATCAGACAACCTGAAGCTGCAAAGACACGTTGTATTTATATATATGCGGATCTTCTTTCTTATTATTGCCAAAGGTTTCATCTACCGCTTACTATTCCATTATTTTTACCGATTCATATTTTTAAAAATGAATAAACATACGAAAACATTGCTATTCTTTTTACATGTTTTCTGTTAATTGTGTGTCTAATATTGGACTTGGATTTTAACTCTTAAGGAAAATGTTTGTAATGGCCACAATTGGAATATTAGGTGACCACATCTAGCTCATAGGTGGCCCCAACTGGTGAAAAATACACTGTAAAAACGATTCAGAAACGTTCCTAGAAAATAATGGGCAGCTGATGTGCCCAATCTCCAAAAACTAGGAACATTTTCCGCTGAAGTTCAGTAACCTTCCTGAAATAATCCTGGGAGCCCCCTGAAAAATTCAGGAAACTCCTTTTTAAGCTAGTCGTATGTCTTAAGCAATAGAATAATCTTCCTTATTTATCAAGGAAGTTCCAAAAGCAGTATTGCGAACATGGCCAAAGTTAAGACAGAACTGCAAGTATTCATCAATAATTTGACCCGCCTGCAATTCTTTCAATGACTACCTAGTCCTTGGACTTTGGCGTTTCAGTTAAAAGTGGAATCGGTCTTGAAAGACCGTACTCGTCATGGAACCAATACACTTTATTGCTACGCTCAGTTAATCCTTAAACTGGGAGCTAAAAATATTTTTCGTTACAGTGAGAAGTCTGTATTCGTACAACTTGTAGCAATTCAGGAAACATTTCAGCAATGATACTTAATTTTTCCAGAAAGTGGATAAAAACCATTGAAATCCGGCAGCGTTACAAGGAAATACTCAGTTACGTTTCGGAATTTTTTTTTTAGTGTACACTTTTTCAGTTGAATTGACTTACGTTCTTTTTGTTCATTTAATTACTTATAAGGTTGTATGTATGTATGTAAGGTTGTATGTAGAGGTTTACATTCTGGGAAAACTGATATCCTATATATTTTATTTTCATAGTGAGTCTACTAGGGGAATTCGGTCCTTTAGAACTTTCGCTTGGCCTTAAACTGTCCATAATTGGTGCACCTACCTTAAGTAACACTTAACGAAAATGGGGTAAATAAATAAGTAAGACTTAAAAAATGAAACTCAGTGGATACGTTTTATAGCAGAAAATTCTCACCAACCTAATGTTTCCACTGCGCGGTTGTGAAAAAATAAATAAATAAATAAATAATAAATCTATAAATATTCGAATGGGTTGGTGATAAAATTGCATCATAGTCTGGCACATATTTTTATTCCAGGTCGAGATCCTTTAAAATCAAAAACAAATAATAAAAAAAAAAAGATATCTGCTTTTCTAAACTTCTTACATGACATATGAGATACAGGTAAGTTACAAATTGTAAAATTTATACAAGAATTAAAATATAGAGGTTTATTACAACTTCCGATTAGAAATTTTGCTGTAACATTTTTTGTAATTCACAGGGCATGTGCATAGCTGTACCGGGTCCTTGCCTTTTGGATCTCCAAAAGATTGTTGCAACTGATACTCAACATATAGCTTTCATTTACACCGCAAGATCTGTAGGATATCTCGTTGGCACAATGCTAGGTTAGTTTCTTTCCTTATTTTAAGAACTGAATACTTCTGAGATGTTTCAAGCCTACGTATTTTCAACAGCTTACTAAGAAATTCCGCTTTTCACCTTTATAATGTTTGATTTTTCTTTTCTGTATTTTTATGTGTGTGTATTATAATTTTTTTGAACCGAACGGGATCATTTATAAATTTTGATAAGATGAAATATCTTGCAGGTCAACGTTCCAAAGTGTTTTACAAAATGGCATTTTATTTGACAAAAGTTGTTGTTGACGTGTCTATGGTGCAAAAAAGTTAGATGGAGCCATGGGTTATGGTTATGAGAAGCTGTAATTGGAGTTAAAGAGCTTAAATGCATAACTTCGCCGCGAAAAGGCTTCTATTGCCTAAAACAATGTAGATAAAATATTCTACGGGGGGGGGGAGGGTATAAGCAGAAATTTTCTGTACATTCGTCCCTTCTTTGGTGAATTTTAGGCTGTTTTTCTTTGGATTTGAACGCAAAGCAAACAGAGCGGCACAATGTCTTCTAATCGTATATTTCAAATTTTCAAATCTATCCGCAATCAGTAGTTGATTTATAACACACCAAGCATCTAAAAATGCATCATATGTAACAAACTTTAATTATTTTAAGTAAATACAGCAAAAAAAAATATTTTAACGTTTTGATAAACTATTAAAAACGTTACAAAATCGGGAAATTGGCAAAAACTTCTACGCATTTGTAGCAAAGGAAGAAATGATACAACACCCCAAATTTTTTTATGGGAATTTAGTGCTGCCTGTGACACTTTTTCCACTCTGCTCATCATTGAAAATAAAAAAAAAGACTTTTTTTTTTCTAATTTTGCTAAAAAAAATAATAATAAAAGTATTTGGTTAAAATTTCAAATTGCGACAGATCAAGAAATTGTCCAAAGAGTTTAAATTTTTTTATGTACACTTTGTTCCACCATTGGTAAGTTTTCCGCACTGCCCATCATCGAAATTATAAAAAAAAGTTTGCACCACAACTAAATTTTTTACTCGTATTTATTTCGTCTTGCCAGAGTATGACCACAGAGCTAGAATTTGATTAGAGTGCGAGCAAGAATTATAATTAGGCTATACACATAAAAGCGGTTTTGACCGCTACTTCTTGGTGAGAGCCGCGATAATGAATCTTCACAATTAATTTTTATTATTATCCTTCTTTTCTCGGAAAAAATTACTGAAACAATCACATTGTTGTACAGAAGCTAACTACCAGTATTTTTTTTTTTTTTTAATCTGAAATACATATATATTAACTCATTGGTGAAGGCGTTCATTTATGTCCGCAGCATCAGAAGGTCTAGTGAAGTGACTTCTTAGTCGCTGTGCATATATGTGTGTTGCGATAAGGTTTAGGTGGTGGGTATCTCATTTACGTTATTTAGTTGAAGTCGTAGGGGAAGTAAGTCCAAAGCGAGTAAACTGTTGCATTTGCGACTTTTAAATACTAGTAAGAATTTGAGGAAGTTGTAAAAATATTCACTTATCGACTAAATACGGGCATAATCACAGATCCCTGGCGTACGCGTTTTTAAAGTACGACGCTAGTAAAGCTTTTAGCTGGTTTCGTAAAAAAATTTCGACTTTTTAAAATTGAGATTAATCAAAAATGGTTTATTATATTTCCTTGTTAATTTTAAGTATTAATTTTGGGACATTTAGGGAGGACATTTAAGGATTGTCTTGGCATTTCGTGTCTTAGATTTGTGGTTATAGTTGAAAAAAAAAAAGGATCCATGTACTTGGGCAAAACGGGTATGGGCAAACTGGGTAGGCCTTTATTTGCGAAAAATTAGCGAAAGACTTATCAGTTCCGCTTATTTTGTAAGTGGTCAGTAAACACAAAAGAAAACGCGTCTATCGTCGTGAGATTCCGATTACATGTCTCCAAGTCTTACTGAAAAAAATGCAAAGACCTTTTGGTGCCCTTTTGGACTGATGGTAACCGAACCCGACACAGTTTACAGGAAAACTGAACTTCCTACACTTGAACATGGTTTCACTGATTTGGACAGCATTGTCTATCAAAGCTGTGAGCTACGTTATCGTCTATGTTGGTTTAATTTGAATAATTAATTTGAATAGATTGACTATCTGCTTTGAGCCTACCCTCCCCGGGCAAAGCAGGTTTTTGGAATGGTTAAGTCTTTGGAAGATTTGTGAATTAAAAATAAGTATTTGCCCGAAATTGTTGGTTTAAATATAAACAATAATAACTAAAGAGGATTATGAATGAAGAAGTTCCTAATATAAACAAAACCTTTTTTTTTTCAAAATTAGCTCACCCGCTTTGAGCTTATCTCTACTAATTCTCTCGAAGTTCTATCATGGTTTTAACGTGCGTGATATCACGCTAGTTCCTAACGTTGAGCAAGTCATCCTTTTCTACTAAAAACATTCTCAGGATTAATCATATTGTATTATAATAGCACATCAGTATTTTTAAGCTTTGCGACCCATATAAATTAACTTCAGAATGACTTGTACTGTAAACCATAGTCGGATCTTCAGTGCTTGCTTGTTGTTCTGTATGAGTCATATAGCTACTCTTGCAATATAACTAGAGCGTATGCTATAAGCAAAATAGCTCGAAATATCGATATACCGTTATACCGGTTTTGCAATCACTACTCGGCACTATTCATAAAACTCGATTCATTTGGCTGTACGCTTGAAATC
This sequence comes from Uloborus diversus, assembly GCF_026930045.1. Classification (NCBI taxonomy): domain Eukaryota; kingdom Metazoa; phylum Arthropoda; class Arachnida; order Araneae; family Uloboridae; genus Uloborus; species Uloborus diversus. The sequence goes on along the minus strand of NC_072740.1, from coordinate 94,762,688 downwards.
AGTTTTTGGTCGCCAATTTTTGGCGAGCGCAACGGTCTTAAACGGCCCAAAATTAGTTACACACGTACTTTAAGCTCACCATTATATCACGGTAAATATGCCAAACATAGAAACTCATTTGTATTTTTCTTCTACTTTCTCCCCCTGTGGATAACCAGTTTCTATCTCTCGGATAAAGAAGCTCCCACTCTAGTTGTATACTTGCTCTGTGAGTGTGATTGAGTTTTATAAATAGTGCCGAATAGAGTGATTGCAATACCGGTATAACGGTATACCGAATATCGGTATTTGGAGCTATTTTGAATTTTGTAATACCGGTATTAGTTGAGGTAAAATACCGGTATTTTATGTATTAGTCGAAAATAATAAAATGTTTTAAGTTAAAGAATTTTCAATTTAACTTAATAGATATCTGCTGTTATTTTTTATGCACATTTCTCTTTTGATGAGACAGTACCATAATCAATCTGTTGATGTATAGATTTGGCTTCAAAAGCACGAACTTAGGGAATATCCAATAATAAAAGAAGCGGAAAGATTAAAAAATGATATTTTCATTACTGTATGGTGTGATGAATCGCATTTTTGTGCGTCTATGTACACCATGTTTTTATTTTTTCTATTTCCTTGATCGCTCACTAGCCCTTTTGTAAAAGTTAATTGCATATGAAGTACGAATGTATTTGTGCTGTGATAATTCTATCTATTTAAAACCATCAATTGCAGCAATACTACGATATATATATTTTTTAAGTATGTGTTTCAACTATACTGAATTTTGAAAGAAAAATCTTTTCTTATTAGTATAAAAATGGTAATTTGTTGTCACTGGGAATTGGTGTGCTGTCCTGTCTCGTATTAATCTGAATGCTTGGCGAGATAACGTCTAGCAATATTACAGTGTCTTGAAAATTTGCATAGAGGAAAGGCACGATTAACTGGAAAATATTTTCAGATACTTGCATAATTGTAAAGAATTTTGAAAAGAAAACGAAAGCGAATATTAAAAGAAAAAAAGATGAAATTTAATTAAAGTCATCGTAAATTTCAAACCAGGTTAATAAAATGCAAACTTCAAAAACCGATCCTCATCAAGAGAAAATCTTTGAAGAGGATGTTAATACATTGGAAATGAATACTATCTCGAAGAAAAACTACAACCAGCTATAAATTTAAAAAAAAACACTACACACAATACAAAGAAACCCACCCACACAAACACACACACACTAGCAGGTAAGAGACCAAATTATTTGAAGAAGGATTTCGAGGCAATTAGAGGAAGTGTATTGCACATTACCAGTACTTGCGTTAATATTTAGTTAGTATTTTCAACTGATGTAAATTTGTGCACTATGATTAGTGACAATTCATAAGATGCATTATGTTTATTACTATTCTTGATCTTATATTACGATAATTGTTTTTCATTTTATATTTTCTACAAAACGTTTTCATAAATATTGACTTTTTGAACGAATTTATGAAATGCGGCAACTAAACAATCTGTTTTTGATCTTTTTTGGAAAATTCCTAATACCGGTATTAATACCGGTATTGGTAGTCACGTTTTAAAAATACCAAATACCGGTATTGCAATTTTGGCCCGTAATTGCAATCACTAGTGCTGAGTTTGTTGGAAATATACAGTATTAAAAACTGTTCTGTAAATTCTCTTAATATAGGCGTAAGTTGAAAAAAGCTACCAAGTTAAAAAATATATGTTACATAACTCATTTTAACTTGTGTTTTACATATGTCCCCCCTCTCTCTTTTTTCACGTTTGCAAAGGCTATCAAGCAAAAGGTTAAATGCATTTCATTACTAAAAAACTTTTAAACTTGAAGAAAAGAACGCATTGGAAAGTTCAAACATAAAAATTAAGTTTGAATATACGAAGTGTTTCCGTTTAACCTGCAAAAAACCTCTATTTTCGCAACCGTTATTCCTAGATGCATACTTCCAATTGCAAAAATTTTCGAAATCAAATGCAGAGAGAAGATATTGATAGTTTGAAACAAAAAATAAAATGAGTCAAAAAAAATCAAAATTTAACTTTTTATACGGATCCTGTAACTTACATTTAGGGAAATAATCTCCACTGAGAAATATTAGTAACACAAAACACTTGACGTTTGTGCGACCAAAACTCAAGGAGATATTCGAATTCAAAGTTTTAAGGGATCCATGCAAAAGATGTAGTTGGAACAAAGTATTTATATTTTCCATTGGGCTATTCCAAAATAAATGCAAAAGTTATACTTTGATACGCAAATACGCACTCCAAAAGCTCGAATAATTTGAAAAAAAAAAAAAAAAAAAAAACACTCTGTGCGCAAATATAATTTTAAACCCTTGTTAGCTGCTATATTACTCCCAAAAAGCTGTTATAGATGGAGTGTGTAAAGTGGCGTAAATCGCAAAACGCTGCGTTTCATATCTCGGTGATTATTGACTGTACTTATCTCAAACATTTTGTGTTTGAATTATATTTCAATGGAGATTATTTCCCTAAACATAAAGACATAGGGCTCGTATAAAAAGATAAATTTCGTATTTTTTAATTCATTTTAGTTTTTACTTCAGTCTTTCAATATCTTAACTATGCATGTGATTTTGAACTATTTTTTGCAAATGGAAGTATGCATCTAGGACTAACAGGTGCGAAAATAGAGGCTGTGCACTGTGCAGGTTAAGCAGGAACACCCTTTAGATAAATACTACAACACTGCAAAACGCGAAGACACATTTCAGTGCAAATTAAACCTTAACCTTGATTTTTTTCTTACTTTTTAAGATAATTCATTTAAACTGAATTCATACATACATTTTTTAAAGTTTCAATTTTTGTTAAAATTTTCGAACTTTCATACCCCTTGAAATTTATACGTAAAATAAATAAATGTTCATTCATAAGATTCCCAAATATAAACCTTCTCAAACATAAGTTATATCACAGCCATTTTCAAGAAATAGGGAGAACGGTTTTATAGTAAAACCGAAATGCACTTTCTGGTGGAGTTATCATTAACGAAAAATAGATGACAGATTTTTTTAACTGGGCAACCTCGATTAAATAAATTTTAAACTCTTTCTTTTTCTCATAAAACACTAAGACAATTTTGTTGACATAAAGAATTCTTGCGTTGTATGCATTTTATTTTCCATCTTATCATTTCAAATTCCATTTTTAAATTTGGAAGCGAATGAAATTGAAACAATAATTTTTTTAAGTAGAAACAAGATTGTTAATTTAAATATAGTCTGCTTAAAATTAAAGCCTTTATAAAGTATTGTATCAAAATTGTTTTTAAAATATTTATTCATTAATTTTACCATTTTAGTTATGAAGGTTTTCATTTGAAAAGATATTTTGTTGTGACTGAGCTACACATTTTCCTACATTTTGAAAAGCACTGCCTGATTTAAAATTTTTCCTCTTATAAACGTTGATAGTTTTATGGAAGTATAATGCCTGATAACAAAGGTATTTAACATCGTTTACGTGCTAAACAATCGTTTTCTTTTTTTTATGACAGAGTTTTATTTTGTTTCGTAATAATTTGTTTTAACGGTGTTAAAAAATGTATTTATGAAATCATTTAACAACTAAATTCATATTGCCCGTTTCTGACCCGGGCGAAAGTTTACCCGAAAATTTACACATGCGCGTACTCAAACGGTCTATTTTGCATCTTGCGTTGTTTTATTTCTCAGACAGGTTAGCTCCGTAGACTCAAACTTTTAGGAAGGCGGAAATTCTCCATTTGCCGAATGGAACTCCGAATTTGCCGAGTGAAGATAATTTTGCGGAATCGTCAAACAAAATTTGCCGAATAAGGACATTTTTTAAGGCCTCGGTGACCTCCCGTGCCCTGCCATCTCAGCCTCTGGTCTCAGATCTGTTCCAGTAAAAATATCTAGGCTAGACTATACTTTAAGTTAGATAAATAAATACCTTTGTGCTGAATAGTAAAGTCAGAACAAACAACGTAAGTAGAAGCACAAATTTGTAAATTACAGCAGACACGTGTTTCGGCGTTACAGGGAACGCCTTTTTCAATGCAAAAAATAATGAGCTTATGGATGAAAAGACATCCGACAAAAGCGACGGTCGGATGTCTTTTCATCCATAAGCTCATTATTTTTTGCATTGAAAAAGGCGTTCCCTGTAACGCCGAAACACGTGTCTGCTGTAATTTACAAATTTGTGCTTCTACTTACGTTGTTTGTTCTGACTATACTTTAAGTTATTTACCATAGATGGCACCACTATATAACATGTTTCTTAAGCACACCATGTTGAAAATTTGCTGTAAGTTTGTTGCAAATTCTTTTTTGAAAAGCAGTTGTTTGGTGTGGAAACATGTAATATATCTCTGTTATTGCGTTAAATATCATAAAAGTAAACAGATAACCATAAATTAGTGTTTTCTAAGTGATTTTGAAACTTTTTTAGCAAAAGTTATCTAATAACGAGAAACGATTTTGAATATGCCAACTTATCAGAATTTGATTTCCTTATTATGATTGTTTGTATAATGATTTTTAAAATTAAATTTCAGAAAAACTTAGACTTCCTAAATAGGGTAAATTGCCCAATTTCTGCCAGTAACATATCTTGCAAAAAAAAAAAAAAAAAAAAAAAAAGAACGTTTTCCGTTAAAAGTTATTAAGCTCTTCCTGAAAATATTCTTGAATCGTTTTAAATAATACTGAAGTCTCCCCGGTTAAAATCGTTCATGTGTCTAGAACCTTCAGATAAAACGTACTCAGGTGTTAAGTTCCTGGTTTATTAAGAAAGAATTATGGCGACCTAAATTCAAATCAAAGCTAAAGAATTGCAAGTAAGCATCGGGCATCTCATTTACAGGGAGTTCTTGCAAAGCTCCGGAATTCAGAGACATATATTCATTGGGAGCTCAGTCAATCTAGATGGCCGATGCACTGAATAAAATCGTCCAGTTAACCTTTAAACTAGTAGCTAAATATATTTTTCACAAACGTGAGAGGTCTGCATTAGAGCAACTTGTAGTAATTCATTATATTGTTTGACAAATATTCTTAATTTTCACAGGAAATAGGTGAAAACTTGTAAAATTGCGAAACGTTTCCAGGAAATAATTAGCGACGTTTCGGAATTTTTTACAGTGTAGTTATGATTAGCCAGTCAGTAATGGGCAAGTTTTTCTTGTATTATTAATATCAAGTTTGTAATCCATATTTAACGAACAATATCAGTCGATACTAAAAATAGATTCTTTTGAGAATACCCCCTCCACATTTTTTCCAAATATAAGTGCTTATCGACAGTGAGAATGAGATTTATTATTTTAATGCATTTCAGTCACCAATAGTGAAGTTTTTGAAGTATTTCTTTCTTAAAAAACTGACACTGCTGTTTTCATAAGATCGAACTTTCATTCATAGGTACTCATTCCTAAGCTTCTCTTCTATCATATTGGTGCACTTTTGGCACTAGTTAAAATATTTTAGATCCTTTTAAGCTAATGTGCGCACAACTTAAAAGTAAGTATTTTAGTTCTCTGCACATATTAATAAGAACTAAAGACAAAAATTTCAAAAACTACAGTTGGCTCTCTGTTTAACGACGCTCTATTTAACGACTTTCTTTATTTAACGACGGCTTTTCACGGTCCCAGATGGACCACTTTACTGTTGAAAGCAATCTATTTAAGGACGCTTTCTACACTGCTTGACAATTGCTAAGGAACAAGTGACTTATGCAAATTTGTACCTCAACCACCTGGCCAATGGAAATAAATTCAAGTTCAGATGGCGTGGTAGACCAAAGCTCGTTATCTGTATAAAAGACAGTGCATACACGCTCAAGATTCGTACGAAAATTCAAGCTGCTTGGTTTTTAACAAAAATAGTGCGAGATGTTAAAAAAGGTTTTTCTCTGAAATTCTGTTTGGTTCTTGAAATACTTAAAAGTAAAATGTCAGCAAAACATCATTTGAGTATCTACGATCGTGGACGAGCGGTTGGACGACTGGAAGCAGGTCAAAGTGTCACCACTGTTGCTTCTGCAATGGGTGTATCAAAAAGTGCCATCTCCCGATTAAAGACGGCCGCTGAAGGTGTAAATGTTTTGCAAAAGCATGCCGGGGGTCGTGGTAGGAGCACCACACCTTCAGAAGATCGCTATGTAGCCCTCGTGGCAAAAAGGAGCAGAAATTTCACTCTTGGACAGATAGCTGCAATTCTAACAACCGCTACCGGTACGCATGTTTCTGCAAGAACCATCTCACGGCGAGTAAATAATGTCGGTTTGTATGCACGGAAGCCCGTACGTTGCATCCAAGTTCAACCACGCCATCGTCGAGAGAGATTACGCTGATGTAAGGAACATGTTGGTGGGATCATCAAAATTGGTCTAGAGTGATGTTCTCTGGCGAATCTCGTTTCAGTGTGACAAGTGATTCTGGTCACCAACTACTGTGGAGAGAGCGTGGAACACGTTATGCACAAAAATTTGTTTGCGAACGTGATCTGTACGGCTCAGGCGTCATGGTGTGGGCAGGCATCATGCACAATGGCAGAACACCGCTTCACATTTTTGAATAAGAAAGCGATACGTCGCAAATGTATTGCAGAGATGTTATGCTGGACCATGTTCGTCTTTTTAGGGGGGCTGTAGGTACAGACTTTCTCTTTACGGACGACGATACACGGCCACACTGAAGCACTGAAATGTCAGACACACTACAAAGTGAAAACATTCTCCGTATGCAGTGGCCTGCTTACTTTCCCGACTTAAATCCAATTGAACTTGCCTGGGAGACTCTTGGCAGGCGTGTTGCGCGAAGAACCGTCCCTCCCAAAACAGTACAAGAACTCAAATCCGAATTGAGAGAGGAGTGGGAAAACATCCCCCAAGCACCCCTCAATAATTCGTGGGGAGTATGGAAAACAGATGTAAATTGTGCATCAGTGTCCCTGGTAATCATACACCATATTAAGGTACTTATGTCTCCATCATTCTGACCAAGATCATTTTTTTGTGGTTGTATGAAAATCATCTAAGTAGGATTATTTTTTTATTTTTAAGTTTTTACTTCATTGATGCTGTAATATCTGTATTATTTTGTACTTATAATAAAGGCACATTCTCCCTACTAACTATATATTTCATTCTGTTTCTTTAATCATTATCTATTCTTAACTATTCCAAGAAGCGTAATTGTTCCTTAACAATTGTCAAGCAGTGTACTTAAGGACGATATTTTGTGGTCCCTTGAAAGTCGTTAAACAGAGAGCCAACTGTATTAACATTTATTTTTCGTGCCTGTGCTCTAAAAAGAAAATAATGAAACTAGTTTATTTGCAATAGATTAGTTAGAAAATAATAATATGATCAAACAAAGGCTAAATTTTGTAAACGATAAATAAAATATGTAGCAGTAGAATACTTTAATTATTTTATTTATATTGATTCATTTATTGTCGTTCAGTCGAACCTTTCCAAAGCGATCTATTAGTTATTCACATTTTAATTTTAATGTTGCTCGCACAGGTGTTTCTAGACACTTTGATTTTCCGATATAGAAAATCCATAAAAGATTCTATTGAAAGGAAAATAAATGTTATTAATATTTGTAAATACTTTTAATGTGTATTTCCCGAAAAGAATAGAATTCATCTAGCATATTCATGACTAGGTTTTAGTATGACCATAACTAAACGCGTGAGATCATAACTAGATGAAGCAGTATGTTCCAATTTAGTTCAAAAAGCATATACATAAATAATAGTTGAAAATTAATGAAATTTCCACAGCTATAGAAGTGCAATTTCTACGTTCTAACACCGTTTTTTTTTTCATGAACTAGAACTGCAACATTAAAGTTCATCAACAACCAACGAGAAAAAAAAAAAAACCCTTAACCATGCCCATAACTAGTCATTTAGCCTACTCATTTTCTGTCAAAAAAGAAAAAAACATCTCGGTTATTTTTTACCGGTTTTTCCAAAAAATAAAATCAAACTTGTGCTTTCAGGGGTTAAAGTCTTCAACGAAACGGAGGACGTAGAGAAGATAGTGTAAGAAAAACGATGTTAAAATACGAGAATGTAGGTTTGTTTAACCCTTGACAAACGTTTTATTCTTCCCGAACTTAGGAAAAAGTCAAAACATTTTTTAATTGAATGATAAAACATGAATTACTTTTTAAAAAATAATCATTAAGCTAAAGCTAATCTTTAAAGAAACCACAAAACTTGTTCCGTTATCTACGCATATAATACATTGATATCTATTTGGTTGTGGAGTGCTTGCTGGGAAAACGGTAAGATTTAGAAACATACAATTTGGTATACTGGGGTTGTGTTTGTCGAAGTTGTGTACCTCGAATCAAAACTTTCAATCAATTAATTTTAAGAATCCTGTTTTATATGATTTTAAGCACTTTTTGTCCCCACAGATGACGTCAAATAAATAATATTTTGATTGGTTTGAAGGAAGCCCAGTTTTAAAGGTAATAGGGAAAAAAGTTTGAAAAGGAAAAAAATGCAACATTTAACGAATTTTTTTTTAATGAAATTCTTACACTGGCTGATGAAAAACTAGGCGAGATATAGCCAAGTTTTATTAATAGACCCGTAGTCACAATTTATCTCCTAGTCCTTCAAAGATAATACGAAGCACTCACCGAAGGTGGCTCCCCTGCGATTGCAGTGAAAGAGGATTGAAAAAAATAGCTACAGTAAATATTCAAAATTATTATGTATTGTATCCATAAAGTAAAGTACGACATGTAACCACTGAAAGAATTTTTTTTCATTGTTTACTGATAAAATGTGGGAGTATTTTGCATTAACAAAATACATTTTACAGGAGGTATTGCTTTTGATATGCTGAAGAACAAACAGTCGGCTTTAGCAGTCTGCAATTTAATTACTTCCATTTCGATGCTTGGAATTCCTTGGAGCAGAAATATTGGAACTCTCACAGGACTAATGGTTATAAGTGGTGCATCTGCAGGATCTGTTTGCACATGTAAGATAATAATTCATTTCATGTTGTCATCGTAAATATCAAGAGTAAATCTGAAATACCGGAGAACTAAAGCTATGAACTTGAAAATCTTGAAGACATGTTAATTCTTATATTACTTTATAATATAAATTGATACAGGGTATAGAGAGAAGATGAAAGGAAATGAGAATAATGATATGTTGCAAAAGATATCATTAATCTCATAAGTGTTAAAATAATAAATGTAAAATCTAATAATAAATTTTTTTTCACATCTCTTTCGTAGAAACTAGCTCATAAGAAACAGTAGCACTTACTATCTTGTATATAATTTATTTCTATAGTTTACTTTACTCATATGCTGCTTATTTAAAAAAATAGCCTATATGCTATTTTCAATGCTGTATAACATGTTTTAATTTTTTATGGCATTACCTATTGTATATTTTTAATCTTATATATATAAAAATCTCGTGTCACGATGTTTGTTCGGGGTAAACTCCGAAACTACTGAACCGATTTTTATCAAATTTCATACCTATCTGTAATTTGATCCAACTTAAAAGATAGGATAGTTTTTATAATTTCTTACTGCAAATTTCATATTAATTATGCAATAATAGTGTGAATTAATTGTTTAGTTCTAAAAATTCTTAATAGATGGCGGTGTAAGTTAATTAATCGATGTAACTCTAACATCGTATGACTTACTGCTAAAAACACCATGATAAAAAAAACTCAGAGATGTTGCTTAGAATTTCCATATAACGTTTCGGGATATTACAGGTTATTATTTACTTCCTGAGAAAATCAACTATGTTTTTCAAAACGTTTCCTTGAATTGCTACAAATTGCAGATTTCACACCGTTGTGAAAAGTATTTTTCTCCACCAGTATCAAGATTAACTAAACGTATTTAATAGATGTATCGGTTTCGGAGTGATTGCGGTTTGTCCAGATTGACTCAACACCCAATGAGTGAGAAAACATATCTGGAGCAGGAAGCTTTGCAAGAATTGCAGAGGAACTACATTCGAGTTACTTGCTTGAGAGTCTGTCTTCGCGTTGGCAATGCATGTATTAATGCTTTGAGAGCTTTCTTAGAAAAGCAGGAAGGTTCCAGGCTATTATATTAATTCTGCGTTAGGCTTCTCTGCAGGTGCCAGAATCATAACTGCCTTTTTAACCAAGAAGACTACTGAATTCTTCAAAAATATTCAAGGTTTATTTCAGGAAAGTTAATGAATTTAAGCGGAAAACAACTATTTTCTTTATTTTGTTCAACAGGACATTTTTAATATCATTAATTCTTGCAAAGATACATTCGCAACAGAAAATTGCAGTGACAATTGCATCGTCAGGCATTGCTGCTACTTTTTTTTAGATGGTACACGAACAGCAAATTCAGCTTTAATGTTGCCTATTAGATATTCATAACAAACAAAACGCAATGTGTACAATAAAGAAAAAAAGACGTGGTATGGCTGTAGTGTTGCATGAAATTATAATTTGGGATAAGTGTACTATGGCTCATGAGTAAAAGCATTCATTCGAAGCACATCATAGGATTATGCAAGATTTGAACGGCAACGATAAACTTTCAGGCGAAATTGTCTGAATACTGTCTGGGGACTTCCGGCAGACATTACCAGTTATTCCGATGAAATCAACGCATGTTTAAAAAAAAAAACGTTTTTTATAGCGTAATGACGAGATAATGCGATTGGCCATGAACATGCGAGTATAAACGCAAAATAATCTAATCGCATAAGTATTTTCTAAGCAATTGCTGAGTATTGGAAACGGTGAAATTGAACTGTATCAAAATATACAGTACAACAAATAGCCAGACAATTTCTGCACTGCCGTTGAGACGAAAAGTGAACTAATTGAGAGTCTATTTCCAGATAAATTTAATTTTTTAAAAATCATAATTGCCTCTGTAATCGCGCTGGTTTTGTAGCAGTTTTATTTTCGGTAAACATTCCCGAACAGACAGGAATATTTGTGGATCGTCAATTGTCGACTGTCAAATACATATCCTGATGCATCTCGCAAATTGTATTTATTGGTAGCACAAAGTCATTGGGAGTTGACACTTTCTAATGCAGGTTTGACATAAGGAGAAACAGTATTCGTCAACTGTTTAAAACAATTTTGACGACATACTATCCAACACAATCATTATTTTTTAAGGAGAAACTATATTACTTTCACGTTTGAAGACGTATTTCATAAAGTTTAACAAACACACATATGTCCAAATCCAGATTTTACACCAGAGATGAATATGAAGCTTTAGTTTTAACTGAAGATTTTTGCGCTTCAATTTCAAATTTGCCACTTAGTTATTATGATATGCCGTCACTTGATAGTTGGGCCACCGACTTAGTTAACACTGATTTGCAACGTATAACAACAGAGCAATGACTCTGTCTTAGCTACAATTATTGCGAATAATGAGCTATTACTGACGGCTTTAAAAAAAAAGCTCCCCATTGATGCTGAACAAGCCTATACAGTTGTCGATGAAAACAAAGCAGTAAACACTCCAAATGAATTTTTAAATTCCCTGGATACACCAGGAATGCGTCTACACGATTTCCGGTTGAAAATTGGCTCAACAATTTATTCTTTTTCGCGATTTAAACCCACCTAAATTACGCAATGGTACACGTTTCTACATTAAAAGTCAACAATATTTGTCGGAAAAGTTTAAAAGAGAAATGTTTGTGTTGCCACGTAATCCATTATTAGCGTCATAATTTTCAAACACATTTGAAAGGCTTCAATTTTTGATTCGTTTAGCTTTTGCAAAGACCAAAAATAGATTTAAAGAATAAAAAATATCTTCTTTCGGTTTGTACTTGAAACATAAATATTTCTCTTATGGGCAACGAAATATTGCCTACTCACACGTGGAAAGTTATCATACTTTTCGTATTAGCAAAAGACTGGTTGATCAAGAACATTGTGCACAACTTAGTGCTTAGACAGTTTTCAGTTTTCAAATAATAGAAACAATAGTTCGAAGTCAATGTTATCTACTTCATTGAAAAAATTTAATTTTTATACGTTTTTAATTTAGTTAGTGTATTTTGTAAAGAAGTTATTGATTACAAACTATAGAGAAAGCTAATGTGAATAAAATGTAGTGTAGAATCTAAAAGTGTATGGTGGTTTACGCTTAGTTTCTACATTCGGTTATTTTACAATCAGTTTCGATATTTACTATCACTTTCAAGTTTTTTTTTTTTTTTTTTGCTGAAGTTATACTTACAAAATTTACAAAGCGTAAGTATAGTGCTTTTTCCATAGAAAATTTAGTTAGTACTTATTGAATTCAATAAGTACTTTCTTCAGCCTAAACGGTAAAAAAAAAAAAAAAAAAAAAAAAAACAAATCTGAACGTTACTGAGTAAAAATTTTCGATAATTGCTTGCAGTTCTGGCTAAGCTTTGGCTATGTTTGCATTACTGCTTATAGAAGTTCCTTAATAAATCAGAAAGGTGCTAAGCTTTTTTTTTGTATCCCTTCCTAAGTTTACACTAAAGTTCCAGAAATACGACTAACTTCAAACGGGAAGATCTTCGACTTTTTCAAGAGGCTTACGAGATGATTTCAGGAAGGTTATTAACTTTTATCGGGAAAACTTTCCGGGTTTTGGCTTGACATGATACTGGCAGAAATTGGCCACATCAGCTGCCCATAATTTTCCAGGAGCATTTAGGAATCGTTTTTACATTGAATAACGCCCATTATCAATTTCATATGTTATAAAATCGGCTATACTATTTTAAGCTCTATTAAAAATATTTATTTGATTCTATCAAAATAATGAGTTCAAGTTTATTTTAATCCAACTTCTTTGCCACAGCAACGCGTGGCTGGGTCAGCTAGTTTTCTGATTTAATATTTTTGCAAGGCATTGTTCATTGGAATAGATGCTTCACATTTGCGCTTCTGGTGTTATGATTTCAATTCTAGATAAGAAGTCTGGTTTAAAATTCGGTTCTTGGATCTTCTTATTTTAATTGAATGTTTCACTGTAGCTGTTGTAGATTAGAGCTTTTTTTCATTATGTCACGTATACTAATGCAGTAGAGTCCTTCAAACCTGGCACTCGATAACCCGACTGAATCCAGAAAACTCGGCAACATTCAGGCAAGTCGAAAAAAGTCACATGAAGAAACTGTTGCGTTCATTCTTCATAACCCTGCAATTTAATAAACTCGGTCATTTCTCGTTCATATTAGGCCAAGTTTTTGCGGCTCTACTTCATTGGTTTGGATGCCCGTAAAAATTGATCTGAATAGTTTATAGCATATTAAACTAATCCGTTACATATTTTGCAGGTGGTAACGTTTTCTGCCTGAATTTATGGGGAAAGGACAGTGGACCATTTTACCAAGCACTACATTTCACTTTTGGAATTGGATGTTTATTAGCTCCTCTTATTGCTGCATCATTCATTGGTGATTATACTGAAGAATCCTCGATTCTTGGTTTCAATTACACACTGAGCGATGAATCCTTTCCAAATTTTACCACTTTAAATCAAAACATTACTACTGAATTAAATTTTCCTGCAATGTCCACGCCACCAGTTACATATCCCTTCACAATTATTGGCTGCTATGGTTTTATTGTATCAATACTGTTATTTGCTATTTTGTTTGTTTCATCCAATAATAGCAGCGACCAAGGAGAGAAACATAACAAAACGAGAGAAAGAAGTCTTGCTTTCATTTCTTTGCTTGTAGTATTATGTGGTTTGTTACTTTTTGTAGAGACAGGAACAGAAATAGGATTTGCTCAAATGTTAACAACATATGCTGCGAAAGGAACTTTGAAGCTGACGACGACAACAGGATCTTACATGACATCAGCATTCTGGGCAGCATTTACGATATCAAGACTTGCGTCAGTTTTCTTGGCTACTAAATTCAGCAACTTAACTTTGCTAGCATATGACCTAGGCATAACTTCTGTAGGGGCAATATTACTGTTAACTCTGTCCAATCACGAATGGATCTTATGGCTATCATCAGTTCTTATTGGAATAGGAATAGCTTCGTTTTTCCCAGCTACATTAGCCTGGTTAGATTCATATATAAATGTTACAAATAAAATCGCATCTCTTTTAGTTCTTGGTGGAGCATTTGGAGAAATGTTAATACCTTTTACAATAAGCACTTTTATAGAAAGTGTTCCGGAAGTACTTGTTTATGTCGTGGCTGCGTCTTGTTTCTTCTCAAGTATGATAGTACTGATAATGTATTTGATTTTACGAAAGACGGAAAATAAGTACGTTGATGAACCACCAACCAATACCGACAACAGCACGTCTGTGGCTGCTTGAAAAAAGAAATAGTACTCTTTTAATGGTTTTTTACTTTTGTTAAAAATGAAGGCAAATAAACAGTATTTTTTTAAAGAAAAGTTATAGTTATGTTTGCTTTTTATGTTTCATTTTTACATGATTTTTTTTAAGGAAGACAGGTTTAAAGTAACGTTTTTTTAAAGAAATATATTTTTATATATTTTTGATTTTTAATCAACGACGTAGTTGCCCTCGTTACCAACAACCTTTTGCCGTCTAGTACGCACATTTTCAATACCGAATAGATAAGAATGAATTGATTTTTGGAGCAAAATGTCCGGAAATGTCAGCTTGGAAGCAAGCCAAGTTTTCAAGTTTTTGTCTCATAGAAAGTGTTTCGGCGATTGGAAGAAATGGAAATCAGATGGGAAATCAGATGGTGCAGTTTGTGGTAAGAATAATTTCACTATTATCAACTCAAAAGGAGTAATCCTGAAAAATGACAATGCAAGACCACAGTACTCAATGCAAACCGTTGAAAAACTAATGAGCTGTGGTGGGCTGCTTCACTCACCTGACATTACACCATCTCTTTCCCTTTATTCCGATCTTTTTGTGACAAAAAAAAAAAAAAAAAAACTTGAACAGTCCTTTATTTAAAATGCCATCTCCAGATATTTTGTTCAAAAACCGATTAATTTTTATCTATCCAGGTATGAAAATTTGTGCACTACACGGAAAATTGTTGATAACGAGAGTGATTATGTAGTTGAACAAAAATAAAAACTTTTAAAAATTTCTTTGTTTCGAAAAAAAAAAAACTTTTCGGTCCCTGGAATAGAAGAGCTAATTCTATAAGTTTGATTTTCCAGATTTTTGCAATCACAGTAGAAATGACAATAAATAATAAAAAAAGGGGGGGGGGGGGGATTTAACTTAATAAAAGCATAGAACAGAATTTTCTGTAGGTGATTATTATTTCCTTTTTGGGGGGCGGGGAGGAAGTGCTCCATATTATTAAACGCTTCATTTTTTCTAAAATTAATACTATTCATCAAATGCTTAGAAGGCAGGTTATATTTATTTCGGGAAATTTCGAACTACATTTTGAACTTCCAAATCACAGTAAACCTCGCAGAATTCTAACCTTAATAGTTGAAAAAATACTAGTGAAGCTCCAAGTTAGTACAGGATGATTATATTTTTAAATTAAGGTTTCGGAAACCTGTGAAAAAGAAACACTGACTGGAATAACCCGAAATTTTTGGTGTATAGGGTAGGTGCCCCAGTTGTGGCTAGTTTAAATACCAAGCGAAAGTGTTTAGGTGGTTTCTCTTTGGTGGTTGTTCCTTTACTATAAGAGTAAAATATAAGTCAGTTTTCTCAGAATTTATGCCTCTTTAACATGCACCTAGGTCAATTCAACTGATTAAAGTGTAGTTTTCACCAGTTGTGGCTACCTATAAGCTGATTGTGGCCACCTAATACTCCAATTGCGGCCAATACATTTTTTTCCCTAAAAATTAAAATCTAAGTCAGTTTTAGATATACAACAAATAGAAAACCTGTAATAAAGAATATCATAGTTTTGGTCACTTATTTATCTTAATGAATACGAATCAGTAATAATAATAGATTAGTAAACGGTAGTTAAACATTTGCCAATCATAAGGAAGAAGCACTACATGTACAGTGTGCACAAATTGTGAACAATGGACATGCCAAATCTGTACAATTTGTCTTTGCAGCTTTAGGCTGTCTGATGGTCTGCAACTGCATAATATCATCTGCAGTTCACCACAAAAAATCGCCTTTTCTTTGCCAGTTTCACCCTAAGGGAGCACTTTTCATCATAGCATTCACATCATGCTTATAACAGTTTCTTTCAGCAATTATTACACCAGAATTAACACCAGAAAAATAACTGTTTTCATACTAAACTATAACATATTCACCGATTGAAGTAAGTTTACCAATGCTGTCCCAGATGATTCAATTAATTCACTAGTTAAAACATCAGTGTCTTCCGTTTCCTTTTCTGGCATTATTGGTCTTTACTTCTTAATTTTCTTTGATTTCAAATTTTTCGAAAAACATTAAACTGCATCTAAAAACACGAACTAGCCCTTCATTCTTTAACTCTTAATTTCTTTAAGTTCAGGTGCAGGGTCAGTCTTTCCGATTACGATCAATATGTCAATCAATGACGACAGTCGAATAGTTTTCTTCTAAGACTAGTCCTGTGGTCATTTCAAAGGGAATGCTAGCATGTAATACAAAAATGGAGTCATTTCTTACAGCCTTCATGGCATTTTCAACTTTAGTGAGAAATTAAGATTAAAGCATTCATTTCTGTTAAAAAATATTTTTTCTTGCTTTTTAGGGAGCTATAATTTGTAAAAAATATTACACAAAAGGTTTTTTAAGTTGGTCAATCTCTCTAGAGTTGATTTTGTTTTCTTCCTTTCTTTCTTCTTTTCTTCCTTCCTTTATTTTTTAAAATTAAACTTTGTTTTTTGACCCATTTCAAAAAGAAGATCCGACAATATTTTGAAGAAACTAGGGGTTTTATTTAAAATGACATAGGAATGACGTGAAAAAATATTGGACTTCATATTCGAATTCAGTTTCGCGTTATTATGTTTTTACTAAAGAATTTCAAAGTGTACGAACACTTTTGGGAGCCACTGTATATTATTTCTGTAGCCTGTTTTTCGTTCTTACGCGAGATCTTCCTCAATTCTTGATCGATTTCTTCGATTTACACCTCATTGTAAAGCTTATCGTGAAGGCTAATGTCGAAAAATAGACCCACGATCTAAAAGTTGCTGTTTTTTCTGTCAAAAAAACCTGTTATCTTATATATATAAAAATCTCGTGTCACGATGTTTGTTCGGGGTAAACTCCGAAACTACTGAACCGATTTTTATCAAATTTCATACCTATCTGTAATTTGATCCAACTTAAAAGATAGGATAGTTTTTATAATTTCTTACTGCAAATTTCATATTAATTATGCAATAATAGTGTGAATTAATTGTTTAGTTCTAAAAATTCTTAATAGATGGCGGTGTAAGTTAATTAATCGATGTAACTCTAACATCGTATGACTTACTGCTAAAAACACCATGATAAAAAAAACTCAGAGATGTTGCTTAGAATTTCCATATAACGTTTCGGGATATTACAGGTTATTATTTACTTCCTGAGAAAATCAACTATGTTTTTCAAAACGTTTCCTTGAATTGCTACAAATTGCAGATTTCACACCGTTGTGAAAAGTATTTTTCTCCACCAGTATCAAGATTAACTAAACGTATTTAATAGATGTATCGGTTTCGGAGTGATTGCGGTTTGTCCAGATTGACTCAACACCCAATGAGTGAGAAAACATATCTGGAGCAGGAAGCTTTGCAAGAATTGCAGAGGAACTACATTCGAGTTACTTGCTTGAGAGTCTGTCTTCGCGTTGGCAATGCATGTATTAATGCTTTGAGAGCTTTCTTAGAAAAGCAGGAAGGTTCCAGGCTATTATATTAATTCTGCGTTAGGCTTCTCTGCAGGTGCCAGAATCATAACTGCCTTTTTAACCAAGAAGACTACTGAATTCTTCAAAAATATTCAAGGTTTATTTCAGGAAAGTTAATGAATTTAAGCGGAAAACAACTATTTTCTTTATTTTGTTCAACAGGACATTTTTAATATCATTAATTCTTGCAAAGATACATTCGCAACAGAAAATTGCAGTGACAATTGCATCGTCAGGCATTGCTGCTACTTTTTTTTAGATGGTACACGAACAGCAAATTCAGCTTTAATGTTGCCTATTAGATATTCATAACAAACAAAACGCAATGTGTACAATAAAGAAAAAAAGACGTGGTATGGCTGTAGTGTTGCATGAAATTATAATTTGGGATAAGTGTACTATGGCTCATGAGTAAAAGCATTCATTCGAAGCACATCATAGGATTATGCAAGATTTGAACGGCAACGATAAACTTTCAGGCGAAATTGTCTGAATACTGTCTGGGGACTTCCGGCAGACATTACCAGTTATTCCGATGAAATCAACGCATGTTTAAAAAAAAAAAACGTTTTTTATAGCGTAATGACGAGATAATGCGATTGGCCATGAACATGCGAGTATAAACGCAAAATAATCTAATCGCATAAGTATTTTCTAAGCAATTGCTGAGTATTGGAAACGGTGAAATTGAACTGTATCAAAATATACAGTACAACAAATAGCCAGACAATTTCTGCACTGCCGTTGAGACGAAAAGTGAACTAATTGAGAGTCTATTTCCAGATAAATTTAATTTTTTAAAAATCATAATTGCCTCTGTAATCGCGCTGGTTTTGTAGCAGTTTTATTTTCGGTAAACATTCCCGAACAGACAGGAATATTTGTGGATCGTCAATTGTCGACTGTCAAATACATATCCTGATGCATCTCGCAAATTGTATTTATTGGTAGCACAAAGTCATTGGGAGTTGACACTTTCTAATGCAGGTTTGACATAAGGAGAAACAGTATTCGTCAACTGTTTAAAACAATTTTGACGACATACTATCCAACACAATCATTATTTTTTAAGGAGAAACTATATTACTTTCACGTTTGAAGACGTATTTCATAAAGTTTAACAAACACACATATGTCCAAATCCAGATTTTACACCAGAGATGAATATGAAGCTTTAGTTTTAACTGAAGATTTTTGCGCTTCAATTTCAAATTTGCCACTTAGTTATTATGATATGCCGTCACTTGATAGTTGGGCCACCGACTTAGTTAACACTGATTTGCAACGTATAACAACAGAGCAATGACTCTGTCTTAGCTACAATTATTGCGAATAATGAGCTATTACTGACGGCTTTAAAAAAAAAGCTCCCCATTGATGCTGAACAAGCCTATACAGTTGTCGATGAAAACAAAGCAGTAAACACTCCAAATGAATTTTTAAATTCCCTGGATACACCAGGAATGCGTCTACACGATTTCCGGTTGAAAATTGGCTCAACAATTTATTCTTTTTCGCGATTTAAACCCACCTAAATTACGCAATGGTACACGTTTCTACATTAAAAGTCAACAATATTTGTCGGAAAAGTTTAAAAGAGAAATGTTTGTGTTGCCACGTAATCCATTATTAGCGTCATAATTTTCAAACACATTTGAAAGGCTTCAATTTTTGATTCGTTTAGCTTTTGCAAAGACCAAAAATAGATTTAAAGAATAAAAAATATCTTCTTTCGGTTTGTACTTGAAACATAAATATTTCTCTTATGGGCAACGAAATATTGCCTACTCACACGTGGAAAGTTATCATACTTTTCGTATTAGCAAAAGACTGGTTGATCAAGAACATTGTGCACAACTTAGTGCTTAGACAGTTTTCAGTTTTCAAATAATAGAAACAATAGTTCGAAGTCAATGTTATCTACTTCATTGAAAAAATTTAATTTTTATACGTTTTTAATTTAGTTAGTGTATTTTGTAAAGAAGTTATTGATTACAAACTATAGAGAAAGCTAATGTGAATAAAATGTAGTGTAGAATCTAAAAGTGTATGGTGGTTTACGCTTAGTTTCTACATTCGGTTATTTTACAATCAGTTTCGATATTTACTATCACTTTCAAGTTTTTTTTTTTTTTTTTTTGCTGAAGTTATACTTACAAAATTTACAAAGCGTAAGTATAGTGCTTTTTCCATAGAAAATTTAGTTAGTACTTATTGAATTCAATAAGTACTTTCTTCAGCCTAAACGGTAAAAAAAAAAAAAAAAAAAAAAAAAAACAAATCTGAACGTTACTGAGTAAAAATTTTCGATAATTGCTTGCAGTTCTGGCTAAGCTTTGGCTATGTTTGCATTACTGCTTATAGAAGTTCCTTAATAAATCAGAAAGGTGCTAAGCTTTTTTTTTGTATCCCTTCCTAAGTTTACACTAAAGTTCCAGAAATACGACTAACTTCAAACGGGAAGATCTTCGACTTTTTCAAGAGGCTTACGAGATGATTTCAGGAAGGTTATTAACTTTTATCGGGAAAACTTTCCGGGTTTTGGCTTGACATGATACTGGCAGAAATTGGCCACATCAGCTGCCCATAATTTTCCAGGAGCATTTAGGAATCGTTTTTACATTGAATAACGCCCATTATCAATTTCATATGTTATAAAATCGGCTATACTATTTTAAGCTCTATTAAAAATATTTATTTGATTCTATCAAAATAATGAGTTCAAGTTTATTTTAATCCAACTTCTTTGCCACAGCAACGCGTGGCTGGGTCAGCTAGTATATATATATATATATATATATATATATATATATATATATATAATGCACCAAATTGAGGTTTACGGTTAAATTTGTAGGCTTAACTGGCATTGCAATCAACAGGGCTGAATGGGTCGATCGGCAGAGCGTTCGACTGGTAACCAGAAGAATGAGTGTTCGGGCCCAGACCGGACGATCTGCAGCGAAAAATTAAATAAGTGTCATGCATTACATGAGCACGTGAAATAAAATTAATAACTCAAGGTAGGATATAAAGTAAGTGAGATGGGAACGCTCCTTGCTGTTAAGGAAAATTTATGCAACGTGTAGCTAAGTTGTTTCTTAATTGTAAGGTTTTTTAAAATTTTTTTTAAAGCTTTGGCACCGGTCAGAAAACTAAAGTATAATGTAAGCGAAAATATTAGTACCAGGTTTAAGAATTTAGACTATAATGGAATAATTTTTTCTTTAGAAAAAAAAATCGCGTACTGAAATGTAGATTATTCTAATGACAGTTTTTGACCCTTTGTGCAAATAAAAAAAAAAATACTACCCCGAATTGAAATTACGCTTTTCATTTAGTTTCCCGATGAATATTTATTAGAATACAAAGTAAAACATTAAAATTACTAACAACTCGATGGGTAAAATATCATTTTTTTTGCTTCTTTCGGCAAAAAACAAATAGCCAGTCACACTTTTAACTACATTCGAAAAGCTAGGCTTAAAAAGCGAACGTAGTTCAACTGATTTTGTATTTTAACCGTTCAGTTAAATGATGAACACATGCTGCCATCTAAGCCATAAAGGTTCAAACAACCATCGATAGCAAACTGTATAAATTGTTAAAAAATAAAAACAGTTCTCGTCAATATCTTATCAGATATATTATTTCTGTGGAAATTCCCCACTCATTTTAAAGCATATCTGGCCGGCTAATGACGAAAAATAGACCTACAGTCTAAAAATCAATTTTTCGGAAATGCCCCTTACTGTTGCAAAACATTGATGCAGCCTGTAGTTCCTATGCAGATTTTTTTTAAACCAATGTTCTATGTTCTAATAAAAATTTCCAATTTTTTGCTACGCTTTCGGAGGAAAAAAAAATCACAATTAACCTATTTTTTTTTAATGAAGCTTAAAAGCAATGGACTTAGTTGTTCGGTTAAATTGATAAGTTTTTTCGGTAGAGCGTTCGGCTTTAAACTAGCTGAGCTTCGGGCCCGCCCGAGCTGTCCGTCACTAAAGATTTAAAAATTCAGACCTGAAAGGAATCCTTTTTGTGCAGAAAAACTTTTTCATTGTATGCTGAAATGTAGATTTTTCTAATAGCAGTTTTCGACCTTTTGTATAAATAAAAAAAAAAAAAAAAAAAGCTACGCCAAATTGAAATTACGAGTTTCACCCAATAAACCTTTAACCATTTATTCGAATACGATGTAATACATTAAAATTATTATTAACTTCAAAAGTGAAAAATCATTTTCTACTCCTCTGCTTTCGGTGGGGGAAAACAAATGCATTTGTGTACGTTCGAAAAATTACATTAAAAAACGGACTTATTTCAACTGGTTTTGATTTTGATTTGTAAGTGTTCGAATAAAAGAAAAACATGTGCTGGCATTCTAGCCATAACGGTTAAAGAAGCCTGCTAATGGAAATTGTATCAATTTTCAAAAATGAGAACACTTCTTCATTCCTTATTTAAATTCCATGTTTTACGAATAATTTTAAAGCGTATCATGCTGGCTAATGACAAAACATAGAAGCATGGTCCTTTTTTTTTTTTTGGCAAAAAAGCTATTTTACTGTTTTTTTTATTATACATTGCTTCAATGAATAGCATTCGAAAACGAAGGCGCAATTGCTCGGTTGGTTGGAGTGCCATGCTGATAATCAGAATGGAGCCAATTCAAATCCGTGCCAATAAATATATCTTTAATGCTTCTTTTTCTCCGTCATAGGTTAGACAGGATTGTATTTGCCACAGCCCGTTTCTCACATGCAAAATTACTGCTTTTTCACGAGTTACTCAGTCGCACTTTTAATGATATTTATGTTTGCATTGAAAATACGTACAACCAAAAAGTGAGATATGATCGCATTATCACAACGTTGTACTTAACGAGGTTTTTTCGCTGATGTCTTCAAATTACATGCCTTCTTTTGTGCGTTTACTTTTTACGTTTATTTTTTTCGATTCTTCTTCATATTGTTCTTTCTTCGAAATTTGTAAAGAGTGATTTGCCAAATGAAACGATTTGAAGCACAGTGCGGAGTTCCGCACGGGTCGACTAGTAATAGTTTAAAAGACTGGAAAAAAAAAAAAAGGTTTCGTAGCAAAATGTACTAAAAGGTTAAAAATAATCTTTGGATGACAGGTAAATACAGTAATTGACCAAAAAATTAATTTTACTGTAGTAAAAAAAAGCGTGAGGGGCTGCCTATTTACATTTTTGCATGGATAACAAGTGGA
Source organism: Uloborus diversus (assembly GCF_026930045.1). NCBI lineage: Eukaryota > Metazoa > Arthropoda > Arachnida > Araneae > Uloboridae > Uloborus > Uloborus diversus. Next base: position 94,739,600 of record NC_072740.1, on the reverse strand, counting down.
AAAAATTTAAGACAACTGATAAGAAGCCCCCCCCCCCACGCTTTTTTTCTATTACAGTAAAATTAAGTGTTTGGTCAGTTACTTTATATACTTGTCATCAAAAGATTATTTTTAACTTTTTAGTTTACGTAGCGACAAAAACTTACCACGTATGCAGACAAAAACTTACCAGCATTTTTGCTGTATTAAAAATAATTAACATGTTTTCTTCTCTTATTCGTGTCCTGTCTTTCTTGTGCTTTGTGTCTTCACTATCGCGTCAGGAAAGCGTTTCCGACCATGCATTGCTATGTGATTTCCTACTGTCCTAGGTGCCTATCAGCCCTGAAAGTCTGTAAACGCTGTACTGATACACACTGTATTTAATACCGCATTCGAATCACCATTTCTTTTATTCCCACCATTCGTTTTAGATAACAAAGTTTTTTTTTTTTTGAATGTAAGCCCCGCAAAGTTTTGCATTGCGAACGTGAGGGTTGAAAGGAAGTGATCCAGATCATCTGGTGTGGTAAGAGATTGTAGGAAATCAAGAATGGGAGGAAGAAGTTTGACAGTGGACCGTTTCGTTACACAATTTGTGGAGCTTGCTGTTTTGTCCTTCTTTCAGACAACACCTAACACCATACAGCAACACAATGCCAGCCGCATATCGCAAGACCTACTCATAAAACCGTACTGACCGAACACACGGTTTTCGCGTTTCTAGCAAGACGCTCTAACCACCTGAGTCACACGGCCTCAACAACAACCGGACTAACATCTTTCTCTGGCCGGCAGCCCCTCCAGATCTAAATCCCACCGAGCACCTGAGGGATCTCATTGGAGGTCACTTGGAGTTAGAATCACTGCAGAAACCACTGATGATCTGTGCACAGCAGTGGATGTGGCTTGACAAAGGTTACTTCAAGAAACCCTCAATTAACTTTCTCATGTAACTTCGGTTAACTGAAACATAACTAAGAATTTAAATAATTGGACAAAGATTACTTAAATAAAAATATTTGTTCCATTTTCTACATTTAGAGGACCTTATGCACACCTGATACTATGTTGCACTGGCCCAAGCCCAGAGTTCCAGAGGCACAAGCTCTTCTGGTCAACTTGTAGATAGTTGCTCAACCGGGCATTCTGATTTCGGCTCCTTGATGAGAGGACAAGCGTGCAATCCAGTGGTTGGAAAAACTACTTTTTTTTTGTAACGAACTACAACTACTTTATTACAAATGTAGTTAACTACTACTACAACTATTTTCTTCAAAATGTAGCAACTACAAACTATTTTTGAAAAGTAGTCGCTACTTCGCTACTTTTTAAAAAATAAATAAATGAAAAGCATACACATATACACACCGTTTGAGGATTGAACGAAAAAGTACAAAAAGTGGTTCAGATTAATAAATTGGCTCCTTTCAACATGGAATATTACTAAGAATAATTTATTCTTTCATTCCTTTACTGAGCAAATTTGTCATTCCAAACATTTTTTACGATTTTTACGAATATTCGCGTCGAGAAAGGATTGAAAAAGTTGAAAGACTTTCACTTTCAAGTTTTTAATCCTTTCCTGACAGTGAATATTTCGTTCAAGAAGTGCGAAGAAAGACATACATATATGTACATGAAATGGATTTAGATGGTGAAAAACATCTTTTAAACGAAGGGGGAAAAATTTAATTTTCATTATAGAAGTTGATTTTATAGGAGCTTATATTTTGTAGGAACTAGTTAATTGATTTTGAATTGCAAGCTAGTGGTCGGGACCTGGACACCATCTCCTTTATTACGCTACTGATAAAATGAAATAAGAGCAGTTTTCAATTTTACCGAATGATCTCAAAAACTAACAATATTTAATAATTGACTTTTAGTTTGTTGATATATCAACACTCAATTAGTAAAAACGCAAAAATAAAGAAATAACGAAAATATCCCAAGCAGTACTAATATTTATAATCAAATATTAATAAATATTCGAAATGTGAAACATAACTAAGAACGCTTACTTTACTTCAATGTGCAATTTTAAACTACAGTGGACTCACGCTCCGTCTTAGGCGAAATGGCTAAATAGAGAGCTTTTCTTGAGTAACGAATTTTGGAGCTTATGCGAATTCCTCATCCCGCAACACGAAAGTTTTCGGAAGGGAATCGCAAGACTTAGGTATCATATTTTTTATTGCACTGTAAAAACGATTCAGAAACGTTCCTGGAAAATAATAGGCATCTGATGTGCCCAATTTCAACCAGTAACATATCTTACAAGAACCAGGAACGTTTTCCGATAAAAGTCAGTAACCTTTCTGAAATATTGAGAAATCTTCCCTGTTAAACCCAGGCGTGAACCTTCTAGAAAAATTTAAATGTCTTTGATTAGAACTTTCTTGGTTTACCAAGAAAGATCCAGGAGCATTAGAGCAACCATGGCCAAGGCTACACGAATATTCCTTGCCTCGCAAAACTGCAGCGATCCAATGACATATTAGCTCCCATTGAAAGCGTAGTCAACCTGGATGGGCCGTAATCAAGCTAAAGCCGATACACTTAATAAACACGCTCAGTCAATCTTTAAACTGGTAGCAAAAAATATCTTTCACACCAGTGAGAAGTCTGCATTCGTGCATCTTTTAGCAATTCAGGAAACTTTTTCGCGATGATACTTGATTTTACGGGGAAATAGGTGAAAACATCTGGAATCCCGAAACGTTCCACGGAAATAACCAGAAACGTTTCATAATTTTTTTACAGTGTGGGTACTAAATATTAGTTTCGTAAATTCCCTTTCTCTTTACCCTCACTGAAAGTAAAGTACCCGGCACTGTACTAGTCGAAACATCGCTTTGTTAATTTGCAAGTTGCCACTCCGCATCTTTTTCATTTTGAATATGAAGTTGATGAAGCATAATTTCACATAAGCGGGCTGTTAATCTAAATTTTCAAAATGAAAGTAAAAATAGAAAGTTTCAGACAACTAAAGAAATTTAAAGATTTTCGATATGCTTGAACAACTAAAAAGTGCGTCTAATATAATAACTGTATCTACTGTACAGTATTATTTTAGTACTGCATTTTATTATCGCTACATACTATGTCTGCCGTCTATTTAATTTTATGCCATGCTCTCCATTGATTTTGTGCATCCTAACCATATTTTTATTCAATGACATAGCTTTTAGTTTGTCGTTAGTTTAGTTATTACTTAAATAGAGTAAAATTTCAGTTCTCCGTGTTTAAATTCGGGTTAAAACATTTTGAAGGATGTTTTCAAATGTCTAAAATAATTGGTATGTTCAAAAAAATCTTATAGATACTCTTTTCCACAAAGCGAAATTTCAACCTGCGCGATAAGTTTTGGAACTCATCCCTCACGTTAGCTGAGATTGTAAGCCGGCCAAAGCAGTTCAATATCATCCTCTTACATAACATTTACAATAGCTTCCGTATCAGGAGGATATTGGCACAATAATCTCATTGACGTCTAAAATGTTCATCCACGGGACAATCTCTGCTGACAGAAAACACAAACGTGGTACCTTTTGGCAGTTATCGCTTATTCTTTTTTTTTTTTCTAAGCCTTGCTCTACTCAAGGCAAATATTGGGGAAATGTGAACATTTCGATGCCAAACAAACTAATGGTGTCAAACAGATAGAACGTATTGCGTCAAAATATGTCTGATGTCAACTCGTATTTTTCAAAGTCTTACGAGTCTGATTGATGCAAGTTTTACTCGCGTTAGATTTAAACTAGTTTAATTGTTTGAAACCACATTTTTTTTTTTTGAAATTTTATTTAAAAGTAGTTTCCAGAAATAGCTACAAACTACTTTTTTTTTTGTAGCGAACTACTCGCTACTTTACTTTTTTTAAAACGTAGTGCGCTACACTACAAACTACTAAAACAATGTAGCTACTACAGTAGCGTCCAAGGACAACGTAATAAATATTCATGGAGCACCAGTTTATTATCAACTGCTCTCCGAGTTTGATTGAGGTCGCGTAATATGGCCTCGAGACGGCGGATCTTCTTTCAGCGATATTGCTTCGCATTCGGCGTGCGGCTGTAGCGCATCATACTGGGTCTATGGTAGAAATTCGAGATGCAGATATAGAAAAAAAAAAAAATAATAATTTGAATTCTGAAATTTTGAATTCAAATTATGTTTTTCGCAATCACGAACTGAGACAGGACCCTACTCATTGGAGTTATTGTTTCTAGAAACGGCTCCTGTCCCCCCAAGCCTGCCCCTCCTCCTGGGCGGTTACGTGTGCATAGTTGTGTGTGTAAGGGTGTAGGCTTGTGTGTGTGCGTAGACCTGTGTATGCACGTAGGCGTGTGTGAGTGTATGTGTGGGAAGTCGTGTGTGTGTATGTGTGTGAGTGTGTGAGCGTGCGTGTGTGTAGGACATGGACGCCTCCGACCAAGAGAAGCGGATAGCTCAGGACTGGAACAGCCACGCCGCCTACAGAGGACGGTGGACGGTGGTGCTGCAGAGGCTTCTGGTCCAAGCTGAAAAAGGCACGGACCTCAAAAACGGTCAAATGAGAACAATAAGCAATCGCGATTGCTCAAAAAAAAAAAAAAAAAAAAAAAAGAATTTTAATTATTTGGCCATTATACACACTAGAAAGGAAAGAAAGGTGTCATCCGATATGGTTTAAGTCTTCTTTAAAACTACGTAGGTAAAGTTTTGATAAGGGACCATATACAAAGTAAAATTAGCACGAAATCTTGATTTTCGAATGGGAACCCCTATTTTTTGCTACATAATTATGTTTGAACAGCAAAATATACGACCTGGGTACGAAATTTCATTGAATTCCGTGCAGTAGAACGAAAGTTATTAACGAAAACCAATTTAGAGACTGTCACAACATTTAAAACGGTACTTTCAAGGCCGCAGCTAATCAAGTAACGAAATGTAAGCAAAGAAAAGATCGAGGTTATCTAGCTCAATTCATGGTTTTTTTTAGCTTCTCTCTTTCTTTTCGTAATTCGGTACTTTTTGGCCGATAATGTTATGCCACAAAGCGATTTAGGGTCAAAACCTTTTTTTTTTTTGAAAAACAGTTAAAATATTCACTGATTTTTGTCTATCTGGTTTAGCTTTAGAAAGACGGATGGGGTTTTTCGCATAGATCGTTGTTTAATAAATCGAATAATGACAAATAAAGTAGAGGAACTTTTTGACTTTTTGTAATATTAACCTATTCACTGTAAAAACCATTCAGAAACGTTCCTGGAAAATAATGGGCAGCTGATGTGCCCAATTTCTTCCAGTAACATATCTTGGAAAAATCAGGAACGCTTTCCGCTAAAAGTCAGTAACCTTTCTGAAATTAACCTTGAAACTTTATGAAGACGTGCGAAATCTGCTCTGTTAAAGCCAGTCATATCTCTAGAACCTTCTAGAAAAATTAAGTAGGTTTAGTGTAATTTATTTGAACTTTCTTAATTTTCCAAGAAGGCTCCATAAAAATCAGATCGACCACCACCAAAGCTAGGCAAGAAGGAACCAAGCATATCTCTTGCCCACAATTCCTGCCTTGCAAAGCTATTGCTATCCATTGACATTTGCGCTATCATTGGGAGCTTAGTCAATCTGGACCGACCGTAAGCAGCCTCAGGCCGATACACTTAATAAACACGCTCATTCAATCTTTAAACTGGTTGCTAAAAATATTTTCCACAACAGTGAGAAGTCTGCACGCGTGCAACTTGTAGCGATTCAGGAAACTTTTTTGCGATTTGCGACTTGTTTTTATGGGGAAATAGGTGAAAACGTGCGAAATCCCGAGACGTTCCACGGAAATAACCAGTAACGTTTCGGAATTTTTTTAGTGTTGGATTGCTTATTTAATCATCCAAGGGGGAGTTTTTTAACAGGATAACATTCACTCTCACACCGCTGTTGCAACGTAACGTACTCTACAGAGTGTTGACATGTTACCTTGACCTGCGAGATCACCAGATCTGTCTTCAGTTGGGCTGGGCACTCGTGGGATATCATTAGGCGAGAACTCCAACATCATCCGTATCCACACCCACAGCCTGCACTGACCGTCCTAGTATTAACTTAACAAGGGTAACAAGCATGGAACTCTATATTACAAAGTGACATTCGGCACCTATATGGCACAATATATGCACGCTTGCAGGTTTGCATTCAAAACTGTGGACGTTACACCGACTATTACTGTAACAGCATTTCATATTTGGAATGCATTTTCTTGAGCTTAAATTAATCTATGATCCTGAAATTTTAATTAATTAAACATGTTATTTAGACAAATGCAGTGTCAAAATTCCATTACTCTACAATATTTTTTTCTTCGTGTTGATATTTTTTTTCTGGCAGTGTATCAGGGTCGTTGAGCTGATTAAGGCTCGTTAAATATTGCTGGACTATTACCAGATATGATCCTTCTTTGACGTACAAGAAGCATTTAAAAATAAATCTTTTACAGCAACAGGCAAAAAACAACTGCTCCTTTCTGAAAAGTAACCATTGTTTAATGAATCAGAACCTATTTAATTACATTTATTGCACAGCATTTTTTCCCGCTTAAATGTATCTTCAGATCAATGGGTGGTTTGCTATGCATCTTTCTCCTATGGGCTTTAGTATATTTTGAAAACAAGAGCTAATAAAACAAAAATATTCACATATTCGTTTTTTTTTTCTGCCCAAAATTAGTACGAATCGACTAGTTAAAACCAGAATGGCAGACAGCTTATTATTGTTATTATTATTATTATAATTTTTTTTTTGCGTAGTGTAATCAATTGAATTTCGTTGCAAACGTGGAGATCTCCCTTCTGTAATTACGAGTTATAACTTACGAGTAGTTTCTCTCTCGAATAACTTTTAACTACATGCCATTGGTCGCGGTATGACTTATCAATATAACTTTTCATTTAGGTTAAGAAAAAATAAGCATGTGACAATGACATAATCATGTCTTAAACTGAAATCCTTTAAGAAGACACAGATTCTATATCGATAGTTTTAGATCTTGATTAGCCGACAAAAAAAAATAATAATAACAATTACAATTAAATAAAGAAATAAAAAATGAATACCAAAATTTTTAAAAAGGAGGAAAAATTACGGTGTTTAATTGCCGACATAAATCAAGAATGCAATTCCTTATTGTAACGAGGCAAACCTTTTATCTTTTTCTGTACTATAAATTAAAAATGTCACTCATGTCGTGCAAAACTTTGTTCCCTCAGTCAAAGTGCGATAAGTACTCAAGGGCAAATATTACCAGAAGACGGTTTAACCTGCCAGAGTAAGAAGTAAGTTCCTTTTTTTTCTTAATTAAATTAAAAGCACTATTTTAATTGGTTTTGTACAAGTTTGTGAAACTTAAATTTGAGAGTTAAAACTTTTACTGATTTTTTTTTTCACTTTTGGCAGTAAATCTGTACTTCCAAAAAAATATGTACTTCCAATAAAATTTTCCTTTCCTGGAAAATCTTCGCTTTTTTGCATGGAATGATGTGAAAAAAAAAGTTATTTTCTGATGAAACATTTGCTATTTGGTTATCAAAAATAGGTTTGATCAAACGAATGAGTAAATAAAAGAATTAATCAATAAATGAATAGATGATTAAACAATCAATGAATAAGTTAAATAATTAATTGATTAATGTATGAAAATTCTTAAGTGAGTGAATTGCGTAGTGAGTGAAAGAGAAAACAAGTGAAGGAATGAATAAGTAAATGAATCTTCAAATAAAGGTATGCAAATGAATTAATTAGTAAATGGTTACGCGCAAGTGATTGAATAAATGATTGAATAGGTGAACAAAATGAACTATTTCACTTTGCTCCTAATGCACTTGATGAATTGTGCAAAACATTTAAAATAAAGTTAAGCTTATTTTAAAAAATATAAATATTGCGTAGAATATCATTAGGTCTCAATTAATATTTAAAATTTTAATGCACGAATTATATCAATTTATAACAACAAAATTATTTTTGGCTTAAAACAAAATATTACAATATGAATATCAATTTGGAAAATTGCTTGTATTATCATGAGCATTGATCTTTCAGAGATAACTCTTTTCTGACTAGACTAGGCCACATGTGTTACTACGAGGTTAAAATATTACCAGATAGGTGGCGCTCAAAGCAGTAAATATTTCACAATTTTACTTTGTATCACAATTTCCTGTTTGAGACAGAGTACTAATTTCCTTACTTTTTTATTTCAGATTACATTTCTAAAAAATTTTTTTTTTCAGAAACATAAAGTATTGCATCATTACCAGCTCAGTAAGCGGTTTTCAGCCTTTCAATATTAACCCCCCAGTTTTCGAATATAATTTTCATCACTCCCTCTCTTTACCCTTCTCATAAAATAACACAAATATTATCCGTTGAATGTTTTGATGCTAATGCTAAATGAGATCCTTGCTAAAAATCTACACTTAAACTATAGAAAACTTTTTTATTCCAAATAATGGATAACCACTGCTTTCATTACATTTAATTTTTGCTCAACATTTTTTAACTCTTTTCTTAAGCTAAATATTTGAACCTACCTCCATTCATCAAACCTTCATTATTCCAAATTGTTTTCTTAAATATGTATAATATATATATTTTTTACTATAATTTTACGTTTTACAAAACTGGGTATTTTTTAGCTCCATTTAACTGCTTTCATACAAACTCCCACTTGAACTATTTTAAAGAAGCATCAAACTTTCACCCGTGAAACTAACAATGAATATTATTATATATAAGGTTCTGAACAAACAAAACGATAAGAAAAAGATTGATCAATATTCATAAGGTAATGATAAAAAAAATTCTTTGTCTAACTAATATAAAGTACAAAAGAATATTATATGTCCTGCAAAAGTACGATACTATATCAGTCACACCAAACAAAAAGTACAGGATACAATATAAAAAATATACCACTTACACACAAATGTATATTACAAAACAACAAACTACAACACAAAACGCAGAAGTATATTACATTAGTTTTGTATTTTGTTTTGCATTTCTTTCTGCAAATTAATACATTTTTTGAAATTACTTTTTCCTTTATGCTTGCTGAATTAACTTTTCAAAATTTGTTGGAGTTGAATTTTTGTTCATTTCGAGGAAATAAATTGCGGATTTAACTATCGTTTTCTTCAGCTATCACTAAGAAATTTATGTTTATTATTATTTTTAATGTTAAGCATAGGGAGTAACATTTATTAAATATGAAAACATTGGACTATGATCTGAAGTGAAAGCCATGATATGTTTCTTTTAAATATGATTTTTCATGTCATAGGGTAATTTAAAATCTACCCATGAAAAATTGAACATGTTGCCATCTCACTCCGAAGGCAAAACGGTTTTTCATTCTTTCCAATTATCAGAAACTGATGAAACAAAACTTTTTTTTTATGCCTAAGATTTGAATGTCTTCAAGTTTGGTAATTTGATTAAATCTTAGCTGAAGCCAGAACAGTTTGATGATTTTTCAATATCCTGTAGCTTTTTTCTGAAACTAAAATCTGTATTCAAAATCAGTTCAAAAAAGAAGAAATATCTGTAAAAGAGTAATGTAGAACATTTTTATTCCGAACTTCCGCAATCCGAACGCCACCGAGATAAAGTAGAGTACTGCTCTGTATTGTATGCTTATTGACAAAACTTTTTTCTTTGTAATATTGGGTCAGAGTTGTAATACACTGCTCAAAACAATTAGGGGAGCACATAGTTTTAACAAAATTTCGCAAATATGTATACCAACAAGTAACCATAAAATGAATCGTCCATCATTTAAAGCCTACCAGGAAACGGAATAAGAAAACTAAATATGCAAATCGAAGTTCATGACGTCAAAAACCAGAAAAAGGAGATAAGGGTAGAAATCGGGATGTTGCAGAAACGTCTGTTTTATTGCCCATAACTGTGAAATTCAATTGCGAAGTATTTTTCTTTAGACAAGTTTATTTGAGAATGTCTCAACAACGTGATTTACCGTAATCCATGACATGGCATGTTATAGGCAGACTGGAATCCGAGCAAACACAATGTAGTGTCGCGGACGCTGTTGGAGTCGCCAGAAGTGTTGTTGCAAGGCTGTGGAATCGATTTCAAGAAACAGGAAATGTTAGACGTCGACCAGGGCAGGGTAGGTCACACGCCACTACAGCAACTGATAACCGGTATATATTGGTAACAGTCCGTCGAAACTGTCAAATTGTTTTGATGGCATATCGACAAAAACAAGAGACTAGTTTATGAAAATTTCAATCCCGTAACTACTTCAACCGAGATTTCAGGGGTCAAGACACTGTCTTTGGTTTAAATCGTCTTTCTAAACAAATGTTGGAAAGAAGTAGTTTTAGTTTCATTGCATCTAGTCTGCTGAACATCTGAAAATATTCATTGGATGTTTGACTTTTTTTAGCATTATATCACAGTGGAAAAAAAATATAAGTATTAATTTCTTAAGATGCTTAAAAATGGTAGAAAAAGCTTTCGCTCGTATTTGGATCAAAAAAAAAAAAAAGGATAGTTAATACAAGTTTCAACCCATTACTAACTTCGAACGAGATTTCAGAGATTACAGCCCTTTCGTCCGCTAAATTCCGTTTTTAATCGTGTTTAGAAGAGGACTTCCTGGAGATATTTGAATTTATGGGGATTGTCTAGCCCTGCTAGACAATTTCGAGATAAGTAACAACAACAGAAGAGAATTAATGCTCTTTTAGAATTAATGCTCGATTTAAAATAGATAGTATACTGTCGATATGAAAATTTCTATTGGAGGGTTGCATTTTTAATCATTACAGCACGGTACAGTCATAGAAAAAAAAAAAACGAAACACTCGATCGTATTCGAAGACTATTTACACTAGAGACACGTGTAAGGTGTTATTGTTTCAGGAATAACAACTTCTACATAATTATGTTAAAAAAATTTTGTTAAAGGATCGTCTTCATATTAAAACGAGCATCAACTTCAAAATTTTCAATGAGAAACCCCCTTTTTTATTACATATTTGTAATCAGCATCTTTTTTTAAATTCATATACAAAATTTTGATGAATTCGATCCAGCCGTTTCTTCAGAATCGAGTTTTGAAAAATTCCTCTCGTAATGTTAAAACGTATTTTGATATTTTTGCTGATAACACAAAAACTAGATTAGGCACTGCAAAAATTGTTTTTTTATAACAAAATATGAATCGACCCAATAATAAAAAAATCATTTACAACACCAAAAATGTAAATTTAATTTTGTTTATGAATTATTATAGTATTTTTTGAAAAAATTATGATCTGAAACCATATTAAATTTTAACAGAGAAATAATCTAGAACACCTATTATGAGGGAATCCAAAATTTGAGCTCAAAATAATCAGTAGTTTTCGAGCTATGCTTAAAAATTCATTTTTTCTCACTTTAAGGGACCGTATACTTTTTTAAAACAGAAATTACGAAAGTTAGTTTCTTCGTAAAAAAAGAAAAAAATTGTTCAACAAAATAAGCAAAGCAATTATAACGTGATTTTTCCACATTAGAGTTACTGCTATGAATATTTTAAATGTAAAAATGTATTCGCTGTCTCTGCAGATGAACAACACAATATTGCAACCGTCAGTTTATTTGTGGATATTGTTCAAACTTCAATGTATAAATAATGCGAAACACTACTTCATTGTCTAATAAAAGAATATTTTATAGAACTTTTAAAATTAAAAGTTACACTTAAAATACTTCTGTCTTTTTTTTTTCTTTTTTTTCCCCTGCGTTTAGCCATTGCCTTTTGCAAAACAATAACTCAGAAAAAAATTAACACGCACAACTTTTTCATAGAAACATACAATAAAATCTCATTGTCTTACTAGTAATATTGCAATAGGCAGTGTAGACTGTAGAATTAATGGCTCTTCCCGGTGATAATTTGCTAAAAGGAAAAACTATTGAAATGTCTAAATCGGGAAAAAGCTCTTGAAAAATAGACAGTGTGAAATTTCCTCTTTAACAGTATCCAGATAGTTCAATAGGTGATATTTGCTCTTAGATAAGTTTGCTGGTTTTTAGGATTTTTTTTTTTTTTTTGTAAAGTGTTTGAATAATTTTCAATGTGTTAAGATCTAGGAGAAGAAATGTCAGTCGCAGTGGTGGGTCGCGTGCTTTGAGCCCGTATTCTGCACGAAAGTAGTAGTTGTGGCTTTTTTGTTTTTGACTCCGTCAAAGATTTAACAGAACATTAATTTGGGTGTTAGATTAAGTTGAGTTTTTGTCTATTCCTAATTATAATTTAAATACTATTTTTCTACTTACTTTCTCTGTCATTGTCCGTGCATTTCACATTAAAATCATTCTCGCAAGACAAAGATAAAATTTCAAATTATTTTCTTCTTTTTTAAATAACATGGAAAAATATCGAAGAAGAAAGTTATAATAAATTATTGTTATCAACTACTGAACGCATATCTCATTAAATGCATATTTTGCAGAATCCAATATCTGAATATTGGACTCCAACTTATGCCACTGCAACTAATTCTGCTTTTTGATCTCATACTTTAATCACGTAACTTTCCACACAGACCAGCTTCGCCGGCTGAATATGACTCGCGTCTTCACAGCAATATAAATGCGGTTTGGAAACCATATTCACAGGCTGCTGGTGGTCCGAAAAATAAGACTACCAGCCCTGAACTAGGTTTAATCGAACAATGAAGCTGATGTCATGTCATTGAAGCTGAGAGCGCCTACAAACTGGTGGATGAAGAAAATTTATCTCACTAGTGAGAGGCCGTAAACCATACAGCAGATAAATTTACTTTACCTACCAGTTTGTTCGCACTCTCAGCTTTAATGAGGTGACTTTTGCATCAGGCACGATTAGTTCCGATTCCAGTCTGCGAAATCTGCAGCAAGAACAATATTGTATCCTCTGGATCAAGTAACTCGCCTGTCGGGTAAGCTGCGTACTGTTTTGCTACAGGTGTGACAGCCTAATGCCTGATACTACAGAACATGCTCGTTTGCAAGTATCTGGTGCGTGAAACAAATTTAAATAATGCTTTGCTTGCAAGTGCAAAATCAGAGAAATGACAAGAAGTTTGATTTTGGTTCACTTTGGTTTAAGCTAAAACTAGTCGACCCGTGCGGAACTCCGCACTGTGATTCGAATCGTTTCATAAGGTATTTCGCTCTTTAAGAATGTCAAAGGAAGAACATTATGAAGAAGAACCGAAAAAAAAGTAAGCGCAGAAGAGAAGGCATGTAATTTAAAGACATCAGTAACAAAACCTCGTTAAATAAAACGTTGTGATAATTTGATCATCGTTCACCTTTTGGTCGTACATATTTTCAATTCAAACATAAATATCATTAAAAGTGTGGCTGAGTGACACGTGAAAAATCAGTAATTTTGCATGTGAAAAAACATGTTGTGGCAAATACAGCCCTGCCCATGTGAGCATCTGACGGGAAAAAAAGAAATATTAAAGAGATATTTATTGGCACGGATTCAAATTGGCGCCATTCTGAGTAACAGCCCGACACCTCAACAAACCTAGCAATTGCGCCTTCCTTTTCGAAAGCTATTCATTGAAGGAATGCGTAGTAAAAAACAGCAAAAAAGCTTTTTGCCAAAAATAATAATAATAATAATAATAATAATAATAATAATAAGATCATGCTTCTATGTTTTGTCATTAACCAGCATGATACGATTTAAAATTATTCGAAAAGTATGGAATTTGATTAAAGAATGACGAAGATCTCACGTAGCGATTGAAACGAACATTCTAGAGAAGTAATAAATTAGATTGAAAATAAGTGTTTTTATCATTGAATATTGAACTATTTCACATAGAAGGTTGCTTTAACAGTTACGGCTTAAATGCCCGCACATGTTTCTCTTTTAATCGAACACTTAAAATTCAAAACCAAAACCAGTTGAACTGAGTCCGTTTTTTAAGTGTAATTTTTCGAACGTAGACAAAATGTATTTTTTTTTTTCAGCAGAAAGCAGAGGAGTAGAAAATGATTTCTTGCTACTGAAGTTGATAATAATTTTAATGCTTTCTATCGTATTCGCGCGAATAAAAAATTAAAGGTTTACTGGGTGAAACTCGTAGTTTTAATTTGGCGTGGTATTTTTTCATTTGTACAAAAGGTCGAACACTGCTATTAGAAACATCTACATTTCAGCATACAATGAAAATGTTTTTCTGTACAAAAAGGATTTCCTTTTAGTAAATCTAATACTTTTTTATGCTTACATTATGCTGAGTGGTCTGGATGTAGTCAAAGCTTAAAAAAGGAAGAACACTCTTCGATTAACAGTCAACTTATCCGAATGATAACTGTAGCCTGCATAAAGGAGTCGAAACACCAAGTAGCATTCCCACTGCATTTATTTTATTACGTTTGTATGTTATGAGTACATGTAATGCGTAATACTAATATAAATTTGATATTCTTTCGAACAGCCCAAACTTGCCCGAAGTTCAGATAGTTTATAGCCGAACGCTCTACCGAAAAAAACTTATCAATTTAACCGAACAACTAAGTCCAGTGCTTTTAAGCTTTACTAAAATATGAACACACACACAGGCTTTTTTTTTTTTTTTGCCGAAAGCGACGTAAAAAATTGAAAACTGCATTAGAACTTTGCTTTTAAAAAATGCATAAGAACTACAGGCTGCATCAAGGTTTTGAAACAGCAAGGGGCGTTTTCGAAAACTTGATTTTTCGACCGTAAGTCTATTTTTCTTCATTAGCCAGCCTGATAAGTTTTAAAATGAGAAGGGAATAATATATAAGATAAGATATTGAAGAAACATTTTTTTATTCTTGAAAATTTTCACAATGTGTTACCGCAGGCTGCTTGAATCGTTATGACTTAGATGGCAGCACGTGTTCATCATTTAACAGCACGGTTAAAATACAAAATAAATTGAACTATGCTCTTTTTTAAGCTTAGCTTTTCGAATGTAGTAAAAATGTGATAAGCTATTTGTTTTTTTGCAAAAAGAAAAAATATATATATATTTTACCCTTCAAATTGAGGTAGTATTTTTTTTATTTGTACAAAGAGTCAAAAACTCATTAGAAGAATATATATTTCAATATACGATTTATTATTTTTTTCTGAACAAAAAACAATTCTATTGTAGTCTGAAATCTTAAACCTGTTACTTATATTTTCGCTTACATTATGCTTTAATTTTCTTGCCAGAGCCAAAGCTTAAAAAGAAAAAAAAAAAAACATACAATTCCGGAGTAATTTAGCACAAAGTCACTTCAAATTTTCATATCAGCAAGGAGCGTTGCCTTCTCATTTATTCTATTCCCTCATACTTGTTATTCACTTAATTAAGTGTTCATATAAAGCGCGATATTTCTCTAATTTTTTGTTGCAGATTGTCCGAACGTGGGCCCGAACACGGATTCTCCTTGTTACGAAGAGAACGCTCTGCCGATCAAGCTATTCAGCTCTGTCGGTCGTAGCGCAAATTAAAATTATAAGTTTAACCGAAAACCTCATTCTGGTTCTTTAAAACAGGTTTTTCGGCTGAAAAAAACAATTTTTAGACCGTGGGTCTATTTTTCGTCAGTAGCCAGCACCATAAGCTTTAAAATAAGGCGTAAATCAAAGAAATCGATCAAGAATTGAGGAAAATCTGGCGTTGAAACCAAAAACAGGCTACAGAAATAATATATAAGGACTAGACGACCCGTGCGGAACTCCGCACTGTGCTTCGAATCGTTTCATAAGGCATTTCGCTCTTTAAAAATTTCAAAGAAAGAACATTATGAAAAAGAACCGAAAAAAGTAATCGGAGAAAAGTATACGCACAAGAGAAGGCATGTAATTTAAAGACACCAGTTACAAAACCTCGTTAGATACAACGTTGTGATAATTTGATTATCGCTCACCTTTTGGTTGTACGCATTTTCAATGCAAACATAAATATCATTAAAAGTGTGGCTGAGTGACTCGTGAAAAAACAGTAATTGTGTATGTGAAAAAACAGGTTGTGGCAAATACAGTCCTGCCCATGTGAGCATTTGACGGAAAAAAAGAAACATTAAAGAGATATTTATTGGCTCGGATTCGAACTCGCGCCATTCTGATTAACAACACGACATTCCAACAAACCTAGCAATTGTGCCTTAATTTTCGAATGTGATTCATTGAAGGAATGCGTAATAAAAACAGCAAAAAAGCTTTTTGCCGAAAAAAAAGATCATGCGTTTATATAACTTATCATTATCTAGCATGATACGTTTTAAAATTATTCGTAAAACAGGGAATTTAAATAAAGAATGTGGAAGATCTTAGATAGTGATTGAAACAATCATTATAGAGAAGTAATAAATTCGATTGAAAATAAGTGTTTCTATTTTTGAATATTGAACAATTTTCCATTGCAGGGTACTTTAACCGTTACGGCTTAAATGCCCGCTAATGTTTTTCTTCTAATCGGACACTTAAAATTCAAAACCAAAACCAGTTGAACTGAGTCCGTTTCTTAAGTCTAATTTTTCGAACGTAGACAAAATGTTTTTTTTTTTTTTTTTTTTTCAGCCGAGAACAGAGGAGTAGAAAATGATTTCTTACTAATGAAAGTGATAATAATTTTATTGTTTTATATCGTATTTTAATAAATAATTAAAGGTTTACTGGATGAAACTCGTAGCATTAATTTGGCGTAGTATTTTTTCATTTGTACAAAAGATCGAACACTGCTATTAGAAAAATCTACATTTCAGCATACAATGAAAATGTTTTTCTGCACAAAAAGGATTCCTTTTAGGTAAATCTAGTACTTTTTTTATGCTTACATTATGCTTAGTGGTCTGGACGGAGAAGCTTTAGAAAAGAGGAAGAACACCCTTCGATTAACAGTCAACTTATCTGAATGATTACTGTAGACTGCATAAAGGAGTCGAAACACTAAGTAGCATTCCCATTGCATTTATTTTATTACGCGTGTTATCTGTTGTACGTTATGAGTACATGTAATGCGTAATATTAATCTAAATTTGCTATTATGTCGGACAGCCCGAACTTGCCCGAAGTTCAGATAGTTTACAACAGAACGCTCTACAGAAAAAAACTTATCAATTTAACCGAACAATCAAATCTAGTGCTATTAAGCTTTATTTAAACACACACACACACACACACACACGCGCGCGCGCGCGCGCGCGGGCGCAGGCTAATTTTAAATATTTTTTTTCTTGCCGAAAGCGACGCAAAAAATTGGAAAATTGTATTAGAACTTTGCTTTAAAAAAAAATGCATAAGAACTACAGGATGCATCATGGTTTTGAAACAGCAAGAGGCGTTTCCGAAAACTTGATTTTTAGACCCTAAGTCTATTTTTCCTCATTAGCCAGCCTGATAAGTTTTAAAATGGGGGGAATTTCTTCAAGAGATAAGAAACATCTCGCATATTGACAGAAAAACAAACCACAGAGATAATATATAAGATAAGATATTGAAGAGAAGTGTTTTTATTTTTGAAACTTTTTACAATTTTTAATCGCAGGCTGCTTGAACCGTTATGGCTTAGATGGCAGCACGTGTTCATTATTTAACAGCACGGTTAAAATACAAAATAATTTGAACTACATTCTTTTTTAAGCGTAACTTTTTGAATATAGTAAAAATGTGATAAGCTATTTGTTTTTTTTGCAAAAAGAACAAAAAATGTATATTTTTCCCTCCGAATCGAGGTAGTATTTTTTTATTTGTACAGAGAGTCAAAAACTCATTAGTAGAATCGATATTTCAATATAGGATTTATTATTTTCTTTCTGAACAATTCCATTGTTCAGAAGTTAACAATTCCATTGTAGTCTGAAATCTTAAACCTGATACTTATATTTTCGCTTATATTATGCTTTTATTTTCTTACTGGAGTCAAAACTTTAAAAACAAAACAAAAACCTTACAATTTAGAAGTAATTTAGCACAATGTTACATCACGTTTTCATAACATCAAGGAGCGTTTCCATCTCATCTATACCCTCACATTTGTTATTGACTTTATTAAGTGTTTATGTAATACGTGATATTTCTCTAATTTTTTTGATGCAGATTGTACGGCCGTGGGCCCGAACACTTATTCTCCTAGATACCAGTCGAATGCTCTGCCGATCAAGCTATTCAGCTATGTCGGTCATCGCGCAAGTTAAAGTTATAAATGTAACCGAAAACCTCATTCTGGTTCTTTAAAACAATTTTTTTTTGGCAGAAAAAAACAATTTTAAGACCGTGGGTCTATTTTTCGTCAGTAGCCAGCACGATAAGCTTTAAAATAAGGTGTAAATCACAGAAATCGATCAAGAATTGAGGAAAATATCGCGTAGAAACCAAAAACAGGCTACAGAAATAATATATAAGGACTAGTCGACCCGTGCGGAACTCCGCACTGTGCTTCGAATCGTTTCATAAGGTATTTCGCTCTTTAAGAATTTCAAAGGAAGAACATTATGAAGAAAAACCGAAAAAAAAAGAAGCGCAGAAGAGAAGGCATGTAATTTAAATACATCAGTAACAAAACCTCGTTAAATACAACGTTGTAATAATTTGATCATCGCTCACCGTTTGGTCGTACATATTTTCAATTCAAACATAAATATCATTAAAAGTGTGGCTGAGTAGTGACTCGTGAAAAAGCAATAATTGTGCATGTAAAAAAACAGGTTGTGGCAAACACAGTCCTGCCCATGTGAGCATCTGACGGGAAAAAAAGAAATATTAAAAGAGATATTTATTGGCACAGATTCGAATTGGCGCCATTCTGATTAACAGCCCGGCACCCCAACAAACCTAGCAATTGCGCCTTCCTTTTCGAAAGCTATTCATTGAAAGAATGCGTAGTAAAAAACAGCAAAAAAAGCTTTTTGGCAAAAAAAAATAATAATAATAATAAGATCATGCTTCTATGTTTTGTCATTAACCAGCATGATACGATTTAAAATTATTCGAAAAGCATGGAATTTGATTAAAGAATGACGAAGATCTCACGTAGCGATTGAAACGAACATTCTAGAGAAGTAATAAATTAAATTGAAAATAAGTGTTTTTATCTTTGAATATTAAACTATTTCACATAGAAGGTTGCTTTAACAGTTACGGCTTAAATGCCCGCACATATTTCTCTTTTAATCGAACACTTAAAATTCAAAAAAAAAAAAAAAAAAAACAGTTGAACTGAGTCCGTTTTTTAAGCGTAATTTTTCGAACGTAGACAAAATGTATTTTTTTTTTCAGCAGAAAGCAGAGGAGTAGAAAATGATTTCTTGCTAATGAAGTTGATAATAATTTTAATGCTTTATATCGTATTCGCGCGAATAAAAAATTAAAGGTTTACTGGGTGAAACTCGTAGTTTTAATTTGACGTAGTATTTTTTCATTTGTACAAAATGTCGAACACTGCTATTAGAAACATCTACATTTCAGCACACAATGAAAATGTTTTTCTGCACAAAAAGGATTTCCTTTAGGTAAATCTAATACTTTTTTATGCTTACATTATGCTGAGTGGTCTGGATGTAGTCAAAGCTTTAAAAAAAAGGAAGAACACTCTTCGATTAACAGTCAACTTATCCGAATGATAATTGTAGCCTGCATAAAGGAGTCGAAAGACCAAGTAGCATTCCCACTGCATTTATTTTATTACGTTTGTTGTTATGAGTACATGTAATGCGTAATACTAATATAAATTTGGTATTCTTTCGGACAGCCCAAACTTGTCCGAAGTTCAGATAGTTTATAGCCGAACACTCTACGAAAAAAACTTATCAATTTAACCGAACAACTAAGTCCAGTGCTTTTAAGCTTTATTAAAATATGAACACACACACAGGTTTTTTTTTTTTTTTGCCGAAAGCGACGTAAAAAAAGGAAAACTGCATTTGAACTTTGCTTTTAAAAAATGCATAAGAACTACAGGCAGCATCAAGGTTTTGAAACAGCAAGAGGCGTTTTCGAAAACTTGATTTTTCGACCGCAAGTCTAGTTTTCTTCATTAGCCAGCCTGATAAGTTTTAAAATGAGAAGGGAATAATATATAAGATAAGATATTGAAGAAACATTTTTTTATTCTTAAAAATTTTTACAATTTGGTACCGCAGGCTGCTTGAACCGTTATGACTTAGATGGCAGCACGTGTTCATCATTTAACAGCACGGTTAAAATACAAAATAAATTGAACTATGCTCTTTTTTAAGCGTAGCTTTTCGAATGTAGTAAAAATGTGATAAGCTATTTGTTTTTTTCCAAAAAGAAGAAAAAATATAGATTTTACCCTTCAAATTGAGGTAGTAATTTTTTTATTTGTACAAAGAGTCAAAAACTCATTAGAAGAATATATATTTCAATATACGATTTATTTTTTTTTTCTGAACAAAAAACAATTCTATTGTAGTCTGAAATCTTAAACCTGTTACTTATATTTTCGCTTACATTATGCTTTCATTTTCTTACCAGAGTCAAAGCTTAAAAAGAAAAAAAAAACAAAAAAAAAAAAAAAAAACGTACAATTCCGAAGTAAATTAGTACAAAGTCACTTCAAGATTTCATATCAGCAAGAAGCGTTTCCTTCTCATTTATTCTATTCCTTCATAGTTGTTAGTCACTTAATTACGTGTTCATGTAATGCACGATATTTCTCTAATTTTTTGTTGCAGATTGTTCGGACGTGGGCCCGAACACGCATTCTCCTGGGTACGAAGAGAACGCTCTGCCGATCAAGCTATTCAGCTCTGTCAGTCAAAGCGCAAATTAAAGTTATAAGTTTAACCGAAAACCTCATTCTGGTTCTTTAAAACAGGTTTTTTTGCCCGAAAAAACAATTTTAGATCGTGGGTCTATTTTTCGTCAGTAGCCAGCACCATAAGCTTTAAAATAAGGCGTAAATCAAAGAAATCGATGAAGAATTGAGGAAAATCTGGCGTAGAAACCAAAAACAGGCTACAGAAATAATATATAAGGATAACTTTTGTCTTTTTACATTAAGTGGTTTGACCATCTCAAATCTCGTTGCTAGAAACATAATTGGGGAAATTACTTACCTAAATTGCTTTTAAGAAATATTACATGTTTAACTAAAACCGCCAATTGTGTTATGCTTTTTTTAATAATACCACACATTATGATCTTCCGCATCGAATTTGGATTTGAAACAAATTCTCGTTTTTTGATTACAAAAAAACCGCTGGAACAATTACTGTGTTTGTCCACTGTGTTAATTCAAATAAACAAATTTTTTCCAAATAAAGTTCGAGTATGAACGGTTTGCTCATTAACGGGTATTTATATTCTCCTGCTTCTTTTTTATTTTTTAGATTGTTACTTCGTTCATTTTATGTATTTAGATCAAATTTTTACGGAATAAATGGACCTTGCTTCGCTCGAGTCTCCAATCTATTTAATGCTGCGTCTTCCCACGTTGTGAGGTACATTTTTTATATTCTTGTATGCGATGGCCCAAACTTCTGCCAATGTTCTGCGAAATTAAAAACGTGCAATTCCATTTTGCATCAAAGACTTTCTATTCAGTCCAAAATAAACCTGTAACATACATGCAATACATTTATCATATTCACATCATGAATGTAGGTATAAGGTTGGATATTTCTGAGTCTTGAATGAATATATAAGCAATAAAATAGGTTCATATTAGAAAAAGTCAAAACGTTCCATTACTTTTAATTTGTCATTACTCGATTTATTAAACAACGATCTATACGATGGACCAGCCAAACCCCATCCGTCTTTCTTAAGTTAATCCAGATAGACAAAAATCATTAAATATTTTAACCCTTTAAGAAAAATAATAAGTTTTCGACCGTAAATCGCTTTGTGGCGCAACATTATCGGCCAAAAAGTGTCGAATTACGGAAAAAGGAGAACTTAAAAAAAACAACATGAGTTGAGCTGGATTCCGTTACTTTATAAGCCGTGACCTTGAAAGATGCATTTTCAATGTGGTGACGGTCCCTAAAACGTTTTTCGCTAATAACTCCTGTTCTACTGCTCGGAATGCAATAAAATTTCGTATCCTGGCTGCATTTTGCTGTCTAAATATAATTGTGTAGCAAAAAATAGGGGTTCCTTTTTGAAAATCAAGAGTTGGTGCTAATTTTGCTTTGTATATGGTCCCTTATCAAGATTTGACCTAAGTAGTTTTGAAGTAGACTTTAAACCAAGTCAGATGACACCTTTTTTTTCTTTCTAGCATGTATAATGGCCGAATAATTAAAAGTGTTTCGTTTTTTTTTTCTATGACTGTACCAATAAATTACTATAATGTTTGAATTAATTGGGACAAAGATATTTTTTCGAGGACTTTAACCTTGGTTATTAGTTAGCTACAGTTGGTTCCCCTAAGCAGTTCTGTCTGTCTTAATGTCATCTAGATGTCAATTTTGACTGCTTAAAATGAGAAATTTGGAATATTGAAAAATACTTTAGTTCGTTTTTATGAGAGGAGAAAGTAACATTTTCCATTCTTTGAATATAGTGTACATGATAGGAATACAAAGTCTGGAGGATTAGAAGAGGGACTGCGCCAAAGAGATAATCGGAATTAACAAGCACAAATCCATGTGGTTAAAAAAATATTTCCTGTGGTTGGTATTAGAAAATCGAACTTTGGACAACTTCTCTTCTGACCAACTGTGGCGCTGCAGTCAGAAACTACGAACATAAATATCAATAGGCAATAAATGCTTCGTAAAAGTATTGACTAGTTCTTGTCGGTCTAATAATGCTAGTTCAGAGTAGGAACTGAACCTTTTTTGGAGTTTTTTTCTTTTCTCCTTCACGTTTGACCTTTCTTCGAGGAGGAAATTACAGTTACATTAGTCATTTCTTCAGATGCCCGGATACGCTCAATTTTCTAATACCAATCATGGATAATCTATTTTTTACAGCTACAGATGCGTGACTGTTAAGTACGATTATCTTCGCAAACTTTCTAGGAGTTATATCCTTTTTTAGTGTACTAAAATGAACACAAAGGTACAGTCATAGAAAAAAAAACGAAACACTCGATCGTATTCAAAGACTATTGACACTAGAGACACGTGTAAGGTGTTATTGTTTCAGGAATAAAAAGTTCTACATAATTATGTAAAAAAATTGTTGTTAAGAGGTCGTCTTCATATTAAAACAAGCATCAACTTCAAATTTTTCAATAAGAACCCCCTTTTTTATCACATATTTGTGATCAGCATCCTTTTTTAACTTTGTATACAAAATTTTGTTGAATTCGATCCAGCCGTTACTTCAGAATCGAGTTTTGAAAAATTCCTCTCGTAATGTTAAAACGTATTTTGATATTTTTGCTCATAACAAAAAGATATTTTGCTCATAACAAACATAGATGAGGCACAGCAAAGATTGCTTTTTTATATCAAAATATGAATCGACCCAATTATAAGAACATCATTTACAACACCAAAAATGTAAATTTAATTTTTTTTATGAATTATTGTAATATTTTTTGAAAAAAATATGATCTGAAACCATATTAAATTTTAACAGAGAAACAATCTAGAAGAGCTCTTATGAGGGAATCCAAAATTTGAGCTAAAAATATTCAGTAGTTTTTGCGCTATGCTTAAAAATTCATTTTTTCCCTTTTTAGGGGACCGTATACTTTTCTAAAACAGAAATTATGAAAGTTAGTTTCTTTGTAAAAAAAGAAAAAAAAAATGTTCAACAAAATAAGCAAACCAATTATAACGCGTTTTTTTTACATTAGAGCTACGTCTATGAATTTTTAAATGTATAAATGTATTCGCTGTCTCTGCAGAACAACACAATATTGCGACCGTCAGTTTTTTGTGGATATCGTTCAAACGTCAATGTGTAGACAATGTGAAACACTATTTAATTGTCCATTAAAAGAATATTTTATGGAACTTTTAAAATTAAAATCTACAGTAAAAATACTTATGTTTTTTTTTTCTGCGTTTAGCCATTGCCTTTTGTAAAACAACTCAGAAAATAAATTTAACATGCACAACTTTTTCATAGAAACATACAATAAAACCTCATTGTCTTGCTAGTCATGTTGCAGTAGGCAGTGTAGAATTAATGTCTCTTCCCAGTGATAATTTGCTAAAAGGAAAAACTATTGCCTTGTCCAAATCGGGAAAAAGCACTCGAAAAATAGCTGACAGCGTGAAATTTCCTCTTTAACAGTATCTAGATGGGTCAATAGGTAATATTTGCTCTTAGATAAGTTTGCTGGTTTTTAGGAATTATTATTATTATTATTACTATTATTATTATTATTATTATTTTGTAAAGTGTTTGAATAATTTTCAATGTGTTAAGATCTAGGAGAGGAAATGTCAGTCACAGTAGTGAGCCGCGTGCTTTGAGCCCGTGTTCTGCAAGTAGTAGACGGAGCGCTTCAGGTGACACGCTCTTTCTACTACTGGGGAAAGATGGCGGAGAAACTTTTTTCGCGGTGGCAACATCTTGGTTGGTGGCAGAAGTTCCTCGGGGAAGATTATGAGTTTCGGATTTGGACTTGGTATTTTTTCGCACATTTTGGACTTTACCGTTTTTTTTTCGATTTAGATTATTTTTGCACATTTTGGACTTCGATTATTTGCTGCCTTTTTAGAATTTGATCATTTTCACACATTTCGGACTTTGACATTTTTTCACGAATTTTGGACTTTATGATTTTTTCTGATTTAGATTATTTTTGCACATATTGGACTTCGATTATTTGCTGCCTTTTTGGACTTTGATCATTTATTTTCACACATTTCGGACTTTGGCATTTTTTCACGAGTTTTGGACTTTATGATTCTTTCTGATTTAGTATATTTTTGTACATATTGAACTTCGATTATTTGCTGCCTTTTTGGACTTTGATCATTTATTTTCACACATTTCGGACATTGACATTTTTTCACGAATTTTGGACTTTATGATTTTTTTTATTTAGATTATTTTTGCATATTTTGGACTATGCTCATTTTCACACATTTCGGACATTGACATTTTTTCACGAATTTTCGAACTTTGATGTTTTCCCCCGATTCAGATTATTTTTGCACATTTTGGACTTCGATTATTACGCATTTTAGAACTTAGTATTTTTTTTTCACAATCAGTGATAAGAATTGAACCTTACTCTCTTTCAATCATATTTTTTATTTTCCCACCTATTCCTCCCATGCTACGTCTTCAAATGGCACGATTTAATTAATTTTAAAGCTTACAATCAATTTATCCTTTAGTATTAATTAAGACTTATCATTTAAGAATTTTCAATATATATTAGAAACTATCACTATTATTTTACTTAGTAACAAAGCTTTTTTTTTTTACTCCAGTTAGGATTTGTCAAAACATAGTTTTTACCAGTTAGATTTAATTCGCCGATTTTGTCAATTCAAAGTAATTAATTCTGTTTAGTATTTTTCATCTATATTTTACTTATTCATTTTTTTTCAATCAATATTTTACTTATAAATTTTATCACGCCCTTTTTTTCGCTCATTTATTAAACTTGTTAACTAATTCACATTAATGTATATGAAATAGTTTTTTTTATTTGCGCAAGAGACTTTACCATTTTACTTTACCATCTACAAACACCAGTAACCGAATTTCATCGAATTAAAAAAAAAAAAATCATATTACAATTATTCTTCACAGTAATAACGTTTTACAATTAACTTAGAATTTATTAAAACATATACATTCTCCCTCTAGTTAGAATTTATTTAAATATAGAACATTCAAGAGTTAGATTTAATAAAAGTAATTCTCCGATTTAATAATTAACTTAGTCAATTCAACGCATTTAATTCGGATTATTTTTTTTCATATTCAGTGCAATAGCTCACTTAACTGAATCATTTTTTTTCATACGTTTCACTATTTTCTCATACATTTCACTATTTTCGTACATTTATTAAACTTGTAAAATACTTTACACACACTACAATATTAGAAAATCTTATTGTTTTTTAATACGAGAAACATTTTTCCGCTTTTTACTTTACAATCTACTAACACAATTTACCGAATTTCGCTTAGAAAATCTCATTAGTAATATTGTCTAACTTGTATTTTTACTTTATTTATTTTACTTGTTTTTCTCACACTATCAAAGATTTTTCAATAATGTTAGGATTCATTAAAACAGCCAAAGTTACTTTCATCATTTTTAATGTATCGTTTTATTTAACTTAACCATTTTTCCACATACGTTTTTATTATTTTCATACAATTCTTAGACTTGTAAAATAAATTACGCTTTAATATATTCAAAAATACACCAGCAAACTGCGTTTTGAAGACAGGAGCCTTTACCATTTTAGTTTTCCATCTCCAAAGTCAAAACACAATTTGCCGAATTTCCCTTAAAAAATCTTATTATTAATGTTTTCGAACTTGTATTTTTCACAGAAGCAAAGTTTTTCACTCTAAGTTAGAATTTATTAAAATAGTAACTATTCAAGAGTTATGAGTTAATTAAAATGAATTAAACCTATCATTTTTTTTTCACATTCACAATTATTTTATTTAACTTAATCATTTGCTTACCCATTTTATTATTTTCACGCATTTAATAAACTTGTAAACTAATTCACATTAGTATATTCGACATAGTTAATTTTCTTAACGCAAGGACTTTACAATCTACAAACACAATTTCCGGAATTTTACTTAGAAAATCTTATTACTAACTTGTATTTTTCACAGTAGCAAAGTTTTCTCCCCCTAATTAGTATTTATTGAAATCGCAACTGTTCAAGAGTTAGGTTTAATTCGATTTAATTCATATTAATTAATGCATATTATTTTCTTCATATTCACAATTATGTATTTTATTTAACTTAATCATCTTAATCATTTTCTTGCCCATTTTATTATTTTCACGCATTTATTAAACTTGTAAACTAATTTACATTAAACATAATCGACCTAGGTATTTTTCTTAGCGCAGGAGACTTTACAATCTACAAACACAATTTACAGAATTTCACTTAGGAAATCTCATTACTAATGTTTTTAAACTTGTATTTTTACTTTATTTATTTATTTTTTTCACGCCACCAAAGTTTTTTCAATAATGTTAGACTAGGGAAATTGCAGCTTTTCAAGAGTTTGATTCAATTCTTTTCAGCCAAATTTACTTTCTTCATTTCAATATAATTCTTTCATCATTTTCAATGTATCATTTTATTTAACCTCAACCATTTTTCCTCATACGTTTTATTATTTTCATGCAATTCTTAGACATGTAAAATAAATTACGTTTTAGTGTATTCAAAAATACATCAGCATAGCTATTTTTTAAGACAGGAGACTTTACTATTTTACTTTACTATCTACGAAGTCAAACCACAATTTGAAGATTTTTAACTTAAAAAATCTTATTATTAATGTTTTAGAACTTGTATTTTTCACAGTAGCAAAGTTTTTTTTTCACTCTAGTTAGGATTTTAACAACTATTCAAAAGTTAGGTTTAATTCGATTTAATTAACTCAGATTATTTTTATATTCACAATTATTTTATTTAACTTAATCATATTCTCACCCATTTTATTATTTTCATACAATTACTGAACCCATAAAATTCATTACGCTTTAATATATTCAAAAATACTTCATCACAGTTCTTTTTTAACACATATATCATTTTTCAGAACACAATTTATCGAATTTCACTTTGAAAATCGTATTATTAATACTTTCAATCTTCAATTTGTACTTTATTTATTCACTTATTTATTTTTCTTTCACACTAGCAAAGTTTTTTCAATCAAGTTCGGCTAGAGAAATTGCAGCTTTTCAAGAGTTTTACTCAATTCGATTTAATTCATTAAATTGACATAGATATTTTTTTCTTATTCGCAATTATATTTTTTAACTTAATCGTTTTCTTATTCATTTTAATACTTTCACGCATTTATTGAACTTACAATGTAACTTACGCACTGTTATATTCAAAATACTTCATTATTATTATTATTACCATTATTATTTTACCATCTACAGACACCATTAACAGAATTTTACTACGATATTCAAAAATCTTAGTAAACCTAATGTTTTCTGGACTCACATTTTTACTTTATGTATTTTACATACCACCAAGATTATTCTTTTCAATTATTCGAATCAATTTAACTCATGTAACTAACGCAGATTTTCAAAGCAACTACAGAGATAGTTTACGACTTTTAAATCAGAACGAATACTCAGAAACGATATTTTTACGAAACTTTAGTAAGTAAGCAATTTCAAATGCTTCCAAAGCGTTTTCAGAATATACTTAAACATAGAAAATCCTGGTGAAAGGATATTAAAGTTTGTTCAACACATTTTTCAACTTATTACAATTATTATTTCCATAATCACTTTCAAGAATTTTTCAGTTGAACATTGAAAACATAAGTTTAACATAAAGCACTTAAGCATATAAATTCAAAAAATTTGGAATAGAAACATAAATCTTCAAGACTTGAATATTTACGATTAAACAAAACTCAAACATAAATAAAATTTAGAAACAGAAACATACAATCTTTATAACTTGAACATTAAGAAAGAAGGAAAACATAATCCTAAAAATTTCCTTCACATACAATTAACTAATTAAAAGTAAAAATCTTTGAAACTTACCCCAAGTTTGCTGAAATGATGTTTTTTTTATAAAAGTACTGAAAGAAGTTACAAACTGTGAGTCGTTATCAAATACACAACATCAAAATATTGTAACCTCAATTCAGCCCTTATTTCAATCAAACCAACAGTCATAACGGAAATAATTTTTCCCGTATGCGACACCGATTTACGCCAGAGTTGTATTAAAATATTTTAATTATTATTTTCTTTTCAAATTTTTAATGCAGAATGAACTCTCATACAACCGACAGACACGAAAAACCAAACTGATCTGATTTTTACGAAGCCTCGCAAACTTCCCCTAGTCATGTGGTATCATAGTTAGTCATCGATGAGGAATGAATCAGTCTGATTTTCCTATCACGTGTGAGAAAGCAAGCCCTTTACGATATGCACAGCTCCATTACGCTATGCGAAATGTACATGCTAAACCACAATTATTGAAATAATTTTTTTTCCGAACTTAACTGTTTTCAAAAGTATATTTATCCCATTCGTTTAACATAACTCGCACATAGTCAGAGACTTGATTTTTTCAGTTCATAGTCATTCTGCAAGTGTATTTTTACATTATCACTGCTTATGCATTGCAATTATTTATTTTTCGCTACATAATTGTTTTCGTATTTCCAACTATTTCAACGATTTCCCGATCGAATAATAGGACTTTGATTACATTTAACAGTGTTTATTTTCCATACTTTGAAATTTTCAAAAGTATTTTCTTTTCGCTTCAACGAACGAAGTATTCAAATTATGAATTTTTCTTCTCACTTATCAGTTGTTCTATTATAATTTTTTCTAAATATATTTGTACTGGCTAGCAATCAAAATATTTTTACCCGAACTTAACAGTTTTCAATAGTTGGTTTATCCCATTCGTTTCTCACGCACAGACTTGATTTTTCCAATTCATAGTCATTCAATGAGAGTATTTTTAATATTTTCAATGCTTTTATGCATTACATTTAATTATTTTTCCAAAAACACAACGATTTTTGCATTTCCAATTATTTCAACGATTAAGGACTTTGATCGTATTTAGCAGTGTTTATTTTCAATACTTAGAAATTTTGAAGAGTATTTTCTCGTTTCAGCGTACGAAATATTCAAATTTAGCTTATGTATGATGACGAGAAACTTTATAGTAATTGCAACACAACAATAGTTTTAAGACTTAATATGCATTATGTAACCTTAGATACGAGTTTTGTCGCTCATTACTGCATTGATACAGCTATTAAGTAATTTCATTATCTCTGCTTATTACTTACAACTCAGATTAGTTTAGTTGTACACTATTAAGGTGTGCAATCTAAGACTAGCGAAATTAATTCATGTAACTAGATGTTTAGTTAAAAGTTATAAATCGAAGAGCATAATTACTGACAACATTACAATTTTTGAATCAAATATTCGGAAATTGTGAACATGGAAAAAGTTCAAATGCTATGTCCATATACTTATACCAAATCACCCGAAACGAAAGTTTTTACAAATTTAAAGATTTTATTACAATTCTCAATATGTTCTACCATTTCAACAACAACAACAAAAATATATATCCAAATTAGGATTTTCGATATCATTTTTCAAGAAACCATTTTTTTTTTTAAACTAACACTTATTTCAATTTTCATTTCATATTTCAGATTTTCGCATCACATTTAAGGAAAATCACACAAACACCAGTCAAATGCAAAGTAATGAATTCTTCAAGTTTTTATAACTTCTGTCCTTCTATAACAAATTTCAAATTGTTAACGTATGCATACTACAGTATCATAATATACTCAAAATCATAAAAAAGTTACAAACTTCGAGACTGAAAAACTGTAAGACAATATTTCCAAAGTACGTTCGAGAATTTACCCAATTGAACCAATGTATGAAAATAATAACACCTTTTAATTATTTGATAACATTGTTCAAAAATAGAGATGGTTAATTAAGAATTTACAAAAAATTAATAATTTACAGAAAACCTGAAAATTTAAAAAAAAAATAAATAAAATAATAATTATTATTAAAAGAAGAACTTTCACGAAAAAAGTATAGTACCCATAGGGCAAGGTCGTAAAGTCCTCTTGTATCACTCTTTTGTTGTACCTTATTTTGTACAAACTATTTTAAATTTTATTGATAATTTTTCTCCTCTTTGACTCCCTGCAAATTTTAGCCGGGTTATGAACGTTGATGGAGGGGGGTTCGTTCAAGTATAGTACGAGCTGCTTTATTGAGTCAAAGTTGAGGAGCTGGATGTTCCTTTGGTTTTGGGTAAACCCATCACGTATTTTACAGCAATTCTCCTCGTCTCTTGTTGTGTAAACAGTTTTTCGGGACACCTGGAATTCAACAAGAAAAAAAAAAAAAAAAAAAAAAAAAAAGAAATCAGCAAATCACCAAGGGAAAAAAATATTTAGGACTTATATTCCAGAAGAAAAAAAATACGCACCAGACACAAAAACTGAGATGGATCCACCGTCCAATTCGTCCTTAAAATATCCTAAAAAGTTACCATGAACGGGGGGGCGTTGGCACCAACTCAGTTTTTTTGTGTCTGGTGCGTATTTTTTTCTAGGTGCGTAAAAATATTTTGATTGCTAGCCAGTACAAATATATTTAGAAAAAATTATAATAGAACAACTGATAAGTGAGAAGAAAAATTCATAATTTGAATACTTCGTTCGTTGATGCGAAAAGAAAATACTTTTGAAAATTTCAAAGTATGGAAAATAAACACTGTTAAATGTAATCAAAGTCCTATTATTCGATCGGGAAATCGTTGAAATAGTTGGAAATACGAAAACAATTATGTAGCGAAAAATAAATAATTGCAATGCATAAGCAGTGATAATGTAAAAATACACTTGCAGAATGACTATGAACTGAAAAAATCAAGTCTCTGACTATGTGCGAGTTATGTTAAACGAATGGGATAAATATACTTTTGAAAACAGTTAAGTTCGGAAAAAAAATTATTTCAATAATTGTGGTTTAGCATGTACATTTCGCATAGCGTAATGGAGCTGTGCATATCGTAAAGGGCTTGCTTTCTCACACGTGATAGGAAAATCAGACTGATTCATTCCTCATCGATGACTAACTATGATACCACATGACTAGGGGAAGTTTGCGAGGCTTCGTAAAAATCAGATCAGTTTGGTTTTTCGTGTCTGTCGGTTGTATGAGAGTTCATTCTGCATTAAAAATTTGAAAAGAAAATAATAATTAAAATATTTTAATACAACTCTGGCGTAAATCGGTGTCGCATACGGGAAAAATTATTTCCGTTATGACTGTTGGTTTGATTGAAATAAGGGCTGAATTGAGGTTACAATATTTTGATGTTGTGTATTTGATAACGACTCACAGTTTGTAACTTCTTTCAGTACTTTTATAAAAAAAACATCATTTCAGCAAACTTGGGGTAAGTTTCAAAGATTTTTACTTTTAATTAGTTAATTGTATGTGAAGGAAATTTTTAGGATTATGTTTTCCTTCTTTCTTAATGTTCA
Source organism: Uloborus diversus (assembly GCF_026930045.1). Classification (NCBI taxonomy): domain Eukaryota; kingdom Metazoa; phylum Arthropoda; class Arachnida; order Araneae; family Uloboridae; genus Uloborus; species Uloborus diversus. The sequence continues at coordinate 94,707,400 of NC_072740.1, read as the reverse complement.
AGTTATAAAGATTGTATGTTTCTGTTTCTAAATTTTATTTATGTTTGAGTTTTGTTTAATCGTAAATATTCAAGTCTTGAAGATTTATGTTTCTATTCCAAATTTTTTGAATTTATATGCTTAAGTGCTTTATGTTAAACTTATGTTTTCAATGTTCAACTGAAAAATTCTTGAAAGTGATTATGGAAATAATAATTGTAATAAGTTGAAAAATGTGTTGAACAAACTTTAATATCCTTTCACCAGGATTTTCTATGTTTAAGTATATTCTGAAAACGCTTTGGAAGCATTTGAAATTGCTTACTTACTAAAGTTTCGTAAAAATATCGTTTCTGAGTATTCGTTCTGATTTAAAAGTCGTAAACTATCTCTGTAGTTGCTTTGAAAATCTGCGTTAGTTACATGAGTTAAATTGATTCGAATAATTGAAAAGAATAATCTTGGTGGTATGTAAAATACATAAAGTAAAAATGTGAGTCCAGAAAACATTAGGTTTACTAAGATTTTTGAATATCGTAGTAAAATTCTGTTAATGGTGTCTGTAGATGGTAAAATAATAATGGTAATAATAATAATAATGAAGTATTTTGAATATAACAGTGCGTAAGTTACATTGTAAGTTCAATAAATGCGTGAAAGTATTAAAATGAATAAGAAAACGATTAAGTTAAAAAATATAATTGCGAATAAGAAAAAAATATCTATGTCAATTTAATGAATTAAATCGAATTGAGTAAAACTCTTGAAAAGCTGCAATTTCTCTAGCCGAACTTGATTGAAAAAACTTTGCTAGTGTGAAAGAAAAATAAATAAGTGAATAAATAAAGTACAAATTGAAGATTGAAAGTATTAATAATACGATTTTCAAAGTGAAATTCGATAAATTGTGTTCTGAAAAATGATATATGTGTTAAAAAAGAACTGTGATGAAGTATTTTTGAATATATTAAAGCGTAATGAATTTTATGGGTTCAGTAATTGTATGAAAATAATAAAATGGGTGAGAATATGATTAAGTTAAATAAAATAATTGTGAATATAAAAATAATCTGAGTTAATTAAATCGAATTAAACCTAACTTTTGAATAGTTGTTAAAATCCTAACTAGAGTGAAAAAAAAACTTTGCTACTGTGAAAAATACAAGTTCTAAAACATTAATAATAAGATTTTTTAAGTTAAAAATCTTCAAATTGTGGTTTGACTTCGTAGATAGTAAAGTAAAATAGTAAAGTCTCCTGTCTTAAAAAATAGCTATGCTGATGTATTTTTGAATACACTAAAACGTAATTTATTTTACATGTCTAAGAATTGCATGAAAATAATAAAACGTATGAGGAAAAATGGTTGAGGTTAAATAAAATGATACATTGAAAATGATGAAAGAATTATATTGAAATGAAGAAAGTAAATTTGGCTGAAAAGAATTGAATCAAACTCTTGAAAAGCTGCAATTTCCCTAGTCTAACATTATTGAAAAAACTTTGGTGGCGTGAAAAAAATAAATAAATAAAGTAAAAATACAAGTTTAAAAACATTAGTAATGAGATTTCCTAAGTGAAATTCTGTAAATTGTGTTTGTAGATTGTAAAGTCTCCTGCGCTAAGAAAAATACCTAGGTCGATTATGTTTAATGTAAATTAGTTTACAAGTTTAATAAATGCGTGAAAATAATAAAATGGGCAAGAAAATGATTAAGATGATTAAGTTAAATAAAATACATAATTGTGAATATGAAGAAAATAATATGCATTAATTAATATGAATTAAATCGAATTAAACCTAACTCTTGAACAGTTGCGATTTCAATAAATACTAATTAGGGGGAGAAAACTTTGCTACTGTGAAAAATACAAGTTAGTAATAAGATTTTCTAAGTAAAATTCCGGAAATTGTGTTTGTAGATTGTAAAGTCCTTGCGTTAAGAAAATTAACTATGTCGAATATACTAATGTGAATTAGTTTACAAGTTTATTAAATGCGTGAAAATAATAAAATGGGTAAGCAAATGATTAAGTTAAATAAAATAATTGTGAATGTGAAAAAAAAAATGATAGGTTTAATTCATTTTAATTAACTCATAACTCTTGAATAGTTACTATTTTAATAAATTCTAACTTAGAGTGAAAAACTTTGCTTCTGTGAAAAATACAAGTTCGAAAACATTAATAATAAGATTTTTTAAGGGAAATTCGGCAAATTGTGTTTCGACTTTGGAGATGGAAAACTAAAATGGTAAAGGCTCCTGTCTTCAAAACGCAGTTTGCTGGTGTATTTTTGAATATATTAAAGCGTAATTTATTTTACAAGTCTAAGAATTGTATGAAAATAATAAAAACGTATGTGGAAAAATGGTTAAGTTAAATAAAACGATACATTAAAAATGATGAAAGTAACTTTGGCTGTTTTAATGAATCCTAACATTATTGAAAAATCTTTGATAGTGTGAGAAAAACAAGTAAAATAAATAAAGTAAAAATACAAGTTAGACAATATTACTAATGAGATTTTCTAAGCGAAATTCGGTAAATTGTGTTAGTAGATTGTAAAGTAAAAAGCGGAAAAATGTTTCTCGTATTAAAAAACAATAAGATTTTCTAATATTGTAGTGTGTGTAAAGTATTTTACAAGTTTAATAAATGTACGAAAATAGTGAAATGTATGAGAAAATAGTGAAACGTATGAAAAAAAATGATTCAGTTAAGTGAGCTATTGCACTGAATATGAAAAAAAATAATCCGAATTAAATGCGTTGAATTGACTAAGTTAATTATTAAATCGGAGAATTACTTTTATTAAATCTAACTCTTGAATGTTCTATATTTAAATAAATTCTAACTAGAGGGAGAATGTATATGTTTTAATAAATTCTAAGTTAATTGTAAAACGTTATTACTGTGAAGAATAATTGTAATATGATTTTTTTTTTTTTAATTCGATGAAATTCGGTTACTGGTGTTTGTAGATGGTAAAGTAAAATGGTAAAGTCTCTTGCGCAAATAAAAAAAACTATTTCATATACATTAATGTGAATTAGTTAACAAGTTTAATAAATGCGCGAAAAAAAGGGCGTGATAAAATTTATAAGTAAAATATTGATTGAAAAAAAATGAATAAGTAAAATATAGATGAAAAATACTAAACAGAATTAATTACTTTGAATTGACAAAATCGGCGAATTAAATCTAACTGGTAAAAACTATGTTTTGACAAATCCTAACTGGAGTAAAAAAAAAAAGCTTTGTTACTAAGTAAAATAATAGTGATAGTTTCTAATATATATTGAAAATTCTTAAATGATAAGTCTTAATTAATACTAAAGGATAAATTGATTGTAAGCTTTAAAATTAATTAAATCGTGCCATTTGAAGACGTAGCATGGGAGGAATAGGTGGGAAAATAAAAAATATGATTGAAAGAGAGTAAGGTTCAATTCTTATCACTGATTGTGAAAAAAAAATACTAAGTTCTAAAATGCGTAATAATCGAAGTCCAAAATGTGCAAAAATAATCTGAATCGGGGGAAAACATCAAAGTTCGAAAATTCGTGAAAAAATGTCAATGTCCGAAATGTGTGAAAATGAGCATAGTCCAAAATATGCAAAAATAATCTAAATAAAAAAAATCATAAAGTCCAAAATTCGTGAAAAAATGTCAATGTCCGAAATGTGTGAAAATAAATGATCAAAGTCCAAAAAGGCAGCAAATAATCGAAGTTCAATATGTACAAAAATATACTAAATCAGAAAGAATCATAAAGTCCAAAACTCGTGAAAAAATGCCAAAGTCCGAAATGTGTGAAAATAAATGATCAAAGTCCAAAAAGGCAGCAAATAATCGAAGTCCAATATGTGCAAAAATAATCTAAATCAGAAAAAATCATAAAGTCCAAAATTCGTGAAAAAATGTCAAAGTCCGAAATGTGTGAAAATGATCAAATTCTAAAAAGGCAGCAAATAATCGAAGTCCAAAATGTGCAAAAATAATCAAAATCGAAAAAAAAACGGTTAAAGTCCAAAATGTGCGAAAAAAATACCAAGTCCAAATCCGAAACTCATAATCTTCCCCGAGGAACTTCTGCCACCAACCAAGATGTTGCCACCGCGAAAAAAGTTTCTCCGCCATCTTTCCCCAGTAGTAGAAAGAGCGTGTCACCTGAAGCGCTCCGTCTACTACTTCTGCACAAAAGTAATAGTTGTGGATAATTGTGAACTTTTTTTTTTTTTTTGACTTCGTCAAAGATTTAACAAAACATTAATTTGGATGTTAGATTAAGTTCAGTTTTTGTCTATTCTTCATTATAATTTAAATACTATATTTCTACTTACTTTCTGTGTCATTGTCCGTGATTTGACATTAAAATCAATCTCGCAAGACAAAGATAAAATTTCAAATTATTTTCTTCTTTTTCGAATAACATGGAAAAATATCGAAAAAGAGAATTATAATAAATTATTGTTATCAACTACTGAATGCCTATCTTATGAAATGCATGTTTTTCAGAACCCAATATCTGAATCTTTGCTCCAACTTTATGACACTGGAATTCTAATTCTGCTTTCTGATCTTACACTTCAAGCAAGCAACGTGCCATTTAGAACAGCTCCAAATGTAGCCCGCTCTTTACTGCGAAAAAATTGCGGCTTGGTTATCCCATTCGAAAGCGATTCTTTGGTCAGAATAATTAGCATAACAACCCTGAACTAGGTTTAACCGAGCAATGAAGCAGATGTCATGTCATTGAAGCTGAGAGTGCCTACAAACTGGTGGATGAAGAAAATTTATCTCACCAGTAAGACGCCGTAAATATACAGCAGATAAATTTACTTTACCTACCAGTTTGTTTGCGCTCTCAGCTTCAATGACCTGATTTCTGCATCCAGCACGAGTTGGTTCCGATGCCAGTCTGCCAAATCCATTGCAAGGACGGATCTGTAACCTAAGGCTCGATAAAATCGCCTGTCGGGTGTACTGTACTATAGAAAATGTTCGTTTGCTAGTATGTGATTCTCAATACAAAATTAAATAACGCTGAGCTTTGTCTGCTAGTGCAAAGTTACAAAATCAGAGAAGTGACAAGACGTCTGATTTTGGTTCACCTTGGTGTAAGCTAAAATAACTTTGTTTCTTTAAATTACGGGTTGGATCATCTCGAATCTCGTTGCTAGAAACAGCATTGGGAAATTCTTTTCCTAAATTGCTTTTAAGAGCCCTTACTTGTTTAACTAAAATCGCCAATTGTGTTATGTTTTTTTAATAATACCACGCATTATGATCTTCCGCATCTAATTTGGATTTGAAACAAATTCTCGTTTTTTAATTACAAAAAAGCCGCTAGAACAATGACTGTATTTGTCCACTGTGTAAATTCAAATAACCAAATTTTTCCCAAATGAAGTTCCAGTATGAACGGTTTGCTCACTAACGGGTATTTATATTCTCCTGTTTCTGTTTTATTTTTTGGATTATTACTTCGGTTAATTTTATTTATTTAGAGCAAATTTTCACGGAATAAATGAACCTTGCTTCGCTCGAGTCCAATCATTTAATGCTGCGGATTCCCACGTTGTGCGGTACATTTTTTATATTTTTGTATGCTATGACTCAAACTTCTTTCAATGTTTTGCGAAATTAAAAACGCGCAATTCCATTTTACATCAAAGACTTTCTATTCATTCGAAAATAAACCTGTAACATAGGTGCAATACATTTATTAAACATATTCACATCATGATTCTAGGTATAAGTTGGATATTTTTATTTATATGAGGCTAATTTGCTGAATGATTATACAAGCAATCCAATAGGTTCATATTAGAAAAAGCAAATAGTTCCATTACTTTCAATTTGTCATTACTCGATTTATTAAGCAACGATATATACGATGGACCAGCCAAACTCCATCCGTCTTTCTTAGTTTAATCCAGACAGACAAAAATCAGTAAATATTTTAACCTTTTTTCAAAAAAAAAAAAAAAAGCGACCGTAAATAGCTTGTTGGCGCAACATTATCGGCCAAAAAGTATCGAATTACGGAAAAAAGAGAACTAAAAAAAAATCATGAATTGAGCTGGATAATCTCGATTTTTTTTTGAGCAATCACGATTGCTTATTGCTTTCATTTGACTGTTTTTGGCGTTCTATCATTTTATTTTCCCACCGCCACCCTCCGTACCATCACCGTCGACCGACTCCTCACTGTTCCTATAGCGAAAGCCGTCTCCAGGTTACATTCCTTTCCTACACACACGCGCAAACATACACAACTACACACACATACACACACGCACAAACACATACACACACACAGACACATATACACACATACACCTACACACATACACACACATACAGACACCTACACATACACACTCACATACACACAACCACCCACACATTCATGCCTGCACACAGACACAAACACATATGCCTACACACACATACACGCAACCACCCACACATTCATGCCTGCACACAGACACAAACACATATGCCTACACACATACACACAACCACCCACACATTCATGCCTGCACACAGACACAAACACATATGCCTACACACACATACACATTCCCCCTACACACAAACACACATAGCCCCCTACACAAACACACATACCCCCCCTACACAAACACACACGCCTACATACACACACTTGTGATTGCGAAAAACATAATTTGAATTCAAGATGTCAAAATTCAAATTAAATGAAAGTATTCTTTTTTTTTTTGTTTACATTCCGTTACTTGATAAGCCGTGACCTTGAAAGAAGCGTTTTCAATGTGGTGACGGTCCCTAAAACGTTTTTTGTTAATAACTCCTGCTCTACTGCACGGAATGCAGTGAAATTTCGTACCCTGGCTGAATTTTGCTTACTAAACATAATTATGTAGCAAAAAATGGGGGTTCCCATTTGAAAATCAAGAGTTGGTGTTCATTTTGCTTTGTATATGGTCCCTTATCAAAATTTAACCTACGTAGTTTTGAAGAAGACTTTAAAACAAGTTGGATGACACCTTTCTTCTCTTTCTAGCATGTATGATGGCCAAATAATTAAAAGTGTTTCTTTTTTTTTTTTCTATGACTATACATTTTAACTTTCTCTTCTCACAGAAACAAACTTAAGAATTGTTTACTGTTCATGATTTTTCATCTAAACTAGTTTTAAGCTATCACTGACGTTCAGTTCGCATTAAGAAAGATAGAACAGCTTAGTGGGGCCTGCTGGAGCTAGCTGGTAATCAACTTGAAAGTCCGCAAAATAATAGCTTTGTCCCAATTAATTTGAACACTACAATAAATTGGAGAAAAGCTGCATTTTGTCAGTTCATGGTTGTCAACCCTGTACGTAGATAACAATACAGACATGTGACATAGATATTGCAAAATAAAACACTGTAAACTCAAAGAAAAGAAGTTCAATGCTTGGTTTCTTTCTGCAGAGAACATCTTTGGAGAAGAATTGAAGAAAAATGGCGAAAGTATCAAATAAGAAACTGAAGATCTTGAATACCTGCAATTTTTATCTTTGTTTCATTACTTTGGTAAGTTCCTGATGTAATATTTTTAAACTTGAATTTGAATTATGTATTTTTATGTATTATTATATTTTAATTATGTATTTGAATTATGTATTTTGATTTTTTAACGTTTTCGCACGAGAATGTTATTGAAATTCGTGAATTAGTAAATAGTGAAACTGTCATTTTTTAAAATTATGTACTCGTATAAGTAAGTAAAGTATTTTTTCAACACATTGAATCTTAATTAGCTTTGCCTTTATGAGTTTAATTAACGCATTTCCGGCGCCAGGTAAGAAATAGTTGGCGTAACACTTTTTTAAAAAAACTTGCATTATATTGAGTGATTTGAATAACATTATCATCCTTATATATTATTTCTGTAGCTTGTTTTTGGTTTCTACGCCAAATTTCCCTCAATTTTTGATCGATTTCTTTGATTTACGGCTAATTTTATAGCTTATGGTGCTGGCTACTGACGAAAAATAGACCCAAGGTCTAAAAATTGTTTCTTTTAGCCGAAAAACCTGTTTTAAAGAACCATAATAAGGTTTTCGGTCAAACTTATAACTTTAATTTGCGCTATGACCGACAGAGCTGAGTAGCTTGATCGGCAGAGCGTTCTCTTCGTAACCAGGAGATTACGTGTTCGGGCCCACGTCCGGACAATCTGCAACAAAAAAATTAGAGAAATATCGCGCATTACATGAACACTGAATTAAATGAATAACAACTATGAGGGAATAGAATAAATGAGAAGGAAATGCTCCTTGCTGATATGAAAACATTCAGTGATTTTGTGCTAAATTACTTCGAAATTGCACGTGGTTTTTTTTTGAAGCTTTGGCTCTGGAAAGAAAATTAAAGCATAATGTAAGCGAAAATATAAGTAACAGGTTTAAGATTTCAGACTACAATAGAATTGTTTTTTTGTTCAGAAAAAAAATAATAAATCGTATATTGAAATATATATTCTTCTAATGAGTTTTTGACTCTTTGTACAAATAAATAAAATACTACCTCAATTTGAAAAGTAAAATATGTATTTTTTTCTTCTTTTTGCTAAAAAACAAATAACTTATCACATTTTTACTACATTCGAAAAGCTACGCTTAAAAAAGAGCATAGTTCAATTTATTTTGTATTTTAACCGTGCTGTTAAATGATGAACACGTGCTGCCATCTAAGTCATAACGGTTTAAGCAGCCTGCGATAACAAATTGTAAAAATTTTCAAAAATAAAAACATTTTTCTTCAATATCTTATCTTATATATTAATCCCCTCTCATTTTAAAACCTATCAGGCTGTCCAATGACGAAAAAAAGACTTACGGTCGAAAATTCAAGTTTTCGAAATCGCCTCTTGCTGTTTCAGAAAGTTGATGCTGCCTGTAGTTCTTATGCATTTTTTAAAACAAAGTTCTAATGCAGTTTTCCATTTTTTACGTCGCTTTCGCGGCAAAAAAAAAAAAAAAAAAAAAAAAATAGCCTTTGTGTGTGTTCATATTTTAATAAGGCTTAACAGCACTGGACTTAGTTGTTCGGTTTAATTGATAAGTTTTTTTCGGTAGAGCGTTCGGCTATAAACTATCAGAACTTCGGACAACCTTGGGCTGTCCGACATAATATCAAATTTATATTAGTATTGCGCATTACATGTGCTCATAACATACACACCTAATAAAATAAATGCAGTGGGAATGCTACTTGGTGTTTCGACTCCTTTATGCAGGCTACAGTTATCATTCGGATAAGTTGATTGTTAATCGAACCGTGTTCTTTGACTACATCCAGACCACTCAACATAATGTAAGCATAAAAAAGTATTAGATTTACTTAAAGAAATCCGTTTTGTGCAGAAAAACATTTTTATTGTATGCTAAAATGCAGATGTTTCTAATAGCAGTGTTCGACCTTTTGTACAAATGAAAAAATACTACGCCCGATTAAAACTACGAGTTTCACTCAGTAAACCTTTAATTTTTTATTCGCGCGAATCCTTATATATTATTTCTGTAGCCTGTTTTTGGTTTCTACGCCAGATTTTCCTCAATTCTTGATCGATTTCTTTGATTTACGCCTTATTTTAAAGCTTATTGTGCTGGCTACTGACGAAAAATAGACCCACGGTCTAAAAATTGTTTTTTTCAGTCGAAAAACCTGTTTTAAAGAACCAGAATGAGGTTTTCGGTTAAACTTATAACTTTAATTTGCGCTATGACTGACAGAGCTGAATAGCTTGATCGGCAGAGCGTTCTCTTCGTAACCAGAAGAGTTCGTGTTCGGGCCCACGTCCGGACAATCTGCAACAAAAAATTAGAGAAATATCGCGTGTTACATGAACACTTAATTAAGTGAATAATAACTATGAAGGAATAGAATAAATGAGAAGGGAACGCTCCTTGCTGATATGAAAATTTGAAGTGACTTTGTGCTAAATTACTTCGGAATTGTACGTTTTTTTTTTTTTTAAAGCTTTGGCTCTGGTAAGAAAATTAAAGCATAATGTAAGCGAAAATATAAGTAACAGGTTTAAGATTTCAGACTACAATAGAATTGTTTTTTGTTCAGAAAAAAATAATAAATCGTATATTGAAATATATATTCTTCTAATGGGTTTTTGACTCTTTGTACAAATAAAAAAATTACTACCTCAATTTGAAGGGTAAAATATATATTTTTTCTTCTTTTTGCAAAAAAACAAATAGCTTATCACATTTTTACTACATTCGAAAAGCTACGCTTAAAAAAGAACATAGTTCAATTTATTTCGTATTTTAACCGTGCTGTTAAATGATGAACACGTGCTGCCATCTGAGCCATAACGGTTCAAACAGCCTGCGATAACAAATTGTAAAAAATTTTTCAAAAATAAAAAAATGTTTCTTCAATATCTTATCTTATATATTATTCCCTTCTCATTTTAAAACTTATCAGGCTGGCTAATGAAGAAAAATAGACTTACGGTCGAAAAATCAAGTTTTCGAAAACGCCCCTTGCTGTTTCAAAACCTTGATGCTGCCTGTAGTTCTTATGCATTTTTTAAAAGCAAAGTTCTAATGCAGTTTTAAATTTTTTACGTCGCTTTCGGCAAAAAAAAAAAAAAAAAAAAATAGCCTGTGTGTGTGTTCACATTTTAATAAAGCTAAGAAGCACTGGATTTAGTTGTTCGGTTAAATTGATAAGTTTTTTCGGTAGAGCGTTCGGCTATAAACTATCTGAACTTCGGGCCAGTTCGGGCTGTCCGACATAATAGCAAATTCACAGTAATATTACGCATTACATGTACTCATAACATACAACAGATAACGCACGTAATAAAATAAATGCAGTGGGAATGCTATTTGGTGTTTCGTCTCCTATATGCAGGCTACAGTTATCATTCAGATAAGTTGACTGCTAATCGAAGGGTGTTCTTCCCTTTTTTTTAAGCTTTGACTCCGTCCAGACCACTGAGCAGTATGTAAGCATAAAAAAGTATTAGATATACCTTAAGGGAATCTGTTTTGTGCAGAAAAACATTTTCATTGTATGCTGAAATGTAGATTTTTCTAATAGCAGTGTTCAAACTTTTGTACAAATGAAAAAATACTACGCCAAATTAAAACTACGAGTTTCAACCAGTAAATCTTTAATTACTTATTCGAATACGATATAAAACACTAAAATTATTATCAACTTCATTAGTAAGAAGTAATTTTCTACTCCTCTGCTTTTGGCTGGAAAAAAAAAATAAATGAAAACATTTTGTCTACGTTCAAAAAATTACACTTAAAAAACGGACTCAGTTCAACTGGTTTTGGTTTTGAATTTTAAGTGTTCCATTAAAAGAAAAACAAGTGCGGGCTTTTAAGCCGTACTGGTTAAAGAAGCCTGCTATGGGAAGTTGTTGAATATTCAAAAATAAAAACACTTATTTTTTCAACCGAATTTATTACTTCTTTAGAATGTTTGTTTCAATCGTGAGATCTTCCTCATTCTTTAATCAAAATCCATGTTTTACGAATAATTTTAAATCGTATCATGTTGGCTAATGACAAAACATAGACGCATGATCTTATCATATTTTTTTTCGGCGAAAAACTTTTTTACTGTGTTTTATTACACATTCCTTCAATGAATAGCATTCGAAAAGGAAGGCACAGTTGCTAAGTTTGTTGGAGCGTCGTACTGTTAATCGGAATGACGCCAGTTCGAATCCGTGCCACTAAACATCTCTTTAATGTTTCTTTTTTTTCCGTCAGATGCTCACATGGGCAGGACTGTATTTGCCACAACCTGTTTTTTCACATGCAAAATTACTGATTTTTTACTTATCACTCAGCCACACTTTTAATGATATTTATATTTTCATTGAAAATACGTACAACCAAAAGGGGAGCGATGATCAAATTATCACAACGTTGTATTTAACGAGGTTTTGTTACTGATGTCTTCAAATTACATCCCTTCTCTTGTGCGCTTACTTTTTTCCGTTTACTTTTTTCGGTTTTTCTTCATAATATTCTTTCTTTGAAGTTTTTAAAGAGCGAAATGCCTTATGAAACGATTCGAAGTACAGTGCGGAGTTCCGCACGGGTCGACTAGTTGCATTTTATTATAGTATTAATTTATTCATGTGACAGGATTCATAATTTCTATCATATAGCATTATCAAAATCCGTTTATGTATAAACACACTATCAAGTTTTTTTCCCCTTCTAAGTTTCCAGTTTATTTTGAACGTTTAGTAGATTTAAATAATCGGTTATGTTGTTGCGTGGCTGGCGCTGTATAAAAATATGGCAGGAAATGCTGTAATCACCGGTTCTTTTGAGTTAAAATGTCATTTTGGCAGCATTTTATTCTGTTTCACTTTCCGTTTTTATTATGGTGTAGATACTAATGCATTATCATACAAGTTGAAACATCTGTTGAAGTTTAGTACATAAATTTAAAAAAAAATAATAAAATAAATAAATCAGGCAGTTGAATCTCCGCTATGGATTTTTAACATGCTAATAGCTTTATAGTACAGTTCTTATTTGGAAAAGAATTACTTGTAGTACTTTTATAGAAATAAAACCTATGTTGAATACAGTTTGAATCTGATAAGCTGACTTCCGATCGGATGAAGCTTCGCTGTTACATTTGTTAAAATAGAGAAAAGTAATGTCTTAACTTTTCTCAAACTGCGACTGAAAACTGCCGATAACGATTACCGGCTTAATGAAAATATTGGAACTTCTCCTCTTTCAACACAAACATAAACGAGCGCGTCCAAGGACAAACATATTTTTAACCAGAGCCACACTATAACGCGGAAAGCCATAGCTTTCTAAAATCCCATTCAAAACACCAAGAAGGAGGAAAACGTTAACTAATAGCTTGTCCGTGAATATGATCTAGTAGAAAAAAAAGGTTGTGATTTTGAGAAAATTTCTTTAATGCATGACAGAAAAATATTGAGTGCAGGTAAAACAGAAACTCACAGCGTAATATCTGAGAAATGATACAGGCCTCGCAAACGGGACAGTCATCTTTGGTTTGAAGTGGGTTTCCTGACATGGTGACGTAAATGTGACCCCACAGTGTGATATAACGGCACATTATTGAGAGTGGCATACGAAATCTTATTGAAAAATTTTAGAAAGTAATATCGGGACCTGGAACTTTGAAAACCTGAAAAACCCTATCATATTCGAAGAAAGCCTTTGCAATCTTTCTTTCTTGCAACAAATGTATATTTAACCTTAATATCTTTGCGAATAAATATAGTCGTGTGTTGTATAGATGAGATGGGCAAGGAGGTTAGCAGACACATTGTTTGAATTACAAAATTGAAGGTACTTATCATTAGCTTCGCATGGAATTTGTGGCATTACAGAAAATTAGCAGCTAACCATAGTTGCGGACTACACGAATGATGATTTTGATATGCTGAGAAGCTTCATCATTTGCACCAATTAGTGTCTAATACAATTTAAATAGATCAAGAAGTTTTCTTCTGCAAAGGGGAAAACACACGTCCTATTTGAGTAAAAATCACATAATCAGAATATAATTAACATTTTTTTTCACTTTTTTATATTTTTTATTTTATTAAAATTTGAAGTAGCACGTAGAGATTGAACGGGTTACGAAAACACCAAAAAATAAACTACTTTTTTAAAGGGATTTATTTTCACTCGGGAAAAATTGACGATTTCAAAATCTTTGCACAAAATAATGCATTTAGAAATTTAAATTTTTTTGTTTAGAATGCTTTTTTTGATTTAAAAAAAAAGTTCTTTATGCTTAGTATCCCACACGAAAATACTAACTTTGATTAATACACGCTGTAAGATAATTTAATTTCCTTGTAAACCAGTACATTACTAGTTGCTTTTCTCACTAAAACTCTTATGAATACACAAGGGTCCGTCACTGTTATTACTAAGTGGAATTTTTAAGAAAACATATATCATATTTTCGATTAAAGATGCTTTGCATAAGTAGACACACAAAAAATTAGCAACTTTTTGTTTAAACTCTTACAATGTGCAAAAAAAAAAAAAAAAAAAAAGTTTCTGTCGAAAAATGTCATTGAACTCTTTACAAAAGTTACATCTTGTTCAAAATTGATTGTTGAATGATGATTAGAATAGTTGAATGATTTTTAGTGTTGTGAACGAAGGCAGAAACTAGCTACCATTTTAAATAGGGTTCAAACTTTTTAAATAGTGGTGTAGATTTAAAAGCTTGGTGCATATATCTAAAAACGAAAAAAAATTATATATGGATTGCATATATATTTTTAAACAATCGACAATTCTTATACTTTCTAAGAAAATAGAAATATTAAACAGTATTTTAATTTGCAAAGGAAAAAAAAATAAATTTTTACATTTTTTCTAATTTTTCAAGAAAAAAAAAATTATAAAATTTTTTTTCCCCGTCGCCTTAAAAGTTCTGAAGAATTTGCATCTATTGTGGCACGCAGAACATTTCTCCCCCAGAAAGTGTCCCCCCAAAATGTTGGCCATCCCTGTGATATGTATCCCAAGAAATTTTTCATTTCAAAGCAGTCTACCTGTTTACATACTATGTGACTAGTTGTATTTCCTAGTTAATCTTAATTTTTAATAGTGCAATATTTTATGGACATTGTTCGCAAATGTTGGGAATAAATTGAAGAAAATTTGAGGCACTAACTTGGTTGAGATTTACATTTACTTTACAAGTGCATATAAGTATATCGTCAACCCAGAACAGCTGTAGGATATCTTGCTATAGGCTTAGATAGGTGTTAATTTGAATTGATGATAAAAATTTTGAAATTGCCCTATATACATAAACCTAAACTATTATTTTTGTGTCGTTTTTTGTCTGATTATTTTGTAGCACGCTGCATAGAATACAAGGAGTATTAATTACCACTCGTTAATTTTCAAAAATTAGTTCGGACGTAAAGTATTGAAGGCCGATAAAACTCCGAAGATTTGCCGAATAAAACTTCGAATATTTCCCGAATAAAACTCCGAATTTTAGCGAATGATAAAATTTGTATCTAATGAGTACAAACATAAGCATTACTGTAATGTTTTTAAAAAATTGGGTTTTTTGCAATAATCCTATCTCCAAATTTTGTAAATCATCAGACAAAATTTGGCGGAAGAAGAAATTTTTGTAATGCGACAACGACCTTCAAGGGCCTACCGACTTTGGGCGAGATTTGAGCTCTTTTACTACACTTATTGTTTGAAGTGAAACTTTGTAGGTGACTGGTGTTATGTGGACAGGAAAAGTTCAAAACGACATAACTTACCACAAAGGTTACCATCCCTATAGAGAGGATGGCTTGTTCCCCTTGAATTCTACAGAGCAACTCTCCGCACCTTAAATGGTATTAAAAAAAAAAAAAAAACAGTATAAAATGAATACATCTAAAATATTTAATGGCGCAGTCTGCACCATTACCCTTCCCCTCTTGGGCACCCTTAGTTAACAATCTTGCGGGCTTTTACTTCATGTGATTTGAAATTGACTTAAATAAATCATATTTTAGTACTGAAATTACTTTTGAATGAAACATATTTCACATGCGGCCGTACTCGTAACACTCCTCAGTCACATTTGTAAAGAGTGTATTCATCTTGTACTGGCAACGTAAGGGCTTTAGAAAAATATATTTTCAAATAGTAATATTAACATATGTAACCCTTAATACACATGTAAAAAGAAAAAAAAATGTGATTCATTTTACTCTCAAAGCTTCAGTTCATTCAATTTCTTTCATTTTCTGAGTCACAAACGTAATGCTTTCAAATTTTATGAAAAAATTTAGAACTATCCACAATAAAAATATTGCCATTAAAATAATCCTAGATATTCTTCGTTATCGTACTAAAAGAAAATAAAAGATATTTTAAAAACTTCATTGAATTTTTTTATTGTTGTTTGCAAAGAAACAGCGTCAGAAAGTCACACATGTCAGGGTGGAAAAGTCCGGTAAAATTTTCTTCCCAAACCATGATCTTCTTCAATTGTTAAAATAAATTGGTTTCCTTCAGTAAATTTCAAGTAATTAAATGCTTTTGTGCAGTATTTGTGACTCTTCGGTTGTAATATTCACAAAGGGTAACACACGTAACTTTCTGTTAACACACGTAACACACCAGTTTCACCAAATTAAAAAAAAAAATTACTGCTTAAATTTTTTTTACAAAATCTCCAAACACACCTTTGATAATTATCTCTCTATAAAAAAAATCTTGATTTTACTCATTTATACTTCACAAAATTAAACGTATATATACAAAGTTTCAAATATCTAACTTTATAAAGAGTAACACACGTAACGAAATTTCAGAAATGTTTTTTTACAACCAAAAATTAATATAAACATTCAACTTTTTTTTTGCATTCTTAAAACACATGAAAATTTAACAACTAGTTGAGAAAACTATGAAAAGTATCAAGTATTTTTGTTATAAAGGGCATTAAAGTTAAAAAATGTTGTGTAAAAGTAACACACGTAACGAAAGAATCGCCCTACTATTTCGACTGTTTCGTAACTATTCTCTGATGTTTGAGGCCACGTGTAATTTTTTTTCAATTAAAAGGAGGTATTTTGAGAAAAAATAATTCTAATTACACATATTGTTTCTTTAACTCATCCCTTGATATAGATTTTGAAATTTCTTTCTAACTCTGTAGGGATTACTCATTGCTGTACCGGGTCCAACGCTTCTAGACTTACAGCATCTTGTAAATACAGAAATAACGCAGATTGCCT
This sequence comes from Uloborus diversus, assembly GCF_026930045.1. NCBI lineage: Eukaryota > Metazoa > Arthropoda > Arachnida > Araneae > Uloboridae > Uloborus > Uloborus diversus. The sequence continues at coordinate 94,690,623 of NC_072740.1, read as the reverse complement.
TTATTTATACTGCCAGATCAGGTGGCTATATGATGGGATCTCTGATAGGTGAGTAAAATGTATTGTATATTACCAACTTAAAAAAAAGAAAAAACTTTGTTTGTTATTCGTCTTTCTCAAATTAAAATTATTATTCATTGATTAAAGGACTTGCAACATTTTCGCTACTACGAGTAAAAAAATAGTATAACAGTTTGATGTGTTTTCACTATAGCACATGATAGTGCGAAAAATTGTCTTATTTTATTGGAAAAGGGAAAATAATGGCAGTTGCATAGGAATATTTTTCATGAACGGTCATGCGTCATTAAAACTAACCTAAAAACTTTTAGTAAAATTTTCGTTTTCTAATTTGAAAAAATAACAAAGTGTATTGTAGAAACTATGAATCATTTTGCATTCAGGGGCCGCTAGTAAAGTTTTCAAATAGCTCATGCAAATACAAGGTGCGTTCCATAAGTAATGCGACCAATTTTTTCTGACGCAACAGTACGGCGCAAAATGCTGCTGGGCCGGACCTGCTGGCCGGACCGGCTGGGGGGAGGTGGGTTTTAGCTTCAAAACACGCCCAGTCTCATTTGGCTGCGAGCTGCCGGGCAGATAGGACGTGCGTTTTCTTAAACCCCGTTTTGAGTTAATGTTACACGGCACGTTAGATAAAATAAATAAATAAAATAAATAAGTAAAAAAAATAAAAATAACACTCAGCTTTCTACTTGTATTAAAAGACTAAGAAGGAGGGTCACGCGCAGCCGAAGCGACATCAAGGCCGTGTGGAAACTTTATCTCGACAACCCACGGAGTCACAGCACCTTCTTTGTCAACCATGTCTTGGAAAACCCTTTTCGTTTCCTAGCTGCGCTACAGTCCTGGCCTGGCCCCCACTGACTTTTTTTGTTTCCTTGTTTAAAAGGAGCCATGGAAGAGCCATTGTGACCCTAATGAAAGCATCCAGGCAAGTGTTACATGGGCTCCAAAGCAAATTCCAGGAAGGTCCTCTAGGATATCTTCCAGGCATGGAAACAACGCCTCCAGAAGTCCATTTTGAAGAATTTTAGTTCTTTGTAGGAATATATTTAATAAATGAGTTTTTATGAATTTGGTCGCATTACTTATGGAATACACTTTGTACTAATGTTTCAACAAATCTTCGTTACTCTGTCGGACTTCGAAGAGAAGTTTTAGAAATATATTAGCATCTAACTAGCTTGAACTGAAAGGAAGAAATTTTAAAAAGTTACAAAATATGTTCAGCAGTGCTTTAAACGCGCCAATCAGATCTGTGATGTATTAAACATTTAATGGAGAGCGACGGGGAGTGGTTTCACTTATAAGCACATGGACATTATACGGAAAAGAAGTACATTTTGTCATGTAATTGATAGCTCTAAATTTCATTTCAAAACTAATATTCAAAATGTGTAATGAAAAAACTTTTTTTTGCGTAAGAAATATGTGTGACTTCTTAGGTAAAAATATTGTATACGATGTTTTAAATATTGCTTTTCAAATTTAATATGCAGCCGGCATGTGTAGGAAAAATGTCTGGAATGTCACACGGTTAATTCTTTTTCAAACGTACACCGCAAAAATAGTTAGTGAGGCAGCAAAGAATAAAATTTCAAACAATTTCAACCGTACACTTGAAGGATTTTTTACTAGAATTGAAGGGCTAAAACACATGTCCAACAGTGTGTCCAGCACATGACAGGTATACGTCACTTAATAAATAGCAATTTTACAGAAATACCGAAAGAAATGCTTTGTCCAGCAAATCATGCAAGTAAAGTTACTTCTAATAAATTAGTAAAGTTTTAATTTTCAACCCTAAATAATATATCTATGTGGAAAAAAAACAGTACTCTAACTGTCCTACACATACTGGTGGAATCATACACTTTTATGTATGCATAAAAATATATGTATTAATGTGTATAGTTTTAGTGCTTCTATGAGGGTTACGACTCTTCTATCCCCTCTTTGCTATGCTATTAAATCCGCTCAGAAGAGCAATCACAAAAAGAGATCTGCTAAGAGGAACCAAACGAATCAGCGGGACACCAATTGGAAGAGAAATCATTAATTTTGAGATTTCTGCCCTTAAAATTAGAGGAATAAGATTAAAATCTACAGGGTGACAAGAAATAACTTAGACACACATAATCCATCACAACTTAAATGTTAATGATAATATTATGATCAAACTTCAAAATAAATATGAATACACTATTTCGTCTAATATATTTACAAATTTTCAAAGTCGCTACATTTAATATTAATAGACAGCTTTAAACGTGTCACAAAATTTTCGGCTGGTGGACCGCTACTCACTTGTTGATACTTTATCCCATTCCTTGCATAAGGATTTTTTTAGGGATGCCAAAATTTTATAAGGTTTTGCACATACCCTTGTCTCCACGATGGACCAAGCAGAATAATCCATTGGTTTCAAATCTGGGGAATACAGTGGCCATTCTTGAGGTTCAATGAAGTCCGGAAAATGTGTCTTGCACCAATCTTGAGTGCTTTTAGCTCTATGTGCAGGTGCGAAATCCTGTTGGAAGGTCCATCTTTTGTTTCCAAAGAACTTTTGCGACCAAGGTAAGACAACATCTTCCAAAATGCGTTTGCGGTATGTTTCTTGATTAATCTTAATCCCTTGATCATCAAAAACAAGTGATATTTTCCCACTAGCACATATCAAACCCCACACCATTAGATTGGGGTCGTTGACGTCGTTCAGCAGTGTAAGAAGGTTATGCTAGACTTTACAAAACTTCGACATCCCTAAAGAAATCCTTATGACAGGAATGGGATAAAATATCAGTAAGTGAATTGCGGTCCATAGCCGAAAATTTTGTGTCACGGTTAAAGCTTTAAATTAAGGCCAAAGTAGCCGTTTTGAAAGTTTGCAAATATATTAGACGAAATAATGTATTCACATTAATTTTAAAGTATGGTCCTAATATTTTCATTAGAATTAAAATTATAATGCATTAAGTGTGTCCAAGTTATTTCTTGTCACCCTGTACATAGGACTCTGAGGCCATACTTGTCAGGCAAAACGTTAGCCAAAAGTAGTGTGTAAAATTTCTGGAATAATAGTCATATTTAAATTTCGCAGATTTGTGTCTTGAATATATCCATGACGAATTTTAATTGACTTTTATACCACATTGTAATGTTTTATGACTATGGAGAAAAAAAGCTTAGAGCATGCAAAGGAAGTACGCGTACACTGTAAAACAATTCCGAAAAGTTGCACATTAGTTCGGATAACGTTCCAGGGTTTCACAGGTTTCCACTAGTTTCTTGGAATAGTCAAGTGTCTTTGCGAAAACGTTTCCTAAATTGTTAACTAGTTACACGAATGCAGACTGTTGTTTAAAATGCTTAGCTACCAGTTTCAAAATAAACTCAGAATCCCGAGCTCTGTATTAAGGGCAGAGTGCAGTCTCTGAGCAGTGTAGTTTTGCTAGAAGTGCAGGCAAATAAGCTGTTAGCTACTTTCTTACAATTCTGCGATAGGCTTGTCCTCGTTTGCTAAAATGCATTTGAAGCTCTCCTAGTAAAACAGGAGGATGTCAAGCTAGTTCCACAAACATATAACTTTTCTTGGAGGCTGCCTGATATATTCAGAACTTATTCTAGGATTTTTTGAGAAGATTTATGAATGCTTCAGACAGATTCCGAGTTAATTTCAGGAAGGTTACTGACTTTTAGCAGGAAACTTTCTTGTTTTTGTCAGATATGGTATTGGCAAAATTTAGATACATCAGTTGCTCATTTTTTTCCTTAAGGTCTCCGAATTCTTCTTACAGTGTACGTCCCTGCGCAGTTTCTGAGTTTCTAATGAAATTAGGTACTTAACTTCAGAAATATGAGTAGTTTGTTAAACCTACGTTGACTTAGGTATTTTGTCATAGTTTTCGGTAACTGATAAATACTTTTAATTTTAAGAGTGGCACATAGCAGAGCATATACGTAACTGCATTTTCTTGAATAGTTCCTGATTCATTCCAGAAACTTGAAATGATTTTATTACGATCGTTTCTGAATTCTTCAGAAAGATTCCAGGTTAATTACAGGAAAGTTACTGACTTTTATATTAGGATACTCATAAAATTCGAGCAATACAAGTTAGCAAACAGTTGCTGATCTTCCAATGCTTGACGTTATTCTCTTAGTAGGTAACTATTAAAACTAGCATCATATCAAAGATCTTTCCTGCAAGCCTACAGATGATCTGTTAACTCAGTTTATTTTCCCCACGTCGGGACGTTTTTGTCAATAAACATTGTAAACAAGTACGTAGAGCATTTTTGTAAACAAAAGTGAATATATATTTTATTACTCTTCTCCAGGTGGTATCATTTTCGATCTCGTGAAAGCCAAGCCAATTATCCTAGCTGTTTTCAGCTTCGTTTGTACGGTTACTACATTCTGCATTCCATGGAGTAGAAGTTTGGGGACCTTAGCAGGATTCATGATAGTCAACGGATATTCTATGGGACATCTTGATACAGGTAAAAATTGGGCTGCCTAAGCTTTTGATCCAGTATTTATTTATTTATTTATTTATTTTTCGGGATTAAAGTTTCGTGGTTATCTTCGTGATTTGAAGAGGGTGAATGGGAAAGGCAGAGTGGAGCATAAATTACAGTCCCCCTTCTTGTCGTAGTTAATGCAATTATAAAAAACAGTAAACTCCCGATTATCGGCGGTCGGATTATACGACGGCGGATTATCTTTTCACATTTTTTTTTCTGTTAAACTGGATTATATTATTGTTCCCTTTTAGATTTTACATATATTTTTTATATTCAATGCTACTAAATACAGTGTTGCAATGTTTTTAATTATAATTTAATTGTACGTATGAATGTTAATATTTTTTGACTACTGTATATACTAAATATCATTTTATACCTATTGTTTGAATTATCCGCGGTTTTCGCTTTTTCGCGGTTACCATACACCTTATTCTGTGGATAATCGGGACTTTACTGCCAATTCAACAGAGAGCCGTATAGTGCACATTTATTGTAAAAAAATTACAACTGCGATCTAAAAGGAGATAAACTGCAATGTGCAAAATAAACTAAAAACGTCGATTTTTGGTTCAATTCACGAAACTTTACGGTTTATGCGCGAATTAAAAACTGTAGAGGGATGTAAATATTTTTAAAGCTATATAAAAATAGTGTTAAAAGGAGTCTTTTAAACGGTACTATAGCAAGAATTTTAAACATTTGCATATTTATATTTGAAACTTAATTAATATTTGAAACTTGACCCTTTTTTCAAACTTTGCAGACAACAAGCGATCTGAAAACAAAAAGAAAATGATTTTTTAAAATCATTTTCTCCATATTTAGGACAGAAGTACACAACTTTTTTGCAACTAGAAGTTTCTAATCGAAAATTTCCTCTTTTCGGCCCAATCTAATGCTTAACTATTACAATGATAAAGGTTAAAAAAATCAAAATTGTTCACATCTTTTCTTTCCCTCCCATCTTTTACCTCATTCTTAAGAATTTTTTTTTTTTAATTTTTTTATGGAACTGATCACTGTTATGGTCTGCTATTTTTTTTTTAAATTTACTCCTCCAAAATGAATATCACAAATGTAAGAAATGTCTAGGTGTATTTTCGATCCTCCCCCCCCCCTAAAAAAAACTAGCAATATTTTATTTTAGCAGACAATTTATACTATTCGTTCTGTAATATTGTATTGAAATTGAAAGGAAAATTCCAATTTTTTGGTCAATTATTAAAGCTACTTGGGAATCCCAAAGATTCCTCTATTGAATTGTAAATTTTAGGAGACAGTAATATCACAAGGAATAAGTATTCAAAATACCAAGAGCATTGAAAATCATACGTTCACAATCTTGAAAAAAAAAAAAAAAAAAAAGGATTAAAAAAAATCCATTTCAAATTTTTCGGGCCTTTTAAATCAATATTTTGGGTGTCTTTTGGAAGCCCGAAAACATTTTCTCTGCGAGGTAATTTAGTGGTAATCAATTGATACCAAAAGGTTACTACTATTAAGACCCCCGGTATTTGAGAATTTCTAAAATCATTTTTTTCACTCAATCTACTGCTTACTTGTATACAAGCATTAAAACTACCGGTATGTTTTATAACATGACTAGCTGACCCAGCCACGCGTTGCTGTGGCGCAGTAGTTGGATTAAAAAAAATCTTTTACTCATTATTTTGATAAAATCAAATTAATATTTTTAATAAAGTTCAAAATTGTTTAGCTCACTTTAAAACATAATAACATTAAGTAAATTTAAAATATATAAAAAATGAGATGGATAACATTTATTTCGAATTGTTTTTTCTATTACTTGAAAACTGAAAACAATCTAAGCATTAAGATGTGCACAATATTCTTGCTTAACCTGTCTTTTGCTAACACGAATAACGTGCACCGTTGCATACTCTAGGTGGGTTTAAATTGTGAAAAAGAATAATTGGTGAACCATTTTTTAACCAGAACCATTTTGTTTTCATCAACAACTGTATTGCCTTGTTCAGTATCAACGGAGAGCATAATCTGATTATGAATATTTTTTTATTCAGTTGTCAGTTGGCTCATTTTTCACAATGATTGTAGTTAAGACAGCGTCATTGCACTTTTCTCGTTGCAAATAAGTGTTCACTAAATCAGTCGCCAATCGATCAGGTGATAGCACACCATAACGACTTAATAACAAATTTGAAATTGAAATGCGTAAGTCTTCAATCAGCACTAAAGCTTCATTATACATATCTGGTGTAAAATCTAAATTTGGACATCGTTGTGTTTGTTTAACTGTATGGAGTATGTCTTCATACATAAAATTTATTTAGTTTCCACGAAGAAATGATGTTTGCGTTGGATATAATCTGGTCAAACTTACTTGAAACAGTTGACGACTACTGTTTGTCGTTATGTCAAAGCTGCATTAGAAAGTTTGTACTCCCAATGATTGTATGCCACCAATAATTACAATTCGCGACATGCATCGTGATATGTATTAAACACTCGACAATTAACGGTCCACAATTATTCCTGACTGTCTGGGAATGTTTACCGAAAACAAATGCGAAAAAAAAATACTTTTTTTCAGACGCAAATTTTTGTTTTGGATACGGTTTTCGTCCCAATGTCTTGGCCCTAATTATAACTGGTATTGATGAACGTTGTGTTCTTTGTTTACGTGACTTCCAGAATTCCTGATTTTATTCAACACTGTAAAAACAATTAAGAATCATCCTGAAAAATTATGGGCAGGTAATACGCCCAATGTCTGCCATTAACATGTCTTGAAAAAATAGGAACGTTTAACACTAAAAGTCAGAAACCTTCCTAAAACTATTCTAAAGTCTCTCTGAAGAATTCAGAAACCTCTCCGATTAGAGACAATTTTTACACTGAAACCTTCAGTGAGAACCTAAGTAAGTTTAAAAGAAATAGCTTGGCACATTTCTTGACTTATCAAGAAAGTACCAAAAGTTTTATCGCAACCATAGCCACTGCTAAGACGGGTTTGCAAGCATGCAAAAATAATTCTACTTGCTTCTTACTCTTGGGAAGTTACGAAATACAGAAACTCACTTGCTCCCATCGGGAGTTAAGTCAGTCTGGAAGGGCCAGGACAACGGTAGTGAAGTTAATTCATGATTAAAATTCACTAACCTTCTTCAACTTATCCTGGAATATTTTTCAAGAATTCAGTAATCTCTCCGGTTCAAGCCAGTCGTGTCTCTGGACCTTCAGAGAAAACCTTAGGCAAGTTTAATGTAACAGCTCAGCACCTGCCTACGTTCGCAACAAAGATTTAAAAGCACTTCTGCAACCATAGCAAAAGCTAAGACAAAGTTTCAAGCAAATACCATGAACTTAATTTACCTGCAAGGCTACAAAAACCCGAGCTCATTCACAGGCACTGAGAGCTTATCCCATGCAAACAAACTGTACTCATACTGAAATCTATACACCCAGTAATAAATACGCTCAGTAAATCTTTAAACTGGGAATTAAAATATTTTTCACAATAGTGAAAAGTCTGCATTCATGATACTTGTAGTAATTCAGTCAACGTTTTGACACAGATACTTGATTTTCGCAGGAAATTAGTGAGAACCTATGAAAACCGACATGTTACGCGGAAATAATCAGTGACATTTCGTATTTGTTTACAGTGTGTGCATTTAAAATAGCTTGAAACATTGGTATATAACTTTATTTTTGCGAATCGGCTGACCACATGAGATTTTTGACACTATGTAAAAAGATCAGTGTCGTTTTTGGTGGCTCAAGGGCTATGTGTAGAAGATTTATTTGGAAAAATATACTCGTTGACCGTTTTTGCGATGTACTGCAAGATGCTGGACAGATGGGTCTCTTTCGTGGATAGGGAAACTAAATTATGCCCGATAGTTTCTCGTTGCTACTTATCTATCTTCTCATTTCTTATCTTGTTATTTCGTCATTTTAGCCTATTTTTCGCACTTCAAATGCGACCTAATAAGGAACTTCAATAACGTATTTGAAAAACATATTTTATTTCAGCTAATTGAAAATTTCGACATTAATATAAGCCTCATACATTTTTAAAAGCAATGGTGAGTATGGAACTACCCGCCACTTATAAATTTTAACTTGATTTGTAGAATTTGGCATTTACATTGAAAAATGTGGCCTCTATCATCATCGTTTCTACGGCGATACAATTGATAACCATCGATATCCGTAACATAGTATAATTTGTGAATTTTAATCAACTTAACAGTAAAACTTTTTGAGGATGATTTATTTTACATGATACTTAATGATGTAAAAAACATCTAGCAAAATAATAATAATAATAATAATAATAAAATTAAAAAAAAAATTTAAAAAAAAAAAACGAAATCCTTTCCGCTTAAATTTAGTAATCTTCTAGAAATTATCCTGGACCATTTCTGAATTATTCAATGATCTTCCCGCTTAATGCCAATCGTGTCTCTGGCCCTTTCACAGAAAGCTTAAGCGAGTTTACAATAACGGCTTAGCACCTTCCTGCTACGCCAAGAAAGCCTCTAAAAGCATTAACACATGGCCACATCTAAGTCAGAACAGCAAAGAAGTAACATGACTCTAATTCGCGCCAAATCTGACAAAGCAATGGAACCTAGCAATATACCCGCCCGCATTGGGAGTTTAGCCAATATGGACGGATCATGATCGAGACGAAGCCGATACACTTATTAAATTCGGCCAGCTAATCTTTATACTGGTGGCAAAAAATATTTTTAACAACAGTGAGAAGTCTGCATTTGTGAACTTGTAGCAATTCAGTAAATTTTCGACGAATATACTTGATTTTCGCAGGAAGTGGATAAAAACCTGTAAAATCCCGAAACATTCTTTGGAAATAATCAGTAACGTTTTTACAGTTAATGTTTTGACAGTGTAGATGTCAAACGATGATAACCTTGTATCGCTTAATTAACTTACACCACCATCTAATAAGAATTTTTAGAACTAAACAATTAATTCATACTATTATTGTATAATGAATGTCTAATTTGCAATAAGAAATTATAAAAACTATCCTATCTTTTAAGTAGGACCAAATGACACATAGGTATGCAATTTGATAAAAATCGGTTGAGTAGTTTCGTAGTTTACCCCGAACAAACATCGTGACACGAGATTTATATATATATATAGATTTAAATAAATAAATAAAGTCACGTTGGACTCGCACTTATTATTTTGGGGAATTCGAGTTATTCCTGTACGCCCGCGTAACTTAGAACGGGCGACGTGTTATCACTAACAGTAGACCCCACACAGACGTGGAATACGATAACCCTGTCATCTCCAGGTTAAATCAGCCACGGCTACAGTGTAAAAAAAATCCGTAACGTTTCTGAGTTTTCCCGTGTAACGTTTCGAGACTTCAATGGTTTTTATACGCTTCCTGGAAAAATCAAGTATCGTTGTCAAAAAGTTTCCTGAATTGTTACAACTTGCACGAATGCAGACTTCTCACTGTTGCGAAAAATATTTTTAGCTCTCAGTTTAAAGATTAACTGAGCGTATTCATAAAGTGTATCGGCTTCATTTCGATTACGGTATGTCCATGCTGATTAAGCTCGCATAGGGAGATAGAAAGTATGGACTACTTTGCTTTGCCAGTTAAGCTCCCATAGGGAGAGAGAATGTATGAACTACGTTGCTTTGCCAGAATTGCAGGCGAGTAAAATTCTTGATACTTGCTTGCAATTCTGACTTAGCTTTGGCCATGCTTGCAATTCTTCGTATGAGATTTTCTTAATAAATCAGTAAGGTGCTATACCTACATTCGTTTACTCGAAAGGTTCAGAGACACGACTGGCTTAAAACAGGATGATTTCTGAACTTTTCGGGAAGATTACTGAATTTTAGCAGAAAACATTCCTGGTTTTCGTAAGGTATTTCACCGGCAGAAATTGGGCACATCAGCTGCCCATTATTTTCCGAGAATGCTTCTGAATCGTTTTTACAGTGTACTTCTGGGCTGCTTGCCTCCGTGTGCTAACCTACTTAAAGTACTATACCTACCAGAAAACCATGCAATAGTGTAATAATGAAAAAAAAATAGCAAGCGAATTTAGCATTGTAAAACGTGTAACTGGACGCAAAAATTATTTGCCCTCGTGCCCCGTTGTTGGAAAATTTAGCTTATTTTAGGGAGAAAATGAAAACATGTTCACACAATTTGTAGATGGATGCAGAAAGTAAAATTGCGTCAAGTCTCAAATTTGGCCCTTTTCTTAAAATTTTGCTTTTCGCTTAAAATTTTGTTTTGAGACCTTATGTCTCAAAAACTTGCAGACGAGGAGAAATAATTTTGTTTCAATAATGTATCTTTAATATGCTCTTTCGATTCCTTCCTATTTAAACTTCTTTCATTACTAGCACTATATTCATGTGGTTCCACGGTTAGAAATAGTTGAATTCAGCAAAATAATTAAAGTTTTATGAATGTGCTTCTATATAAAGAAACTATGACTATAATCTAAAAGAAGAAAAACTGCAATGTGCAAATTAAGTAAAAAAGTTGATTTTTTAGTTAATTTCACGAAACTTCACGGTTTATACGCGAACTAAAAACTGTAGTGGAATGTTAATACTTGTAAAGATACATAAAAAGAATGTAAAAAGGAAGCATTTTAAACGGTTTTACAGCAAGAATTTCAAATATTTGTCTTTTTACAACTGAAAATTAATTAATATATAAAAATTGAACCTTTTTTAAACCTTTTTTTAAAACTTTGCAGACAACACCCGATTTGAAAACAAAAATCTGATATGAAAACAAAAGGATGATTTTTTAAAATCATTTTCGCTTAAATATGACAGTAATACACAACCTTTTTTGCTATTAGAAATTTCTTATCGAAAATTTATTTTTTTCGGCCCAGCATAATGCTTACCTATTATAATAATTTAAAAAAAAATGTACACATCTTTTCTTTCTCTCCAATCTTTTACCTCATTCTATGAATTTTTTTTATGGAACTGATCACTGTTAATCATTTTTTTTTTTAATTTCACTCCTCCAAAATGATTATCACAAATTAAAAAAATGTCTAGGTGCAGGCCCGTGTCCGGATTTTCAAAGAGAGAGGGTTTAAATCTCACCTGAGTGTGTGTGTGGGGGGGGGGGAATTCAGCCCCTCACAAACTTCAATTTTACCACAAATTGCAGATCCCAGTATGGCGTGTATCCACCTGAAAGGACTGTTATACCCCCCCCCCCCCACCCCACCCCTAGAATTATAACTCTGGCTGCGCAAGTGACCAAAGTATTCCTCAATTTAACAGGCTCACTTTTATCAAATTTGTTTGTTTCTTTTTAATTAAATCTGTTTACTTTGTGGTATATTGCCAAAAGAATTAAACTCTCCACAAATTATTTTATAATGTAGAATGTATGTCAGTTTTTATGTTCGGAAATAATGCTTAATAAACTAAACAAGAAAGAGCCTTTTGCAAATGCAAATTACATTGCCAAACACAATCACTAATGCAACTTCATAGCTGTAACATATGCCAAATTCATCATAACCTCCTTACAATAAGCAAAATTAATGCTTTGAATTAATATATTATTCAGTGGTTCTTCTACCATATTTTTTCCAAAATATTATATCAGTTGATAAAGTTTTAATAGTTTCAAATTGCAGAAAAACTTCAGAGAAAAAGGTTATGCAAAAAAAAAAAAAAAAAAAAAAAAAAAAAAATTCCAAAGTTCACATTAAAGTTAATTTAAGTCAAAAACATTCATTTTCTTTATTTAACTTATTTTTTCACCAATGGGAGGGGTTTAACCCCTAAAACCCTCCCCTTGGACACGGCCCAGGAAAGTTGTATCAATTGGCGGAGTATGTTACATCAGTTGAAGGGAGCCGCCAGCCCTCACAATATTGGCAAAAACGAGCAAACTGCCTCGTTATCTAAATTCTCAGTTAAGTTTAATAAAAGTTTTAGTTTTTACGTTTGTTTTGTTAATTGGAACCACCGATGAAGCTACAAACACTTTTACTTCAGCATTGAGCAAGTATTTAATATTATATGTTCTCAAAACAAACAAAAAAAAATGTACAAAAAGATGCATTTTAAAACTTTCGGACTTTTTAGAACAATATTTAGGGTGTCTTTCGAAAAACCTAACACATTATCTCTGCGAGGTAATTTAATTGTAAACAATTGATACCTAAGGGTTACTACTATTGGGACCCCAGGTAATTCAAAACTCAAAAATTCATTTTTTTACACTCCAATCTACTGCTTACAAAACCCAAACTGCTACATAACCCAGCCGTCTTCTAGTAGCTCGGCCACATCCGGGCTGCGCGAAAGGCCTCCGTGTGCTGACCTGTTCAAAGTGCTATGATTACCAGGAAACCACACAATAGTATAATAATAAAAAAATATAAGTATTAGGGGGGGGGAGGGTAGTAGTAGCAAGTAAAAGAACATTGTAAAACATGTGTCTAAACGCAAGAATAATTTGTTTTCGTATTCCCGTTATCGAAATAGGAGGTCTTCCATATGTCTTTAAGATAATTTTTCGAGTGCTTCCTATTTGAACTTTTTTCATTAATACACTATTCGTGTGGTTCCCTGGTCAGAAACACTTTACTTCAACAAAATTGCTCTAGCTACCTGTGTTCCACTGTAAAGAAAGCGACTTAAATGTGCTTCGTTATAAGTGTCGATAACGTGTTCTTTTTAGGATATTTTGTAAAAATTCAAATTTCGGAACATAACTGAGAAAATATTGGGAACACCATTTTAGGGTCCGCAATCATCCCCAACACATCGGGAACCAACTTTTATATTTTATATTGAGAAAATTGAAAACAAAATCTTATTATTGCCTTTTAATTTTGAAGACTATCATTGTAAAAAAATAATAATGCAGCTTTCTTTTTGTTAAAGTACAATAATATTGCTAATAACTCTCTTCATCTACGAGTAATTCCTCAATATGATACTTGAAGCAGCACGATCTAAATCTTCACGAGTGTCAAAGGCTATTCTTTGGTCGGCGGCAGCCGGAAATGCCACCAAGAGTTTTGCAGGGCATGTATTACACGAACTAGCAATTCAGTGCAGGAAAAAAATGAGTGTTCTATACGCGTGCAAAGAAGTGTGCTGAAAAGTGTTCTAGTAAAGGTGATTGTATTTAGGTTTAAAAAAAAAATCTTAAATGCATCCTCTAAGGTGCTTAAAAACGGTTTGAAAGTGCACTGAACTGTATAAGTATTCTTTAAAATGTTATGAAAACTTCCGAAAATGTATGTTTCAAAGTGTTCAGTGCTCACAACGTGTTTTAAGATTTGCAGGGGGTATTTGGGCATTTTATTCTGTGTTTTATTCTCAAGTAAGCAATACATACAACTAAAGTACTGTATTTTTTAAGGAAACACTCGTACTTATCCTTTTTAATGCTAATCCCGATAAGACGATATTTTCCGGCCCACATCTGGCCGAATTTGCGGGATTCTACTGCATAATCTTGATCGAGTGCAAACGAACCAATACTGTTACAGGATTTTTTTTTTTTTTTTGAAAAGGATTCTTTTTACTACATTTGGGTATGTGTGTCTCATCATTATATTGTTAAGAAAAAAAAATCCGTAAACTTTGTACTGAAACCATTACCAAATTTAAAAATGAGTAATAATATTGCACAAAACAATGATAAAATAACGTCAGATTTTTTTTCATATTGAAAATACAAAGGTTGAATGTGTAAATATGAAATCTACTGCATGAACAAGGTGAAAAGACTCAGGTTAAGTTTATTACTTCTCTTATTTTATCGCTTTTTTTCCCTACGTATGATTTAATTTTAGTAGCCTCAAGTTTGACCATATCGCTCATTTGGAAAAAGAGTGCCACAATACGAAGAAATGAAATTTTACAGGGGAAGCGTTTGAAGTTGTACTCTTCAGGCAATTTGCACTAAGAAAAGTAATTTTGCTGTGCTCTCACGTGGTTAATATTCGAACAAAAAACCTGTCATTATTTTCAAAAGAAGATAACGTCCTTTGAAAGCCTTTAAGCGAAAAAAAAAAGATAGTTGAAAATTTCATATTGTGGCAATCTTTTATTCAAACGAGCGATATATTTATTCGAGGCATTTGGAATGCTGTTAGAATAAAACATAGAATACGTTTACTGAAATAACCAAAATAAAAATATGCTTATTACTGTAATGCTGATTTTCTAATTTTTTTAACAGGTTGTAATGTTTGTTGCTTAACTTTATGGGGAAAAGACAGTGGGCCTTTCTTTCAAGCTCTTCACTTCACATTTGGAGTAGGAGGACTAATTGCTCCACTAATTGCAGCACCATTTCTTGGAGATTACAGCGCAGAACTAGACGATTTCAAAAACAGCACTAATTTCACCTCGAATACGGATATGCTTTTAACGGGAAACTTTTCTGAATTGCCCAGTACTGATATTCCGAAGATAACATACACTTATTCTATCCTTGGCTGTTTTAGTCTTTTGACAGCAGTAAATTTCTTAATTCTTTGTATTATATCAAAGACTGGGATTTCTGGAGCTAAAAGTAATGAGACAAAAACTCGAGAGAGAAGTATCGGCTTTGTGGCAGTTCTTGTTGTGCTTAATGTTGTTTTACTTTTTGTTGAAACTGGTGTAGAAATTGGGTACGCCCAAATGCTTACATCATATGCCGTTAAAGGACGGCTAAAATTAAGTGCAACTGTTGGTTCTTACATGACATCAACCTTCTGGGGAGCATTTACCGCATCTAGATTCATTTCTGTCTTTCTCGCAATTAAAGTTAGCAATTTTTCTATGATTGTATCAGATCTCGTACTAACATCTGTAGGAGCTTTAATTCTCATAATATTTGCGAACTATGAGTGGTCTTTATGGGTATCTTCTGCTCTTTTGGGGATGGGTATAGCCTCATTTTTTCCATCTGCAATGGGTTGGTTAGATACATACATCAATGTCACAAATAAAATTGCATCAATTTTTGTTGTTGGTGCAGCAACTGGCGAAATGGTTATTCCATTTGCAATAAGTTATTACATCGAAACTTTTCCGAATATTCTTTTATATATAGTTCCAGCATCTTGTCTATTTTCTGCCATTATAGTTTTCATTTTGTATATGATATTAAGAAAAAAAGAAACCAAGTACATAACAGAAGAACCATCCTGTAATGTAATAAGTGGGGCTCATATTAAATAGCGCTCACATAACTTATTACATTTTCCTTTCTACTTTTGCACTTAATATATTTTCTACAAAGTAAAATGAGCGCATGTATATATTTTAACCGTATGGCTGTTTTCATTTACATTGAAAAAATATGATATTCGTGCACAACGTTGTCTTAATGTATTTTCTTTTAAGTAACTTGATAAGTAGGTATTTAAAAGTTACTTGCTTGCTCTCAAATAAAGTAACAAAAAACTAGTTGCTTTTTCTTCCTCTTACAACACAAAGCAATAATTTTACCCTACGCATTCAGTTGAAAACAAATTTCATTTCTGGAAAATATTGAAGGAATTAAATAAAAAATTAACTTTTTTTTGTTTACTTTCTAGTTAAAAACCTAAGTTAATTTGTCCATTAAATTGACATTCTCTACAAAAAAAAAAAAACATTATTTACGTGTTTCCATTCCTCAGCAGTTAGTTCGAAGGAAACCTTCAACCGTACTGTCGCTGCATAGACAGAACAATCCGTTGGTTGTTTTTGGCTATATAAGAATCAAACCGTACGAAACATAAATTGGTTGCGAATGCAAACTATTGGTTCAAAAAAATAGTATCTATGCACATATGCATAATTTATAGCCTATGTCACTCAGTAAGAATGCATTTTTCATATAGTGAAAGAATTTTTCAAATAGTTGGAATTGTTTTCTGAGATTACCCGAAACATATAAACATACAAAAATCTGCTCTCTCTCTTTATAATATTAGTATAAATATAGATTATATGACGTTTTTGGGAAAATCTCATAGAACACTGTAAGGGAATGTCGATGTTTCTGAGATTTTTTCTGGGCAACATATAGGGAATTCACAAGCTTCCACCGAAAAGCAACTATGCTTACCAGTTTATAAACAAGTAAATCGTCGCTAGCAGCATGAAATCAGACATCTTCGTGTAGCAAAAAATGTTTTTTTTTTTCTTTTGCTACCTGTGGAAAGACCGATACAGCTTCTTCGTTACAGTCTAAGATCCCACTAGGTTTGACCTTCCCTCATCGATTTTCCTAAAATTGTTACCATAGATGAAGAGTAAAAAATGTAAATAAACCGGGAAAGTAAGAATTTCTACCTCTTTCATGTGACTAATCAGGGTTGTCAGGGGTTGAAAGGTGCCTACAAATGAGTAATTTACCTTCATCGAGTTTCCGAAAATCGTTATCATAAATGAAGAGTAAAAGATTGAATAAAAATTCTAAATTAATGTTGTCTACCTTTTTCGGCTCCCTAATCAGGGTTGTCAGGGGATGAAAGTTTTTCAATGAGGGAGATAATTGACCCCTAATCGAGTTTCTGAAACTTGTTGTCACAAATGAAGAGTAAAAGTTGTAAATAAAACGCTAAAGTAAGGTTGCTTATCTTTTTTCGGTCCCTAAGCAGAGTTGCCAAAGGCTGTGCCCGAAAATGATTAATTTACCCTCATCGAGTTCCCAAAAATTGTTGTCACAAATAAAAAGAGTAAAAGCTGTAAATAAAACGTTAAAGTAAGGTTTCCTATCTGTTGCGTGTGAACTAATCAGGGTTGCCAGGGTATAAAAGGCGTCCAAAAATGAGTAATTTACTCTCATCGAGTTTTCACATAAGTTATATAAAAAATGTAGATAAAAATATTACAAAACTGATGGTGTAGGGTTGCCTAAGCAAAAGTGCTCCAATCATAGGGTTGCCGTTGTTCGAAGTTTTAATATCGAAACTCTAGCAATATTTCAGTTAGGCAGGTAATTTATACTTTTCGTTGAAATAGAAAGGAAAACGTCAATTTTTGGTCAATTATTAAGGCTTCTTGGAATCCCACAGAAATGACTCTATTTAATCGAAAATCTTAGGAGACAGTAATATCACACGGAGTAATTATTTTAAACTACAAGAGTACAAAATCATATGTTCACAATTTTTTAAAAAAGGGTTAAAAAAATCCATTTTTAAACTTTCTGGCTTTTTAAAATGATATTTTCTGTGTCTTTTAGAAACCCAAGCACATTATCCCTGCGAGGTAATTTAATGGTAATCAATTGATACCAAAAGGCAATTACTACTGAGACCCCAGGTAATTCAAAATTTAAACAATCAATTTTTTCACTCAATCTACTGCTTACTTGCAAACAAGCATTAAAACTACCGGTTTGTTTTATAACATGATTTAAATAAATAAATAAATAAAGTCACGTTGGATTCGTACTTGTCCGGAGAGTTTGAATTATTCCTGTACGCCCGCGTAACTTAGAGCGGGCGACGTGTTATTACTAACAGTAGATCCCACACAGACGTGGAATATGATAACCCTGTCATCTCCAGGTTAAATCTCAGCCACGGCCACAGTGTGAAAAAATTCTGTAACGTTACTGAGTGTTCCCGTGTAACGTTTCGAGACTTCAATGGTTTTTATACGCTTCCTGGAAAAATCAAGTATCATTGTCGAAATATGAATGTTGATTTAAATAAATAAATAAAGTCACGTTGGAATCGCTCTTATTTCAGTGTATTGGAGTTTTTCCTGTACGCCCGCGTAAATTAAAGCGGGCGTACGATTGCGACGTGTTACCACTAAAGCCTTGGTTTCCTAGGAGCGAACACGCCGATCGTCACCCGGCTGCGCGAGAAGCATCCGTGTGCGAAAATACTCTATGTCTTAGATTACCAGAAAACCGCACAATAGTGTAATAACGAAAAAATAATAATTTAGTAGAAAGCAAAAGAGAGTGTTGTAAAACACGTTTCTGGATGAAAAAATCATTTGCCCTCGTGTCCCCGTTGTCAAAATACAAGGTCTTAAAGTTTCAGAAATTTTACGAAAAGCTGCAAAATTTAGTTAGTTTTAGTGAGTAAATAAAAGCATCTTCCCACAGAGTTTGTAGATGGATGCAGACAGTAAAATTGCGTGATTCAATTTCTATCCATGTCTTAAGTTCGGCACTTTTCTTAAAATTTTGCTTTAAGACTTTATATCTCGATAATTTGCGGACGAGGACAGATAATTTTTTTTTTCAAAAATGTGTATTTAATATGCTTTTTCGATTGCTTCCTATTTAAACTTTTTTCATTCCTTACACTATTCGTGTGGTTCCATGGTTAGAAACACTTGTGAACTCAGGAAAACTGTTCTAATTTCCTGAATGTACTCCGCTTTCAAGAAAGTGAAGTTCAATGTGTTCCATTATAAAGAAAGAGTGCCGAAAGTGTGGATTAAGTTTTCTTTTTAAGATATCAGTAAAAACTAAAATTTGAGAACAAAATTAAGAGATTATTGGGGACTCATTTGAGAGCACATCGGGTCCTTAGATTTTGTTTTATACTGAAAAAATTGAAAACAGATTCGTATTTATTGCCTTTTTATTTTTGATGGCTATCATTTTAAACAAAAAAATAATATACATGATTTTTTTCTAAGGTTTAAACTTTTTTTTTTCTCAAGAAATGATATATGTCTCCTTTACATTGGAACCTTTGCTCTCAAAATCAACAGTTTATTTTAACACTAGAGGCCCGTCCCAACCTTGTTCGGGTTAAAAAAAAGCTATCTATTTAAATAAATATTTTGCTGTAACTTTTTAATTTAATGTTTAATAGTAAGTAACATTTTTTGTTCGTTTTTTATGGGATTTTAAACAAATTGATTTACCTCAATTTCTGAATCAAGAGAAACCAACATATAACCTTCCCGTATGCACCGTAGTACTACGTAGTATAGTAAAAATGTACGTTTGAACTTCAGATTTGATGATGGTGATAGCATAAGAAATTTTCAGTCGAAATCGCAGTCGCTTAAATTGGAAAAGCAAATATGCAGGGAGCATAGGGATGCAAGAAATATGAGTCAACTGATTTACTGCTGATACTGTAAGAACAATACTCTATACATAGTTTTCCTTAGTGATTTTAATTGGGATTCAACTCTGTTGCTTAGATTAGGCAAATTAAAGTTGCGCTATAAAATTATAGGGATATCGCCATTAATTTTAAAAAGCATGAAGAAAAGGAGGAGTGAAAGGGACTCTCATATGGATGATGCACAGAGTTGTTGAAAAAATCTATTGCCTTCTTGCACGTCCACATGTCCTTTTTTTTGACAAAGAGTGGGTTTCAGGATAAACATTGAGGATTAAATCATTTGGAGAGAATTTCCTAACTCATATAATTTGATAAGATATCCTTTTTCAGGTATTTTCCCGTAATTTACGTGTAATAAAATACTCTAGAATTGCTTACCACCATTTCCTAAACAAACTATTATAGTTGTTCTTAAGATACAGAGAGTGTAAAAGGCTCCTATAAAAGGAGACTACTTTAATCAGAATTGAAGTAAGGTAAACGCACCAGTAGTGGCCACTGCTTCAGTAGTAGCTACTTTAAGGTTTATATTTGAAAAATAAGGATTCCAGGTCTCCCAATGGATTCAAGGAGTCAGGAGGTAAAGTTCAGGCTATATTGTAGTGAGCAGTTCAAGGAGGATTAGGTAGAGCATCATGGACAATTGTTATCAACTATTCAGAATGGTCATCTATATTGTCCATGTTTTTCAGCTACCTTCTAACGCTTCTCCATAACGAGGTATATAAACATTGTGTTGTGTTATGAATAGAACCATGTTCAAAAATAATATTTTTGGAGCTGTAATCATATTATGAAATGTGAAGGATCATGTTTGGAGCGTTTTCAACTCGAAATAGTTGTTTTCTTGGCTGACAGATGATCTGGCCACTACTGATACCAAAAAAGTTGGGAAATTCAAAAGTGGCCACCGAGTGGCCACTACTGAATCAGGAAGGTTTTTCATAAATCAACCCGATTTTCCTTTTAATAGGTTGTAATCTCTTTACATAATAACCTGTCTCATTTCTGATATAATATTACTGTGTGATCAAGTAGTGGCCACCCGGGGGCCACTTCTAAACAACAATATGGCCACTACTGACTCATTTACAATGGCTACAGTAGAATCAAATTTGAGGTTTGAGAAAAAATTGAACAAATTGACATTCTGGAATTTTTAAAAATGGGACGACTAAGAAAGAGTACGGGGGAGGGGAGGGGAGGTGCGCCCATTGAGGCCACTTTAAGACCAAAAGGAAGTTCTACGGGACCAAGTCCCTCTTGTAGACGCACTAAAACAATTAAATATATGTCAGTTTTCTCAGAATTTAAGCATCTTTAACATACATGTAAACTCATAAGTAATTAAATAAGCAAAAAGAGCGTAGGTCAATTCAACTGAAAAGGAGTAGATTTCACCAGTTGGGGAAAGTTATGAGCTAGTTGTGGCCACCTAATGTTCCAATTGTGGTCAATGCAAAATTTTGCCTAAGAATTAAAATCCAAGTACAATATTAGACATACAATTAATAGAAAACATGCAATAAAGAATAGCAATATTTTTGGATGTTCATTCATTTCAATGAATATGAATCAGTAACAATAATGGAATAATAAACAGTAAATAAACATTTGGCAATAATAAGAAAAAAATACTTGTACAACGTGTCTTGTAGCTTTAGGTTGTCTGATGGTCTGCAACCGCATACTATCATCCGTAGTTCCCCACAATAAATCACCTTTTCTTTATCATTTTCACTCTAAGGGTCCACTTTTCATCATAGCACTCACATCATAATTAGAACCGTTTATTTCAGCAACTATTACACCAAAAAAAAAAAAACTGCTTTCATAATAACATACGTGTTCTAACCTATATTCACCGATTGAAGTAAGTTTACCCACTAGTCGACCCGTGCCGAACTCCACACTCTGCTTCGAATCGTTTCATGTGGCATTTCACTCTTTAAAAATTTCAAAGAAAGAACATTATGAAGAAGAATATAAAAAAAAGTAAAAGGATTTAAGTAAACGGAAAAAAGTAAACGCACAAAAGAAGGCATGTGATTTGAAGACATCAGCAACAAAACCTCGTTAAATTCAACGTTGTGATAATGCGATCATCGCTCACCTTTTGGTTGTACGTATTTTGAATACAAAGATAAATATAATTCAAAGTGTGACTGAGTGACTCGTAAAAAAGCAGTAATTTTTCATGTGAAAAAACGGACTGTGGAAAATACAACCCTGCCTAGCCTCTGACGGAAAAAAAGAAGCATTAAAGGTATATTTGTTGGCACGGATTTGAACTGGCACCATTCTGATTATCAGCACGGCACTCCAACCAACCGAGCATTTGCGTCTTCGTTTTCGAATGCTATTTTTTGAAGCAATGCATAATAAAAAAAAAGCAAAAAAGCTTTTTTGCCATTAAAAAAAAAAGAAAAAAAGACCATGCTTCTTTGTTTTGTCATTAGCCAGCATGAAACGCTTTAAAATTATTCGTAAAACATGGAATTTGATTAAGGAATGAGGAAAATCTTGCGTAGCGATTGAAACAAACATTCTAGAGAAATAATAAATTAGATTGAAAATAAGTGTTTTTATTTTTGAAAATTGATACAATATCGCATAGCAAGCTGCTTTAACCTTTACAGTTTGAATGCCAGCACACGTCTTTCTTTTAATCGAAACAATTTAAATTCAAAACCAAAATCTGTTCAACTGAGTCCATTTTTAAAGTGTAATTTTTCGAACGTAGACAAAATGCATCCCCCCCCCCCCGAAAGCAGAGGAGTAGAAAATAATTACTTACTAATGAAATTGATACTGATTTTAATGTTTTACATCGTCTTCGAATAAATAGTTAAAGGTTTACTGTGTGAAACTCTTAATTTCAATTTGGCGTAGTATTTTTTCATTTATACAAAGGATCAAACACTGCTATGAGAAAAATATAGATTTCAGCATACAATGAAAAAGTTTTTCTGCACAAAAAGGATTCCCTTGAGAACTGAATTTGTGGATTTAATACTTTTTTGTGCTTATATTATGCTTAGTGGTCTGAACGGAGTCAAATCTTTAAAAAAAAAAAAAAAAGAAAGCACACCATTTAGTTAATAGTCAACTTATCTGAATAATAACTGTAGCCTGCATAAATGAGTCAAACCACCAAGTAGCATTTCCGTCGCATTTACACTCTATTACAAAAAAATCGACGCACCAAGCAGGTGTGGTCCGATTGAGACGAAAATTGGTGGATAGGTAGACAATGCATAGAATAGTAAATGATTAAATTCTCAGAACAATTGAATAATTTTTGTCAGAAATACAGTAACAAGTTCAATAAGGTGTCGACCCGCCTCTAGCGTGGATATAAACTGAAGCACGACTTGGCAAAGACCAATAAATCTCCCGGAGGATGTCCTGCTATATTTCCGGCCAAATTCGCTCTATGTGTCGGACGAGGTTACCAACATTCCTAGATAGATGCAATCGCCATCCCATCATATCTCAGACATGCTTGATGGGAGAGAGATCTGGTGATCTGGCAGGCAACGGAAGAGTTTGACAAGCTGGCAAACAGTTCATAGCAACACGTGCCGTATGTTATCTGGCATTGTCCTGCCGAAAACCAACCGAGGGTACTGCAAAAGGAACAGTAGGAAAACAGGTCTTAGGATGTCGTCGACGTACCGCTTTGCAGTAATTGTGCCTGTAATTGCGACCAAGGGGGTCCAGCTATTAAAGGAAATGCACCCCAGATCATAATACCTTGTTGAGGGTCAGTGTGGTGTGCAAAAGTGAAACCAGGATCCCCCTCTGCCGTGAGTGTCTCCAAACACGTCTTCGATGATCGTCATGACACAGTTGAAAGCGGGATTAATCGTTAAAGACTGTACGTCCCCAGTCGGTATCATTCCAACCTGATCGAGCCATGCACACTGTAATCTGGCTTGGCAGTGTGTAGGCGTCAGTGGCAGGTGGCGTAACGGTCGGCGCGAACGTAGATTTCGCTGTCTCAACCGTCTGAAAATGGTCATGATGAACACTGGTGTTTAGGTTGAACGTCTGATGGTTCATAGAGATGAAGAAAGCGCTGTGACGGCTGATCGGACAATCACTCTGTCATCACGATCTGTTGTGACCCTAGGTCGACCGCTACCATCCTGACGCTGAACTCTGCCATTTTGAACCCATCCTTACCAGCATCTTCGAATCGCCTCATCGCTTCGGCTCAAATTACGAGTGATTCTCCGATTTGACTAACCGGCATCTTTCAATACAATGATACGAACTCTTTTAAACTCTGACAGTTGCTCGTAATGAACACGAACCACGCGGCGAAGCATTTTTAAGTTGTTGAAAGGTAATATGAATCGCAATCAAACCGAAAATTTTAACGACTGTTGAAAAACTGCTCTTTATAAAGATCTGCTGGATGCGCAGTTTCGATGCGCTGGAGATCAAACTATTCTTTCATTGGACACCAAATTGTAATCATTTGCATATTTGGTCAAAACACTCTTGCATATAAAATTTCAAAGCAATCGGATGATTGCTAATTGGTGCTTCGATTTTTTTTGTTATAGAGTGTATTTTTTAGAGTAGCCTTACGTGTGTTTTTTGTTGTATGCTATGAGTACATGAAATGTGTAATATTAATCTAAATTAGTTATAATGTCGAACAGCCCGGACGGGTCCGAAGTTCAGCTAGTTTATAGCCTAACGCTCTACCGAAAAAAAAAACCTATAAATAAAGCCAAAAACGAAGTTCAGTGGTTTAAGCTTTATTTAAAAAAATAATTAAAAAAACAGGTTAATTGGTTTCGTCAAAAGCGACGCAAAAAATTGGAAAATTGTACTAAAATTTTGCTAAAAAAATCTGCATAAGAACTACAGGCAGCATCAAAGTTTTCAACAGCAAGGGGCGTTTCCGAAAAAATGATTTTTCAGTAGTAAGCGGAGGTTTATGGCGGACAAATTTCGTGGGACAGATCCTCACCCCGTTCGTGTGACAAAATCTTCCGTGTGACATGACTCACGTCTCGGGGAATGGGAGGGGGCGTGGTCCTCCGCCATCTTGGATGGCCGCCCTCTTGGATGATCACGTGATCATCTTGTAATCTTTCAGGAGGGGTATTTTCGGGTGACGTCATTTTGCGTCAGTTATTTTCTTTTAATTTTTTGAATATTTAATTTCTTGATTATTAATTTTCTTAATTATTTAATTTCTAATTATTTCTTAATTATTTAATTTCTAATTATTTACTGAACGTGATTCACGAGTGTAATCTAAAATGCTACGGCCGGGAATCGAACCCTCGACCTCTGGATTACGAGCTTTGCATGCTAACCACCAGACAAGACAAGTTATTACCAATGGAGGAAAATAAAGTGTTAAATGGAAACTCCTTTGTGGCGCCATCTATCGGGGAACATCTCTGAACGGATAGTCAGAATTTTATCCAGTGCTGATGGCGCCATCTAGTGATGTTAAAAATGTTAAATTGTAAATTCTTATTTAAAAAAAAATTTATTTTTGGAAGGAATAATGCTTAGCTGTGAATTAAAATGTTATGGAGTGGATTTGAACTCGTGACATAAAGATTCTTCAGTCGGCGGTATGGTCAACGCATTAGACCGCTCGGCTGAAGAATCTTACAAAGAAGTAGCAATTTAAAGTTCATATACTCATACAGGGGGTAATTTTTCAATTAAATGATGAAAGTCAAGAGTAGATGAATCAGACAAAGGAATTTTAATGACAAAGAGCCTAATCAAAGCAACGTGATCTAATAAATCCTTCAGAGAGAGAGATAAAATATTTATTTTTGCTTTTTAAGGGGGTTGATTGCTACATGCTTAAGAAATTTTCTTGTTTAAATTTGTTCCAGACAGGATGACCAATTCAATGAGACTACGTCACAAGTCTCAATTACTGGACGAATCAGAGTTCAGATTGTTATCAGCTTATCTGAGCAATTCTAGCTTTATTTTAGTAAAGACATCAGTTTGAAGTGTTCTGCTGTTGGCTTCACTAGACGTTTACACCATGAGCTTCAAGGGTCAGAAACGAAAATGCGACAGTACAAGCAACTCTGCCAAGTCGGCAAAATTTGACGAAATTAAAGTAAGTATTGCTCCTTTATTCGTTTTTGAAAATAAGAATAGTGTATTTGTTTGAAAGCTTTATGATTTATTCTAATTTTCTATTGCAGCCGGGAAACCCATTTTTGGAGAAGGACGTGCCAGAAGGACTTTTTCCGATTGGAGAAGAGGTGTTCGTGTATCCCAATACTTTCCAGAGCAACGTCAGCCTGCAGATACGAAAATTTCACAAATATGGAGAAAAGTACTATCCGACGAAGGAAGGGATCTCCTTGCGGCCTTGGTGGGCTACAGATATCATAGGAAGGAAATCAGTGCCTCAAACCAAGCAACAACTGCGTACGATATTTGAACATGAACTCACCATCGAGAGCAATAACTTTGCTCATTTCAAATTCACGCGTTTAGCACCAAATGGAGAGCCTCGATCAATCACACTATCGGCAGAGCAATGGACTGAAATGATCCGACAACAAAATGCTATTACGAATGCGTTGCTAGATCATGTATTCCGTGAAATGGACTTTTTGAACGCGTACAGTACCATAACGAATACCACAGTAGCAAAAAGCACCTTGCCTGCTTCATTGGATACAAGTTTGGGTACGCATTACCTTCACAACTTGCTAGAGAGTGTTCTGTGTAAAATGTTCAAAGACAAGGGACTTAAAGATCCCGAAATGTTAGCTGAAGAACTACATGGGAATCGCATTGAGAATTTTAATTCTCTTGCACTAGCTATGGACGTTTTAGAAATGGCCGAAGAATTTCGAGAAAATTTGTGGGAAGACCCAACATTTTTGTGCATGAGGCCCGCAATGTATGTAACTGAACATTTTTTAAAACATGTGGAACTAAACAAAGTTCTGTCTTCTGTCCGTGAAAAACTATGTCCATCAGACGCATTTGAGTATTTTGAATTAAAAATGTGAAAAAAAAAATGTACACAAATGAAAATTTGATATTATGTTTGTAAATTGCTTTAAGAAAAAATAAAATGTCATTGCTTAGAATAAACTGTGTCGTTATTGTAGCATTTTTCAAGAAGGAAAAAAGAAGTTCTGTATTCAAAAAAAGAAGATATTGTTGCATTTTAATAACACATTCTCGGGGGAAATATATACGAAATACATTGTTTATACTAAATTTTGTCTTTGTTGTATTAGTTTGAAAGAAAAAAAGTTATTCTGCATTGAAAAAAAAAAACTTTACAGACAACTCAGATTAAAACTTTGGAAAAAAATATTTTCCGCAATATATTATTAGGAAAAAATAATATGTTTGTTAAAATACAATAAAACTATGATTTAGTTTTCTGTATTGTAGAAATGAGGCTTTAAAATAAAATTTATATCAATACGTTTTTCAAAATTTATAATTTCCTCTTCGTATTTTTCCCATAAATCCGAGTTAAATGAAGCGTGTGATGTCTCGGAAGCAAAGGGGGAGGAGAACGGTTCTAGTTCTGTGTATTGTTTTCAATCCATTGACATGTTTAAGCTTTATTATCTAATTTTAGCCTTTCTCTTAGTATTAGTCGAAGTCCTTGGCATGTACTAATCTATTGAAATATCACAAAAATTATATTTTCATTCAGACTTAATTACAAAACCGTACAATGAGACGAAGAAAGCATCGACAGTATAAATATTACTTACAAGAAAGTGCATATAGAAAGATATGAAAGAGTGATGTTGAAGTCTAATCCATGTACTATATTCAACAACACAATAAAAACACAAGTTTCTTTTAAAATGATGAACATCATTTATTCACACGCAGTAAAAAACAATTAAACAAACTTACACCTTTAAGTAAAACTCTTCAAAACTTACAAGCATATTCTTAACATCGATTACATTGAATAAATCAGACACAAAACATTTTAAACATGGACTGTCAACATTCAGAGTAACGAACTCACGAACCAAGGCTTCCCAATTAACATTATAAAGAGCCTGTTCGAAAAAAGTGTCGAATTTTCGTCCCCCTTGTTAATGATTCACATTCATGCACTCTCATGTAAAAAGTGAATCTATTTTTACAATCCACGCATTCTTTTTTCGAAAGACAGTTTATGTTCCGTATGAGTTCATTAAATAGGCACTTACGTAGAGAATCAGCTAATTCATCAATTCCTTGTGCTGTGCATGTGTTGATTTCATCACATCGACAACCACAGGGATATTTTTTCTCAATTTCCGAAAGGATGTGCTCTTTTAGAGTACTAGTCATACGTTTGTCTTTGACACTACGTGAGATACAAGGGTACGCGTAACACAATTTGTCAATCTCGTTTTAGTTTGAACAATCTTTGCACACTAACACAGATGTTACCATTTGCACTCTCGTTGAATACACAAACGTCCTTTTTTACAACAAAAGCGAAATCACGGTCTTCGATTAATTTTTGATTTATATTTTTACGTAGACTTAAAATAAGCGAACTAAACACATCTGGTTCTAAGAAAATACCATCCTTAGTTGGACGAAGAATACCATCTTTCCCACATGTGTATCTTCTAATCTGCACGCGTGTACGTTTCCCAAAAGTATTCACTAAAGTGAAAATATTATCACCCAAGTGTATCATATCATCTGGTTGGGGAATAGGCTCAATGTACATTTTCGTGCTCGTTGCAACCATCTGTTCAACTTCAAGCTTCAAAGTTTCAGAATGATTTTCAGCAACGTCACTCATTCTTAACTTTTTCATAGGCTTAGAAGTCTCAATACCAAAATATTTTTTCTCTGAACTTAAAAGATAAAGCAAACTAGGTTTTTAACACTAGCGTGTTAAGAAAAACCCTAAGTATATAGAGCAAAATTACTCGACGTCTTTCCAAGCACAGAATCACACTGAAAATGATTCTCCAAACATCCACTATAAACCAACGCATATTCACTTTAACCAATGAGAAGAAGTGTACATATGTTTCATGCTATTGACGTCATAGAATATCACATGAACTTTTGAGTAGAATTGAGTTGTTTTCCACAGTATTCGGATTTTTAGAAAATGCCATGAGTGCGATTTCTCGGAAGCAAAGGGGGAACTGTGAGGGTGGCAAATCAGGGATGTAGTAGCAATCCTTTACTCATTCCTGATCTGGTGAATCACCTTGCCGTGAACGATGATTAATCAATGGAAGAAAAGGATCCGAACACATGCAGCACCGAGTAATAAAGCGGTTCAATAAATGAAATTTCAAAAAAAAAAAAAAAAACTGATCTTATAATAAATGCTTTAAATTAAAAAAAAAGCTTTCTTAGTTTCCGAAATCCGTCTCTTAATTTCAGAAAGAATACCGTTGTTCTGAATGAACATTGATCCTAGTTAAATGAAATTTCTTAGCGTTTCAAACTTAAAGTTCCCAATCACGAGATAATTTTGGAAGTAAACAACTCTAGTACAGGACATTCTTTTTACACTTTTTATTCTAAGCTTAGTTATATGAGTCTATAATTTATTTAGTTTTCAATATTTAGAGCATGGAAATTTTAAATTCACATTGTTTTCCTATGTGAGTTTAAGTTTTATCAGTCCTTGATTTTGCTTTTTTACATTTCTTGCAAAAGTTTACCATTATGAAACTTAGTTTATATCATTTTGACTTTGCAATGGTTACATTTTAATAAATTTTGCGATGTGATTAGTACTTTTTAATATTGTCTCTTCATTTGTAACTAGAGAAACCTTAGTTTTTTGGTACTTTGAAATTAGAAGTTCTGTATTTTCATTCAACGTTTTTTGTTATGTGTGCGTAAATTTCATCAATTCATGATTAATATTGTTATATTTTTTTGACTAAATTTTATTATAAGAATAATAAATGTTTTTGAACTCAGAAATTCTTACAATTTGACAAATACAAGTGTGTCAAAAGTTTATTAATTCCTGCTTGATACTTTGTTTTTGCTATGTGTTTAGTACTAATTTTCTCACTTATGTTTGACGAAAGAAGTTAAACACAAGGGAAAATGCAGAAATTCTAAGTTTTTTCAACTTGCAAGTTCTATGTTTTCACTCAACGTTTTTGTTGTTGCACGCGAAAATTTCTCGATTGGTACTATTTATGTATAAGTACTAGATATTTTTGTCTAAAATTTACTATACGAATATTGGTTGTTTTCGGGTTCAGAACTTATTGCACTTTTTATTTTAAGTTTTGCTATGTGAGTCTAAAGATTTTTGGTCCCTACTCGGTACCTTGAGTTATATTTTCAAAGTTTTACAAGATGAATCTTAATCTTTTTGACTTGGTTTTATTTATTTACTTATTTATTTGCATTTTGATTAAGTTTTGCTAAGTGATTAGTGCTTTTACAATTCCCTTCACACTCTTACGTTTAACTAGAGAAATCTTAGTTTTTGGTATTTTGAACTTAGAAATTCTAAATTTTCATTCAATGTGTTTATGTATGAGTAAATATTTATCATATCATGATTAATTGAGCAAAGTACTCATGTGCAACTAAGATAATGCAGGTATATCAATAGTATAACTCTTTTCTAAATTTACGTTTTAGTAAAAGTTCTTTAGTTCCTGGTAAATTTAAAAACATTAATCTTTATAACAGGCAAACACACAGTTCGTTTTCCAATTTAAATAAAAAAAGTTGGTGTGTGGGGAGATGTTTCTTTACACTCGATGTAAACAGATGATATAGTGGTCGAGATCTGATCAAGATTTCAATTTTCTTTATGATGAGTTTATAACTTGTATTTTTCGGCGGGGCGCAGAGGCATGGGATTTATTTCCCATTGACTCTCGATGAAATGTGCTTGTGCTTTTTAATCCCGTGCCTTTGTGCCCCGCCAAAAAATACAAGTTATAAACCCATCATAAAGAAAATTGAAATCTTGATCAGATCTCGACCACTATATCATCTGTTTACATCGAGTGTAAAGAAACATCTCCCCACACACCAACTTTTTTTATTTAAATTGGAAAACGAACTATATGTTTGCCTGTTATAAAGATTAATGTTTTTAAATTTACCAGGAACTAAAGAACTTTTACTAAAACGTAAATTTAGAAAAGAGTTATACTATTGATATACCTGCATTATCTTAGTTGCACATGAGTACTTTGCTCAATTAATCATGATATGATAAATATTTACTCATACATAAACACATTGAATGAAAATTTAGAATTTCTAAGTTCAAAATACCAAAAACTAAGATTTCTCTAGTTAAACGTAAGAGTGTGAAGGGAATTGTAAAAGCACTAATCACTTAGCAAAACTTAATCAAAATGCAAATAAATAAGTAAATAAATAAAACCAAGTCAAAAAGATTAAGATTCATCTTGTAAAACTTTGAAAATATAACTCAAGGTACCGAGTAGGGACCAAAAATCTTTAGACTCACATAGCAAAACTTAAAATAAAAAGTGCAATAAGTTCTGAACCCGAAAACAACCAATATTCGTATAGTAAATTTTAGACAAAAATATCTAGTACTTATACATAAATAGTACCAATCGAGAAATTTTCGCGTGCAACAACAAAAACGTTGAGTGAAAACATAGAACTTGCAAGTTGAAAAAACTTAGAATTTCTGCATTTTCCCTTGTGTTTAACTTCTTTCGTCAAACATAAGTGAGAAAATTAGTACTAAACACATAGCAAAAACAAAGTATCAAGCAGGAATTAATAAACTTTTGACACACTTGTATTTGTCAAATTGTAAGAATTTCTGAGTTCAAAAACATTTATTATTCTTATAATAAAATTTAGTCAAAAAAATATAACAATATTAATCATGAATTGATGAAATTTACGCACACATAACAAAAAACGTTGAATGAAAATACAGAACTTCTAATTTCAAAGTACCAAAAAACTAAGGTTTCTCTAGTTACAAATGAAGAGACAATATTAAAAAGTACTAATCACATCGCAAAATTTATTAAAATGTAACCATTGCAAAGTCAAAATGATATAAACTAAGTTTCATAATGGTAAACTTTTGCAAGAAATGTAAAAAAGCAAAATCAAGGACTGATAAAACTTAAACTCACATAGGAAAACAATGTGAATTTAAAATTTCCATGCTCTAAATATTGAAAACTAAATAAATTATAGACTCATATAACTAAGCTTAGAATAAAAAGTGTAAAAAGAATGTCCTGTACTAGAGTTGTTTACTTCCAAAATTATCTCGTGATTGGGAACTTTAAGTTTGAAACGCTAAGAAATTTCATTTAACTAGGATCAATGTTCATTCAGAACAACGGTATTCTTTCTGAAATTAAGAGACGGATTTCGGAAACTAAGAAAGCTTTTTTTTTAATTTAAAGCATTTATTATAAGATCAGTTTTTTTTTTTTTTTTTGAAATTTCATTTATTGAACCGCTTTATTACTCGGTGCTGCATGTGTTCGGATCCTTTTCTTCCATTGATTAATCATCGTTCACGGCAAGGTGATTCACCAGATCAGGAATGAGTAAAGGATTGCTACTACATCCCTGATTTGCCACCCTCACAGTTCCCCCTTTGCTTCCGAGAAATCGCACTCATGGCATTTTCTAAAAATCCGAATACTGTGGAAAACAACTCAATTCTACTCAAAAGTTCATGTGATATTCTATGACGTCAATAGCATGAAACATATGTACACTTCTTCTCATTGGTTAAAGTGAATATGCGTTGGTTTATAGTGGATGTTTGGAGAATCATTTTCAGTGTGATTCTGTGCTTGGAAAGACGTCGAGTAATTTTGCTCTATATACTTAGGGTTTTTCTTAACACGCTAGTGTTAAAAACCTAGTTTGCTTTATCTTTTAAGTTCAGAGAAAAAATATTTTGGTATTGAGACTTCTAAGCCTATGAAAAAGTTAAGAATGAGTGACGTTGCTGAAAATCATTCTGAAACTTTGAAGCTTGAAGTTGAACAGATGGTTGCAACGAGCACGAAAATGTACATTGAGCCTATTCCCCAACCAGATGATATGATACACTTGGGTGATAATATTTTCACTTTAGTGAATACTTTTGGGAAACGTACACGCGTGCAGATTAGAAGATACACATGTGGGAAAGATGGTATTCTTCGTCCAACTAAGGATGGTATTTTCTTAGAACCAGATGTGTTTAGTTCGCTTATTTTAAGTCTACGTAAAAATATAAATCAAAAATTAATCGAAGACCGTGATTTCGCTTTTGTTGTAAAAAAGGACGTTTGTGTATTCAACGAGAGTGCAAATGGTAACATCTGTGTTAGTGTGCAAAGATTGTTCAAACTAAAACGAGATTGACAAATTGTGTTACGCGTACCCTTGTATCTCACGTAGTGTCAAAGACAAACGTATGACTAGTACTCTAAAAGAGCACATCCTTTCGGAAATTGAGAAAAAATATCCCTGTGGTTGTCGATGTGATGAAATCAACACATGCACAGCACAAGGAATTGATGAATTAGCTGATTCTCTACGTAAGTGCCTATTTAATGAACTCATACGGAACATAAACTGTCTTTCGAAAAAAGAATGCGTGGATTGTAAAAATAGATTCACTTTTTACATGAGAGTGCATGAATGTGAATCATTAACAAGGGGGACGAAAATTCGACACTTTTTTCGAACAGGCTCTTTATAATGTTAATTGGGAAGCCTTGGTTCGTGAGTTCGTTACTCTGAATGTTGACAGTCCATGTTTAAAATGTTTTGTGTCTGATTTATTCAATGTTTTTTACTGCGTGTGAATAAATGATGTTCATCATTTTAAAAGAAACTTGTGTTTTTATTGTGTTGTTGAATATAGTACATGGATTAGACTTCAACATCACTCTTTCATATCTTTCTATATGCACTTTCTTGTAAGTAATATTTATACTGTCGATGCTTTCTTCGTCTCATTGTACGGTTTTGTAATTAAGTCTGAATGAAAATATAATTTTTGTGATATTTCAATAGATTAGTACATGCCAAGGACTTCGACTAATACTAAGAGAAAGGCTAAAATTAGATAATAAAGCTTAAACATGTCAATGGATTGAAAACAATACACAGAACTAGAACCGTTCTCCTCCCCCTTTGCTTCCGAGACATCACACGCTTCATTTAACTCGGATTTATGGGAAAAATACGAAGAGGAAATTATAAATTTTGAAAAACGTATTGATATAAATTTTATTTTAAAGCCTCATTTCTACAATACAGAAAACTAAATCATAGTTTTATTGTATTTTAACAAACATATTATTTTTTCCTAATAATATATTGCGGAAAATATTTTTTTCCAAAGTTTTAATCTGAGTTGTCTGTAAAGTTTTTTTTTTCAATGCAGAATAACTTTTTTTCTTTCAAACTAATACAACAAAGACAAAATTTAGTATAAACAATGTATTTCGTATATATTTCCCCCGAGAATGTGTTATTAAAATGCAACAATATCTTCTTTTTTTGAATACAGAACTTCTTTTTTCCTTCTTGAAAAATGCTACAATAACGACACAGTTTATTCTAAGCAATGACATTTTATTTTTTCTTAAAGCAATTTACAAACATAATATCAAATTTTCATTTGTGTACATTTTTTTTTCACATTTTTAATTCAAAATACTCAAATGCGTCTGATGGACATAGTTTTTCACGGACAGAAGACAGAACTTTGTTTAGTTCCACATGTTTTAAAAAATGTTCAGTTACATACATTACGGGCTTCATGCACAAAAATGTTGGGTCTTCCCACAAATTTTCCCGAAATTCTTCGGCCATTTCTAAAACGTCCATAGCTAGTGCAAGAGAATTAAAATTCTCAATGCGATTCCCATGTAGTTCTTCAGCTAAACATTTCGGGATCTTTAAGTCCCTTGTCTTTGAACATTTTACACAGAACACTCTCTAGCAAGTTGTGAAGGTATTGCGTACCCAAACTTGTATCCAATGAAGCAGGCAAGGTGCTTTTTGCTACTGTGGTATTCGTTATGGTACTGTACGCGTTCAAAAAGTCCATTTCACGGAATACATGATCTAGCAACGCATTCGTAATAGCATTTTGTTCTCGGATCATTTCAGTCCATTGCTCTGCCGATAGTGTGATTGATCGAGGCTCTCCATTTGGTGCTAAACGCGTGAATTTGAAATGAGCAAAGTTATTGCTCTCGATGGTGAGTTCATGTTCAAATATCGTACGCAGTTGTTGCTTGGTTTGAGGCACTGATTTCCTTCCTATGATATCTGTAGCCCACCAAGGCCGCAAGGAGATCCCTTCCTTCGTCGGATAGTACTTTTCTCCATATTTGTGAAATTTTCGTATCTGCAGGCTGACGTTGCTCTGGAAAGTATTGGGATACACGAACACCTCTTCTCCAATCGGAAAAAGTCCTTCTGGCACGTCCTTCTCCAAAAATGGGTTTCCCGGCTGCAATAGAAAATTAGAATAAATCATAAAGCTTTCAAACAAATACACTATTCTTATTTTCAAAAACGAATGAAGGAGCAATACTTACTTTAATTTCGTCAAATTTTGCCGACTTGGCAGAGTTGCTTGTACTGTCGCATTTTCGTTTCTGACCCTTGAAGCTCATGGTGTAAACGTCTAGTGAAGCCGACAGCAGAACACTTCAAACTGATGTCTTTACTAAAATAAAGCTAGAATTGCTCAGATAAGCTGATAACAATCTGAACTCTGATTCGTCCAGTAATTGAGACTTGTGACGTAGTCTCATTGAATTGGTCATCCTGTCTGGAACAAATTTAAACAAGAAAATTTCTTAAGCATGTAGCAATCAACCCCCTTAAAAAGCAAAAATAAATATTTTATCTCTCTCTCTGAAGGATTTATTAGATCACGTTGCTTTGATTAGGCTCTTTGTCATTAAAATTCCTTTGTCTGATTCATCTACTCTTGACTTTCATCATTTAATTGAAAAATTACCCCCTGTATGAGTATATGAACTTTAAATTGCTACTTCTTTGTAAGATTCTTCAGCCGAGCGGTCTAATGCGTTGACCATACCGCCGACTGAAGAATCTTTATGTCACGAGTTCAAATCCACTCCATAACATTTTAATTCACAGCTAAGCATTATTCCTTCCAAAAATAAATTTTTTTTTAAATAAGAATTCACAATTTAACATTTTTAACATCACTAGATGGCGCCATCAGCACTGGATAAAATTCTGACTATCCGTTCAGAGATGTTCCCCGATAGATGGCGCCACAAAGGAGTTTCCATTTAACACTTTATTTTCCTCCATTGGTAATAACTTGTCTTGTCTTGTGGTTAGCATGCAAAGCTCGTAATCCAGAGGTCGAGGGTTCGATTCCCGGCCGTAGCATTTTAGATTACACTCGTGAATCACGTTCAGTAAATAATTAGAAATTAAATAATTAAGAAAAAATTAGAAATTAAATAATTAAGAAAGTTAATAATCAAGAAATTAAATATTCAAAAATTAAAAGAAAATAACTGACGCAAAATGACGTCACCAGAAAATACCCCTCCTGAAAGATTACAAGATGATCACGTGATCATCCAAGAGGGCGGCCATCCAAGATGGCGGAGGACCACGCCCCCTCCCATTCCCCGAGACGTGAGTCATGTCACACGGAAGATTTTGTCACACGAACGGGGTGAGGATCTGTCCCACGAAATTTGTCCGCCATAAACCTCCGCTTACTACTTTTTTCGACCGTAAGTCTATTTTTCATCATTACCCAGCCCGATAAGCTTTAAAATGAGGGGAGAATTTCTTCAAGAAACAATGAAGATCTCGCATACCGACAGAAAAATAATCCACAGAAATAATATATAAAATAACGTATCTTAGAGAATTGTTCTTAGTTTTGAAAATTTATACAATTTGTTATCGCAGGCTGCTTGAACCGTTATGGCTTAGATGGCAGCACGTGTTCATCATATAACCGAAGGGCTAAAATACAAAATCAGTTGAACTAAGTCCGTTTTTTAAGCGTAGTTTTTCGAATGCCGTAAAAATGTGATTGTTTATTTGTTTTTTACTGAAAGAAAAAAAAAATATTTTACTCATCAAGTGGTTAATATTTTTAATGTTTTACTTCGTATTCTAATAAATATTCATAGTTTAATTAAATGAAAAACGTAATTTCAATTTGTGGTAGATTTTTTTTTATTTGTACGAAGGGTCAAAAACTGTCAAAAAGAATCTACATTTCAGTATACGATTTATTATTTTTTTCTGAACAAAAACTATTCCATTTTAGTCTGAAATCTTAAACCTGGTACTTATATTTTCGTTTACATTATGCTTTCGCTTTCTGACGGGAGCCAAAGCTTAAAAAAACAAAAGAAAAGAAACATAGAATTAAGAACTAATTTAGCTACAGGTTGCATCAGGCTTGCGTTCCCGCAAGGAGCGCTTCCATCTCATTTATTTTCTTACCTCACTTGTGTTATTTCTTGTTGCAAAGTGTTCATGTAATAAGCGATATTTGGTTAATATTTTGATACAGATCGTCCGGGCCGGGCCCGAACACTTGTTCTTCTGGTTACCATTCGAACGCTCTGCCGATTGAGCTATTCAGCTCTGTCAGTCATAGCACAAGTTAAACTTATTAATTTCACCGAAAACTTCAGTCCGGTGCTTTCAAACAGATTTTTTTTTTGACAGAAAAAACAATTTTTAGACCGTGGGTCTATTTTTCGTTATTAGCCAGCGCAATAAGCTTTGAAATGTGGTGTAAATCAAAGAACTCGATCAAGAATTGAGGAAGTTCTCGCGTATTGTTGATATATTTTTTACACCAGCAAGTAATCTGCATTCGTACAACTTGAAGCAAAGATATTTGATTTTATGGGAAATAGGTGAAAATCCACGAAATCCTGTTAAACTCCGAAAGCAGAGGAGGAAAAAAAATGACGTATTATTTATGAAGTTGTTTATAATTTCAACTAAGTTAATTATTATAGTAATTAATTCGTATTCGAATAAATAGGTAAAGGTTTACTGGGTGAAACTCGTATTTTCAATTTGGCGTAATATTTTTTCATTTATACAAAAGGTTAAACACTGCTATGAGAAAAATATACATTTCAGCGTACAATTAAAAAAAAAAAAATCTGCACAAAAAGGATTCCCTTGAGGTCTGAATTTTCAAATCTAATCTTTTTTTATGCTTACATTACGCTTAGTTTTCTGAACGGAGTCAAAGCTTTGAAAAAAAGAAATAAAAACAATAAGATTAATTTTTATCTTATCTAAATAATAACTGTAGCCTTTATAAAGGAGTCGAAACACCAAGGAGCGTTTATAAATTAGCTATAACGGCAGGCACCCGGGGCAGGGATCTAATCGTTGATCAACTAGTTTATAGTAGAACGCTCTACCAAAAACATTTTTTTATCAATTTTACCGAACAACTCAGTCCGGTGCTTTTAAGTAATATTAAAAGAATGAAAATAAAAATTATAATAATGATTAAAAAAAACTGAGTCACAGGATGAAAAAACTGGATCATGGACGTGTATGCGAATTGAGTGGAAGTAACTAAAAACCGATCCCCCTCAAAGTAGAAACATAAATAATATTCTCAAGATCCAACGAGGTTGATATTATTGATGAGACCGACGAGGATTATCTGCAGAAATCTTCATTGTCTTCACAGTTGGAATAGAAAGCAAAACGTTCTCAACAATCAACCAAGCACCCTACATTAACTCGATCGTGTGATTGAACAGGCATGTGAAGTAGAGCAGCAGTAGGATGCTTCAGAAATCGATTGAATTTTTTATTTTGTCTCGATCACACTCTTATTTTATGCCTCTATGTACTATAATAATTTGTGCAAAATTTGGACAAAGTATGTTATATTTAGAGGTTGCGCAATTGCAGTCAACTTTAGTGATATTGACAAAAATGCACGAGCACGCGTAATTACTAGTAAATTTATTTTACATACTTTCTATGTCTGTAAAAAAAAAAAAAGCATTATGCTGTCACAAAAAAATATGAAATACAAATCAAGTTCAAAAAAATATGAAAAGCAAATTAATTACGCAACATGGAATAAAACTTACTAATTATTCCTGAAATTAATTTTTAAGAGTACTATTGCTGAAACCTCGATCCTTTTTTCCATGTTCCTGTACCATTTGAAGAAGACAATATTTCTGTTCATTCTCCTTGGTTATCGTTAAAGCAACTGCTTCGATAAAGGACACGGCTCGCTCCACATTGTCCATCATAACTCCCAGTTTCCTTGCTATTAGCTATCTTTTAGCTCAAAATACTCGTCTTCATTCTGCAGGAACCTCTACAATTGATGCATAATAAGCTAAGTAACATGTTTGTTTTTTGACAAAAACTGTATAATGTTTTACTCCTGAGATCATCAATATCCTTCCTCATCATGTCGTCTGGCGAGCTTCAGTGATTCATCCTCACGATCTGTTACATAAAAAAAACATTTACCATCTTTCATTTTTCCTCCAACCAAATATCTGAATCAAATTGAGCCAGTGCTATCAAATGCTTGCTGAGATACCAAAAATGTAGTTTGTCCGCGGTCGTAGCTAAAATTTCTAGGGTTTCGAATTTGTACACTACAAGACGCTGAAGAAACTTCTCACCACTGAGTAGACATGTATACCAAGCTCTCATATATTCTTTTACAATGAAGATACAGGAACTACTAATACTTTGTTTTCTCTTGCTGCAAGTTGACACTGATTAAAAAGCATCCACAGCTATACAGAGTTTCTGACTGCCATCTGGTATGATGGATAGCTCCTGGAGCACGAAAGTGTTCACAATAAAAAGGTATTTCCTTTATAAAAATCACAAGCTTTAGCATTCCCATGTAATCTTCTCTTTCATACATGAACAATTCGCTTGCGAACTCACTCTGAATCATCTCAGCGTTTCTCGATCCAGGTTCAAAATTAGAATGGTCTGTCGTCGACTATGTTTCCCGAAATCCTTTAAGAAACAGTACCGGGTCATTCCATGTCAAGTGATCCAAAATTTGGGAAATTTTTTCCCTCACCGTTTTGTATTTCTTTGAAATTTGGCTCATCGATTGTACCCTTCGAGGTAATCAAAAGTCCAAATTTTTAGATTTTTATCTCTATTATTTTTTTATTTATGACACTTTGATTTTTCGAAAAACCCTCTTTTTTTCATGGATGTTTGAACATAAAATGAACGATAACTCAGCACCATATATAGATAGAAAGATTTGGTAAAGAACATTTTAAAGTACATTAGTTGCTGTTTAATTGGATATGCAACATGAATAATTTCAAAAAATTTTTAATTTTTAAAAAATGAAATTTAAATTTTAAATTTAAATTTCTCAGAAAAGGTATAATGAATTTTTTTAAAAAAATTCTCAAAAATTTGTGTGTATTTTATCTTCATTTGTGCAAAGTTTCAAGTTGGGATCTCAATGGGATTATATTTTTATGAATTTTAAAATAAAATTTGACTTATGAAATAATGACATTTTTCAGATTCTAACTAGTTAAATATGGGGTTTTCTTACTGGGGATGTTCTAGCAAGTAGTAATTGATCATGATTATGCTTGAAATGAGCTGACATGAATTTGTACCCCCATTGGTAAGCTCCCCCCCCCCCCACCACTTTTAATTTTTTTTTCCAAAACATTTCGAAAATTAAAATTAAATAAATAAATAAAACAAAATAAATGGTAAACTTATTAAAAGTTGGTAAATAATCTTCTTTAAAGCAAGAAAAAGCCCCCCCCCCCCCCAGCACCACCACTTTTATTTTTTTTTTTCAAAACTATTTTCAAAACGCAAAAAATAAATAAATTAATAAAATAAAACAAAATGAATAGAAAGCATATAAAAAGCTGGTAAATGTTCTTCTTTAAAGCAAGAAGTACATTCCCCCCCCACCCACACATACGATTAACACTATAATAGTATCACGCCTCACCTGACGCTTTTTTTTTCGGACCAAGTGTTTCTTTTTCAATCCGAACTTCCCAAAATTTACTTGATTAATTCACTATCTGATAAGGAAAGTTATGATTCATTTCATCCCCTACCCCTGCGCCAACTTTCAATTTTGGAGGGAGGAAAGAAATAGTTTGCCCCAAGATCATAGCAAAATAGGAGTGTTTCCCCCATTTTGTTTCATTCTTTTCACACTAAACTAAAAATCAATCTAAGTATCAGATCATATGTATCTCCGCATAAAACTGTCTTTCTACAACATTTGGAGTGCGGCGGTCTTCTTTTCTTTAATGCTAGTTTTCTTTTTAGTTTCAGTTGTAAAGGAGAGCAATGCAGCGAGATCTATTTATGCATATATTAAAAGCAGTTATAGATCAAACAAATTTTGATAGTTTGAGCATAACCTTCCATGTTGTTAAGCTTCATTCCAGATTGCTCTTCCCCCTCCCTTTCCCCCTCCCCCTATCGTCCCACTTTTCGAAAGAAAAAAAAAGCTGCAAATGAGTGGTTCTATTTGTCTGTTAAAGTTTTTCTGACTTTTAGTTTTTATGACCCCCCCCCCCCCATTTATAAGCCTTAGTCACTGCTGATGTTTAGCAGCGTGCATCCCAGTTTATTATGATTATAACTCTTACGTGCCAGCTTTTTTTTTTTTTTTTTAAATACAGTTTTGAAAAAAAAAAAAAAAAAGATAAAAAGTGGTTGTGTGGCAGGGGGGGGGGGGTACCAATCTACAAATTCATGTCAGCTCATTTCAAGCATAGTCATGATCAATTACTACTTACTAGACCATCCTTAGTAAGAGAACCCTATATTTAACTAGTTAGAATCTGAAAAATGTCATTATTTCATAAGTCAAATTTTATTTAAAAATTCATAAAAATATGATCCCATTGAGATCCCAACTTGAAACTTTGCACAAATGAAGATAAAATACACACAAATTTTTGAGAATTTTTTAAAAAAAAAATCATTATACCTTTTATGAGAAATTAAAATTTAAAATTTAAATTTCATTTTTTAAAAATTAAAAATTTTCTGAAATTAGTCATGTTGCATATCCAATAAAACAACTAATGTACTTTAAAATGCTTTTTACCAAATCTTTCTATCTATATTTGGTGCTGAGTTATCGTCCATTTTATGTTCAAACATCCATGAAAAAAAGAGGTTTTTTTTGAAAAATCAAAGTGTCATAAATAAAAAAATAATAGAGATAAAAATCTAAAAGTTTGGACTTTTGATTACCTCAAAGGGTACAATTTATGAGCCAAATTTCAAAGAAATACAAAAAGGTGAGGGAAAAAACTTTGGATCACTTGACATGGAATAACCCTACAGTAGACACACAGGACGTAAATGGTTTCTTTCATTTCATGTGTGTGACAGAAAGAACAATTTCTAGAACACAGTACCGGCAAACAATATACAAAAGTTGTTTTCGAAGGCATTGTTCTAATGTCAAATGTACTCTCCTTTCAATACCACTACCATAGCACATACACCGCACTAAGGCCACTTGAAAAGGACAGGTCGACTTATCCGACATTTTGGTTTCCAGATAGGCTTGGATCCATTCTTGTTTCTAGTATTTATAAATACGTTATAATATTCAGTAGCTGCTATGTAATAAAACAATTGATATGTTGAATAAAATTTCACAT
The DNA here is from genome assembly GCF_026930045.1 of Uloborus diversus. Lineage (NCBI taxonomy): Eukaryota > Metazoa > Arthropoda > Arachnida > Araneae > Uloboridae > Uloborus > Uloborus diversus. Next base: position 94,648,323 of record NC_072740.1, on the reverse strand, counting down.
AAGGTAAATCTAAAACGATATCCTAGGCCTCAAATTCAACAAAAATGTATCGGGAAATGTTTACTATAATAAAACATCATTTTAACACCTTGTTTGTTTTAAGTTTATTAATTAAATCTTCTTCTACAGAATAAAATAGTCAAACTTTAATCAGGCAACACATATAAAGCTTGGTCACCAGCTTTTTACAACGAGGCTTTTGCACAAATACTAATTTTTTCCTTTTCCCCCCCCGCCGGATTTAGAACCAAAATGTCGGATAAGTCAGCTCTCATTTAGTGACCTTACACCGTACAAGCTTAGCACTTATTAATTTGGACTCGGCAGCGGCGTTTGCAGTAGCAGTTCCAGGTTCGTGTTGGTAAAAGAACTCAACTGTTGTTTACTAATGATCGGTACTGATATTATTACTGGTAGCCGATTCTCCTTCGTTTTTCCAGAGTTATTTTTCTTTTATTTTCATTCCAACTGCACTATAAAGGTGGCTGCAGCCATAAATTGAAAGGAGTTTTGTTTTTTAATGACCAGTTTGAAGCGAATGGCTTGCCTTTACCGTCATGAGGGCGAGTAAATAAGTGTAAATCTCTCACATTTTGACCCATACTTTCTACAGTAGCAACTATTATCAAAGTGGCTTATATGTCACTTATATTGGTCCAATAGCAAGTGGGATTTTTTTCTCAAATTTATCGGTGATTGTTTACCTTGTAGAGTCGTTAAACTTTGAATGTAATACCCTCTTGAACGTAATATTATTTTGGGTAATGGCATTTAAACCTATTCTTCATCTGTCCAAATTGCTCATTTTCAACGAAATTTGATTGTGCTATCATTTTTAACAAAGTATTATTCTATCGAACAGAAACTTTGCAAACATCATACATATGAGGCAGTGAGAAGCAAAGGGATGTAATTGCACATTTTCAAGTTTCGAATAAAACGCGATTAAAGATAAGGTCCTAGTTAGGCTTTCATTGAAAATATTTTCTAACTCACGCTGTATAACAGCAACTACATGCTGCATACTTGCACTATCTTTTGCCCAATGACAAAGGAGAGTTTCACCTACCAGTTGTACTGGTTATCTCAAAAAATTTCATTTCTCCACTTAAATCCCTTTGCTTCTCAATGGCTCACATGAATAATGTAAAAAAAAGAAGGAGTAAGAAAAAATAAATTAAAAAAAAAAAAAAGGTTTTTTTTTTTTTTTTGAAAATCCCTAAGCAACAGTAATTTTTAATAACGCAGGTTTAAAAGTTATAGGCTTGATTGCTTCAACTGACATTGACACTTCAAATGATAGACAGACGTAGAATTAGACGAATTTGAAACAAGCAGAACCCAAAATTTTTTTAATTAAAGAGCTATAAAATGTGTGTTTATTTCATAACCAGGAACAGTTGGAAGATAAATTCTTATTTTCTAACCTTGCATGAAAAGAGCCCACTGGATCGTCTAGTTTTTGTTTTAAATTTTTGTATACTAAAAACATTTTTAATGACATAAATGAATCCGACATGGCTCCAAGTTATCCTGAATTACAGTAACGTTCTTAATTAGTGATTACGCTAAAATATAAATATCGATTGTAATTATCTTTTATAAGACATGTTATCTCATAAGAAAAGTTTAATATTTGAAATTATTCAGCCCAAAATAAATGCAAAAACTTAGCTCAGCACTGTTATCGTTTTACGTTTCATTCATCTACTATCAGTTCACCAATCCTATCGTTTTCGAAATGCTATCTCTGAACCCTATTACGTAAAGCGATAAAAGCACGTTCAATGAGAAGCTTTATTTCAGACTGTGTGGATGTACGGAAAAGAAGCTTGGTTGCGAGGATCAAAACATTTTGACATAGGTACGAATATCTTCAGCCCTTTTCTTTTGTCAATCCATTTAAAGTTAAGCTTTCACACATTGTGTTGTGGATTTAAGAATTGATGTATGCTTGGAAACAGACAACGTAATGTCTGTATATACTTTACTCTGTTTGAAAAGAAAAGTGCAATCCAGCATCACTGACATGGTATTCATTATCATGACATGTTGTTGTTGTTGCTGTCATGTTATAATTATTAAGCTCTATGAAGAAATGTGGTCGCATTGGTTCGAGAAGTTGGGCTTCTTTATTAACATATAGGATAACACAAAAAAGATATACAGCACAAAGATAAGAAATAACACTAAGGGCTTTGGTGGGAATTGAACTCACGATCTCCGGCCACGGAAGCCCTAACGGCATGTTTTGTTTTTCTATAAAATAGTATCACGCTGAGTTTAAAAATAATTTACGATTTTTCTTTCTATTTATATTTCTTTCTCTCTCTCTCTCTCTCTCTCTCTATATATATATATATATATATATATATATATATATATATATATATATCTTATATATATAAAAATCTCGTGTCACGATGTTTGTTCGGGGTAAACTCCGAAACTACTGAACCGATTTTTATCAAATTTCATACCTATCTGTAATTTGATCCAACTTAAAAGATAGGATAGTTTTTATAATTTTTAATTGCAAATAAAATGTTAATTACACATTAATAGTGTGTATTAATTGTTTAGTTCTGAAAATTCTTAATAGATGGCGGTGTAAGTTAATTAATCGATATAACTCTAACATCGTTTGACCTACTGCTAAAAACACTATAATGAAAAAAACCCTCCGAAACGTTGCTTATTGTTTCCATATAATGTTTCGGGATTTTACAGGTTTTTATTCACTTTCTGAGGAAGTCAGTTATCTTTGTCAAAAAGTTTCCTGAAATGCTACAAATTGCAGATTTCACACCGTTGTGAAAAATATTTTTGTCCACCGGTATCAAGATTAACTGAACGTATTTATTTGGTGTATCGGTTTCAGCGCGATGACGGTCAGTCGAGATTGACTCAGCTCCCAATGAGAGCGAAAAGATGCATGGATCAAGAAGCTGTGCAGGAAGTTGCACATGAGTTACATTCGAGCCAGCACTTACTTTGGAATCTAGCTTAGCAATGATTGCATTAATGCTTCGAGATCTTAGTTGGAAAAGCAGGAAGGGGTTCCAGATTATTATATTAAACCTACGTTAGGCTTCTCTGAAGTTGCCAGAATCATAACTGTTTTTAACCAGGAAGACTACTGAATTCTTCAAAAATATTCCAGGATAATTTTTGGAAGGTTACTGAATTTAAGCGGAAAACATTAATTTTCTTTCTTTTTTCCGCCAGGAGATTTTTAATAACATTAACTCTTGCAAATATACTTTCGCAACAGAAAATTTCAGTGACAATTGCATCGTCAGGCATTGCTGCTACTTTTTTTTAGATGGTAGACGAACAGCACATACAGCTTTAAAGTTGCCTATTAGATATTTATAACAAACCAAACGCAATGTGTAATGTAACATTAAAGAAAAAACGCGGAATGGCTGTAGTGTTGCAATGCAATTATAGTTTGGGATAAGTGTACTATGGCTCATGAGCAAAAAGCATTCATTCGAAGCACATCAAAGGATTATGTAAGATTTGAAAGGCAACGATAAACTTTTAGTACTATTGCCTGAATACTGTTTGGGGACTTCCGGCAGACAATACCAGTTATTCCGATGAAATCAACGGATGCTTAAAACAATCGTTTTTATAGCGTAATGTCGAGATGATGCGATTGACCAAGAACATGCGAGTTCAAATGCAAAATTAGGTATTCGCACAAGTATTTTCTAATCGATTTCTGGGTATTGCAAACATTGAAACTGAAATATATCAAAATACACAGTACATCAATTAGCCCGAAAAGTTCTGCACTGCAATTGAGACGAAAAATGAACTCATTAAGAGTGTATTCCCGAATAATTTTTTTTTTTTTTTTTATTATTACCGCTTCTGTAGTCACGCTATTTTGGCAGCAAAAAAGTTAATGTAGACACAATTAACTTTTAAATGCAACAGCTGTTGCCCGGTAATTTGAAAAAAATTAAATCAATCGATAAAATTGCTGATTAGAACAAATCAGTAAAGTTTCCAACTGAATTTTAAATCATCTGGACATACCAGGAATGACACTACACAATTTCCAGTTGAAAATTATTTCACGAATTAATATTCTCCATAATTTAAACCCACCTAGGTTTTTACAAATATACACGTATATTTGTCAAAAGGGTCACCGGAAATGTTCTTGAAGTAGCAATTTTATTGTAAAAGTTTAAAGGAGGAATTATCCTGCTGCCATGCATTCCATTAATATCGTCAGAATCTCCAATACAGCTTAGAAGGCTTCATATTTCGCTTTGCTTAGCCTTCGCGATAACCATAAATAGATCTCAAGGCCAAACAATGGCGGTTTGAACTAGGAAAATAGGTGTTTCTCCCATGGGTACAACTACATGTAACATGCTCATGTGTGGAAAAACCATCTAATCTGTTCGTCTTAGCAAAAGAAAGATTAACCAAAAATATTGTAAACAAATTAGTACAAAGATAATTTTCAATTTTAATAATTTAAAATAATCGAAACAATAGTTCGAAATAAATGTTATATACCTTATTCATAAAATTCCACTTTTATAGCTTATCAATTTATGTATAAACTGTGCATACAAAATCTGTATATTGGTTTAGAGCCCCTTGAAAAAGACAGGCTGACTTATCCGACATTTTGGTTCCAAGACAGAATTGTATCCAACCTCGTTTCTAGTATTTATAAATACGTCATAATATTCGCTGGTTGCTGAGTCGTAAAATAATTTATGATAAGTTGAGTAAAATGTCACTTTAGGTAAATTTTGAAAGATAATTTCGTTTACAAATTCAGCTAAAATGTATCGGGAAATGTTTACGGTAACAAACCTCATTTTCATACCTTATTTGTTTTTAATTTGTATTAATTAAATTGTATTCATCCACAGAATAAAATAATCAAACATCAATCGGGCAACACACCTAAAGTTTGGACACCAGTTTTCTGCAATGAGGCTTTTGTACAAATGTTTATTTTTTTCGCCCGATAATTTTGGAACCAAAATGTCGGATAAGTCAGCTCCCCTTATATAGGAGCCTTATATTGGTTAATGCTTAATTTCAACATTCTGATACTTTACTTACCACGTTCAAGTTATTTTGCACCTTTGGACGATGTAAGTACACTGCAAAAGATTTCCGAAACGTATCTGAGTATTTCCGTGTAACGTTTCAGGATTTCAGTGGTTTTTATACACTTTCCAGAAATATCAAGTGTTATTGTCAAAAAGTTCTCTGAATTGCTACACGTTGCAAGAATGCAATTTTCTCACTGTTGTGAAAAATATTTCTAGCTTCCAGTTCAAAGATTAACTGATCGTATTTATAAAGTGTATGGGCTTCAGTTTGATTATGGTCTGTCCAAGCTGATCAAGTGCCGATAGGGAGTAAATAGGCATGGACGACGTTGTTTCGCAAGAATTGCAAGCGAGTATAATGCTCGATACTTTCTTGCAATTCTTGCTTGACTTCGGCCATGTTTGCAGTAATGCTGATGGAACTTTCAAATTAAATCAGGAAGGTGCCGAATGATTATACCTACCTAAGTTTTCTCTGATTTTCCAGAAACATGACTGGCTTTAAACGGAAAGATGTCTGAATTTTTTACGCGGCTTCAGGAATAATTTCAGGAATATTACTTAATTTTACCGGAAAAAATTCCTGATTTTTATAAGGTATGTTAATGGTAGAAATTGGGTATATCAGCTGCCCGTTATTTTCTAGGAACGTAGATAGTAATGGTTTTACTATAGAAAATTTAGTTAGTTCCTACTTCGGGCAAACACGACCATTCTCATTTCCCAGTGATTTAAAATCAACGGAACTTTTTCCAGCTTTGTTAAAAATATTAATTTGATCGTACAAAAATAATTTCCATTCTCAGTCACAGCAACGCGTGGCTGGGTCAGCTAGTATATATATAAAAATCTCGTGTCACGATGTTTGTTCGGGGTAAACTCCGAAACTACTCAACCGATTTTTATCAAATTTCATACTTATGCGTCATTTGGTCCAACTTAAAAGATAGGATAGTTTTTATAATTTTTTATTGCAAATTAAGTATTAATTATTCAATAATAGTGTGAATTAAATGTTTAGTTCTAAAAATTTTTAATAGATGGCGGTGTAAGTTAATTAATTGATATAACTCTAACATCGTTTGACTTACTGCTAAAAACAATATGCTAAAAAAACCCGAAACGTTGCTTATCATTTTTGTAGAGCGTTTCGGGATTTTACAGCATTTTATTCACTTCCTGAGAAAATCAACTATATTTATCAAAAAGGTTTCTGAATTGCTAGAAATTGCAGATTTCACACTATTGTGAAAAATATTTTTCTCCACCAGTATCAAGATTAACTGAATGTTTTTAATAGGTGTATCGGTTTCAGGTTGATTACGGTTCGTCCAGATCGTCTCAGCTCCCAATGAGAGCGAAAAGATGTCTGGATCACGTAGTCTTAAAAAGAACTGCTGACGCGTTACCGTTGAGCTACTTGCTCAAGCGTTTGTCGTAGTGTTGGCAATGATTGCATTAATGCTTTCGGAATTTAATTGGAAAACCAAGACGGTTCCAGACTTTTACATTAAACCTACGTTAGGCTTCTCTAAATATGCCAGAATCATAACTGGCTTTAACCAGAAGACTACTGATTTCTTCGAAAATATTCCAGGATAATTTCTGGAAGGTTACCAAATTTAAGCGGAAAACATTTATTTTCTTTCTCCCCCCCCCCAAGAAATTTTTAATATCATTAATTCTTGTAAAAATACGTTCGCAACAGAAAATTGCAGTTACAATTGCATCGTCAGGCATTGCAGCTACCTTTTTTAGATGTTAGACGAACAGCACATTCAGCTTAAAAGTTGCCTTTTAGATATTCATAACAAACCAAATGCAATGTGTAACATTAAAGAAAAAACGCGGAATTGCTGCAGTGTTGGAAAAGAGATTGCATTATAATTTGGGATAAGTGTACTATTGTTCATAAGTAAAAGCATGCATTCGAAGCACATCATAGGATTATGCAAGATTTGAAAGGCAACGATAAACTTTTAGGTAGTATTGTCTGAATACTGTCTGGGGACTTCCGGCAGACAATACCAGTTGTTCCGATGAATTCAACGGATGTTTAAAACAATCTATTTGATAGCCTAATTTCGAGATGATATGGTTGACCATGAACATGCGAGTACAAACGCAAAATGGTCTATTCGCACAAGAATTTTCTAATCAATTGCTGGGTGTTGGAAACGGTGAAATTGAAATGTATCAAAATACACAGTACTTCAAATACCCTGACAATTTCTGCACTGCTGTTGAGACGAAAAGGGAACTAATTGAGAGTGTATCCCCGAATAAATTTAATTTATTTTATTGTGATTGCCTCTGTAATCGCGTTATTTTGGCAGCAAAAAACGTTGATGCAGACGCATTTAACTTTTAAATGCCACAGTTGTTGCCCGGTAATTTGAAAAAAAATAATTAAATCGATACAATTGCTGATTAGAACACATCATTAAAGTCTCCAACTAAATTTTAAATTCTCTGTATATACCAGGAATGACACTACACAATCTCCAGTTGAAAATTTATTCACCAATTAATTTTCTCCATAATTTAAACCCAGCCAGGTTTTTACAAATATACACGTATAGTTATCAAAACGGTCATCGGAAATGCTCTTGAAGCAGCAATTTGGACGGGAAAGTTTAAAGGAGGAATCATCCTGCTGCCATGCATTCCATTAATATCATCAGAATCTCCAATACAACTTAAAAGGCTTCATATTCCGCTTCGCTTTGCCTTCGCGATAACCATTAATGGATCGCAAGGCCAAACAATAATGTCGATTTGGACAAGGAAAGTAGGTGTTTCTTCTATGGGTAATAACATGTAACCTGCTCAGGTGTGGAAAAACCATCAAATCTGTTCCTGTTAGCAAAAGACAGATTAACCAAAAGTAATGTGAACAAATGAGTACAAAGATAATTTTCAATTTTAATAATTTAAAATAATCGAAAAAATAGTTCGAAATCAATGTTATCTACCTTATTTTTAAAATTCCACTTTTATAGTTTATCAGTTTATTTAGTATATTTTGTGAGAAGTCATTGATTAAAAACTATAGTTAAAGCTGAGATGAATAAAATGTGCATACAAGAACTGTATATTGGTTAATGCTTAATTTCAACATTATGATACTTTACCTACCACTTTCAAGTTATTTTGCGCCATTTCACGAAGTAAGTACACAGCAAAAAAATTCCGAAACGTTTCTGAGTATTTCCGTGAAACGTTTCAGAATTTCAGTGGTTTTTATCAACTTATCGGAAAAATCAAGTAACATCGTCAAAACGTTCTCTGAATTGCTACACATTGCACGAATGCAGTTCCTCACTGTTGTGAAAAATATTTTTAGCTGCCAGTTCAAAGATTAACTGAACGTATTAATAAAGTGTATCGGCTTCCGTTCGTCTACAGAATGGATATTCGTCCATGCTAATCAGCTCACAAAGAGCGCGAATGAGTATGAACTACTTGCTTTGCAAGAATTGCAAGCGCGTAAAATTCGTGGTACAGTCATAGAAAAAAAAAACGAAACACTCGATCGTATTCAAAGACTATTGATACTAGAGACACGTGTAAGGTGTCATTGTTTCAGGAATAAAAAGTTCTACATAATTATGGTAAAAAATTGTTGTTAAGGGGTCGTCTTCATATTAAAACGAGCATCAACTTCAAAATTTTCAATGAGAACCCCCTTTTTTTATCACATATTTGTAATCAGCATCTTTTTTTAACTTTGTATACAAAGTTTTGTTTAATTCGATCCAGCCGTTACTTCAGAATCGAGTTTTGAAAAATTCCTCTCGTAATGTTAAAACGTATTTTGATATTTTTACTCATAACACAAAAACTAGATTAGGCACGGCAAAGATTGTTTTTTTGTATCAAAATATGAATCGACCCAATAATAAAAACATCATTTATAACGCCCAAAATGTAATTTTAGTTTTTTTATGAATTATTTTAATATTTTTTGAAAAAAATATGATCTGAAACCATATTAAATTTTAACAGAAAAACAATCTAGAAGAGCTTTTATGAGGGAATCCAAAATTTGAGCTCAAAATATTCAGTAGTTTTTGCGCTATGCTTAAAAATTCCTTTTTTCCTACTTTAGGGGACCGTATACTTTTTTAAAACAGAAATTATGAAAGTTGGTTTCTTCGTAAAAAAAGAAAAAAATTGTTCAACAAACTAAGCAAACCAATTATAACGTGGTTTTTCTACATTAGAGTTACGCCTATGAATTTTTTAAATGCATAAATTTATTCGCTGTCTCTGCAGAAGAACAACACAATATTGCAACCGTCAGTTTTTTGTAGATATCGTTCAGACGTCAATGTGTAAATAATGCGAAACACTACGTCATTGTCTAATAAAAGAATATTTTATAGAACTTTTTAAATCAAAAGCTATACTTTAAATACTTCTGTTTTTTTTTTATTTATTTATTTTTATTTTTTATTTTTTCTGAGTTTAGCCATTGCCCTTTGTAAAACAATAACTCAAATAATATATATAAATATATATATATATATATATATATATATATATATATAAATTTGAATTTTTGGCATCTTGAATTCAAATAATGTTTTTCGCAATCACGAGCCGTGTATGTGTATGTATGCGCGTGTGTGTTTGTGCAAGCGCATGCGTGTGGGTGCGTGTGTGTGTATGTATGCATGTGCGTGCGTGTAGGCGTTCGTGTGTGTGTGTGTACGCGCGTGTGCGTGTAGGCGTTCGTATGTGTGAGTATACGCGCGTGTGTGTAGGCGTTCGTGTGTGTGTGTGTATGTAGGCATGAGTGTTTGTGTCTGTGCAGGCATGAGTGTGTGTATGTGTGTGTGTAGGAGTGCGTGTATGTGTGTGTGTAGGAGTGCGTGTATGTGTGTGTAGGAGTGCGTGTATGTGTGTGTGTAGGAGTGCGTGTATGTGTGTGTGTAGGATATTGACGCGACCTGGAGACGGTTTTCGCCAGAGGAGCAGCATCGTGAGGCGGCCGGCCGACGATGGTGCTGCGGAGGGTGCTGGTGGGAAAATAAAATGATATCACATTAAAACGGTCAAATGAAAGCAATAAGCAATCGTGATTGCTCAAAAAAATTAACATGCACAACTTTTTCACAGAAACATACAACAAAACCCCAGTGTCTTGCCAGTCATGTTGCAATAGAGTGTAGAATTAGTGGCTCTTCCCGGTGATAATTTGCTAAAAGGAAAAATTATTGCCTTGTCTAATTCGGGAAAAAGTACTCGAAAAATAGCCGACAGTGTGAAGTTTCTCCTTTAACAGTATCCAAATGGGTCAAAAAATAATAATTGCTCTCAGATAAGTTTACTGGTTTTTAGGAATTATTATTATTATTTTTTTTTTTTGTATAGAGTTTGAATAATTTTCAATGTGTTAGGATCTAGGAGAGGAAATCTCAATCGCACTAGTGGGCCGCGTGCTTTGAGCTGTATTCAGCACAAAAGTAGTAGTTGTGGCTAATTGTGAACTTTTTTTTTTTTTTTTTTTTGACTTCGTCACAAATTTAACAAAACATTAATTTGCGTGTTAGATTAAGTTGAGTTTTTGTCTATTCTTAATTATAATTTAAATACTATTTTTCTATTTACTTTCTCGGTCATTGGCGTGCATTTCACATTAAAATAATTCTCGCAAGACAATGATAAAATTTCAAAATATTTTCTCCTCTTTTGAACAACATGGAAAAATATCGTCAAAGAAAGAAAGTGAAAAAAAATATTGTTATCAACTAATGGGTGCCTATTTTATTAAATGTATCTTTTTCAGAATCCAATATCTGGATATTCGGCTCCAACTTTGTGACACTGGAACTAATTCCACTTCCTGTTCTTATTCTTTGAACACACAACGGGCCACATGGACCAACGTCGCGGGCTGAATGCGGCCCGCGTCTTCACTGCGAATTGGTTTTCCCATTCCATGGGTGCTGTGAGTCCTAATATTGAACACAACAGCCCTGAACGAGATTTAACCGAACAATGTAGCAGGTGTCATGTCATTGAAGCCGAGAGTGCCTAAAAACTGGTGGATGAAGAAAATTTATCTCACCAGTCAGATGCCGTAAACATACAGCAGATAAATTTACTTTGCCTACCAGTTTATTCGCACTCTCAGCTTCAATAAGATGACTTCCGCATCTCACACGCTTAGTTCCGGTTCCAGTCTGCGAAATATGCAGCGAGGACGAAATCGTAGCTTCCGGATAGTTCAACCCGCCTGTCGGGTATGCTGCCTATAGTATTGCTATAGGTGCGCCAGCCTGATGCTGTAGACAATGCTAGTGTGCAAGTATATAGTGCGCGAAACAATATCAAATAAAGCTAAGTTTTGTTTGTAATGTTAGAAAATCGGAGAACTGACAAGAAGTCAGATTTCCGTTTACCTTGGTTAAAATTAAAATGACTTTTTTTTTTTAAATTACGGGTTGAACCATCTCGAATCTCGTTGCTAGAAACAGCATTGGGAAATTACTTTCCTAAATTGGTTTTAAGAGATGTTACATGTTTAACTAAAACCGCCGATTGTGTTATGTCTTTTTAATAATACCACGCATTATGATCTTTCGCATAAATTAGGATTTGAAACAAATTCTCTTTTTTTGATCACAAAAAAGCCTCTAGAACAATTACTGTGTTTGTCCACTGGGTTAATTCAAATAACCAAATTTTTCCCAAATAAAGTTCGAGTATAAAGGGTTTGCTCATTAACGGGTATTTATATTCTCCTGTTTCTGCTTTATTTTTTAGATTGATACTTCGTTCATTTTATGTATTTAGAGCAAGTTTTCACGGAATAAATGGACCTTGCTTCGCTCGAGTCTCCAATCTATTTAATGCTGCGTCTTCCCACGTTGTTCGGTATATTTTTTATATTTTTGTGTGCGATGGCTCAAAATTCTGCCGATGTTCTGCGAAATTAAAAACGCGCAATTCCATTTTACAATCAAAGACTTTTTATTCATTCCAAAATAAACCTGTAACATAGGTGCAACATTTATCAAACATATTCACATCATGTTTCTAGGTATGAAGTTGAATATTTACATTTCTATGAGGCTTGAATGATTATATGAGCAATCCAATAGGTTCATATTAGAAAAAGCAAAAAGTTCCATTACTTTTAATTTGTCATTATTCGGTTTACTAAAGAACGATCTATACGATGGACCAGCCAAACCTCATCCGTCTTTCTTAGGTTAATGCAGATAGACAAAAATCAATAAATATTTTTACTTTTTTTTTTCAAAAAAAAAAAAAAAAAAACGACCGTAAATCGCTTTTTGCCGCAACATAATCGGCTAAAAAGTATCGGATTACGGAAGAAAAGAGAACTTCAAAAATGAGTTGAGCTGGATAATCTCGATCTTTTCATTGTTCACCTTCCGTTACTTGATAAACCGTGACCTTGAAAGAAGCGTTTTCAATGTGGGGATGGTCCCTAAAACGTTTTTCGTTAATAACTCCTGTTCTACTGCACGGAATGCAGTGAAATTTCGTATCCTGGCTGTATTTTGCGGTCTAAACATAATTATGTAGCAAAAATTAGGGGTTCCCATTTGAAAATCAAGAGTTGGTGCTCATTTTGCTTTGTATATGGTCCCTTATCAAAATTTTACCTACGTAGTTTTAAAGAAGACTTTAAACTAAGTCGGATGACATCTTTTTTTCCTTTCTAGCATGAAAAATGGCCGAATAATTAAAAGTGTTTCGTTTTTTTTTTCTATGACTGTACATATTTGCAAATCTTTGTTTGCTTTGGCCATGTTTTCGAAGCTGCTTATGGAGTTTTCTTAACAAATCATAAAGGTGCCTAACTATTATATGATACCTACCTAAGTTTACTCTTAAGGCCATGTTTGCAATACTTCTTATGGAATTTTCTAATTAAATCCGAAAAGTGCCAAGCTGTTATGTTATACCTACTTAAGTTTTATCTAATGTTCGGGAAACACGACTGGCTACAAGCGGGAAGATTTCTGAATTTTTCAGGAGACTTCAAGGAGAATTTCAGATATGTTACTGAATTTTATCGGAAAACGTTTCTGATTTTTGTAAGGCATCTTACTGGTAGAAATTTGTCACATCAGCTGCCCATTATTTTCCAGGAACAATTCTGAATCGTTTTAACACTGATACTTACTGAATTTAATAAACGTAAGTATAGAAAGTAATGCTTTTACAGTAGAAAATTTAGTTAGTACTTTAGTAATAATTAGTTAGTTAGTAATTTAGTAGTCCTACTTCGGCCAAACACGACCATTCTCAATTCCCTGTGATTTAAAATCGACTGAACATTTTCCAGCATTGTTAAAAATATTGATTTGATCGTATAAAAATAATGAGTAAAAAATTATTTTCTATTATCAGCCACAGCAACGCGTGGCTGGGTCAGCTAGTTATTGCATATTTTTTTGTATCTAATAATTTGTGAAAAGATTATATTTTTGAACACTTTTTTATTGATGCAACTGTGAAAATGAATTAAAGAATACACTTAAAAATCAAAATCCTGACGTTTATCATACAAAGCTATACTGGGAACTTTATTATTCAGTTGAATGTTGAGCTCAAGGAAATTAACTGACTCATCCTTATTTATTTGTCTCAGCAGTAGTTCATGTGGGTAAATTTCTTTATGTAAACTGTGAAAATCATTGTTATTAAAAATAATAATATCATCAATATATCTGAATGCTTCTATACTGTTGTTTATTAAAAAAATAGATTCATAAAAATGCAAAAATAGGTTTGCAAATGCACTAGAAAAAGATGTGCCCATCGGTATTCCATTGGTCTGTCTGTAGAAATTGGAAGCATTGTATAAGTAATTCTCAAAAATACAAAATTTAACAAGGTTAATCCAAGAGTGTTTTTCTAAATTGATGTGTTTTTCATATCTGTCAAAAATTCTATTTGAAACATCGATTATGAGTTTGTGGGGAATGTTAGTGAAAAGATTTTCAAAGTCAAAAGTATTAATACTATGAATATGGTATTTACCACTGTTTATGAAATCCAGAACTTTCTAGTTATTCAGAAGTATAAAACTTTTTTCTTCTGCAATTTTGGCCAAGATATTTTTAAGTTTTTCGAAAAAAATGTAACCTGCTTGATTATTGTAGGAGTATGTTCCACTAGTAACGAATCTGAACTTTATTGGATTTTTATGAAACTTAACCGTTATAAAAAGGAAAGAAAAATAGAAATTGAGATGCCGTGTGTTTAGAATTTTGTCGAAGGCTAGGATTCTTTTCTTTAAACTGGACTCAGCTTCTGTGACTTTTTTGTATGTATTAATATTTGTATATTCCTTCTGAAGCATAAGTTTATAAAAAAAATTGCACATGATGGCAAAATTATTTGCCGCTTTATCAACTGTAGTTATAATAAAACTATTTTTTAGGTCCTCTATACTTTTTTTAAGTTTCAAAAAAGGTTTAATCAAAGTTTATCAAATATATCTTAGATAATTATCTAAGTTTATCAAAGATAATCTTCAGGAGATTCAGAACAACAACATAATTGATATAAAAAAAAGTCGCTAAAATGGACCTTTTAGCGACATTTTGAGTCCATTCCACGTCTAATTGTTGCACTTTGTCGGCCAAAAAAATGCTTTGACAAGATATTAGTAGATAGCCAACGAGTTTTGTCGCCTTAGTGTATATTTATGAAAAAAAAGGTACATCAGTGTATTTTTTGCTTTAATAATTACCTTTAATAAATACCAATAATTGCATCTTCATTTTATTGTGAGACTTTTGCATATTATCATTGCTGGTTTCACGAGTAATATTTCGAAACCTCATTAAAGCAATTCAAATTGACATTTCTGTGAAACCAGAAAAAGGGAGCTAAATTGAAGATCGTATCTTATGCAACGAAAACTTACTTATAAATTACCCAAGTAACTATGATCTGGTAATGAAAAATTATCATTCTAAGTTTATTGAAATAAGAAAACTGCAAAACAGAGCAGAAGTACCAAGCATTGCATATTACTTAGAATTAGTCATAAAACATAAAATTTTATTTATTTTATGAAAGCACTTGCAATGCAATAATTAAGGTTTTGTGAATAGATGTATTTTTAATCATTTCACTTAAGAAATGAGTAAAAAATTACTGAACTAAAATGCCACTTAATGGAAACAGAGGAATCTACTATTTAAAAAAACCCCACATTTTAAAAGCTTAGAAGAATATTTTTAGTTATGGTCAAAGTGCTCATTTTTTAACGCCGAAACTTTTTTTTTTGCAGGTAATTTATGAACAATGAGGGGTTTGCGATGAAAATTATTATTAAAAAGTGCGTCGCAAATAGTAACAGGTTTTTTAACCGCTGCTCTATTGAATTTAAAAATTTAGAAAGGAGAAAAACTTACACTCCTAAGTTATTTTCAAAGTTATATTTTTTCAATTTTGTAAGAAAAATGTCAAAGAAAGTCAAATTTTTGCCATTTTGTCCTTATTTGAGTTATTTGGGAACCAAAAGAAATCATCATAGGAAGCTAAAATTTTAATAGGAATCCATTGATATTGAAAACCATCTGTTGAGATCTTACGTGTTTCGAAATTCGAAAACTCCCTTTTCTTTTACTTCACTCTGCTACTTGTTTCTCTATCACGCATTAAAGCTAACTGTATAATTTTAAGCATGAAATAAGTAAAGAAGAAACAACGACAGTTCATCTTGATTCTCATATATCTCCATTCTAGAGCGCCAGTTCTTATCAGGTAGAGCGGGTGTTGTGTTTGAGAATAATAATCGAGTCGGTAAAAAACTTTTTCTTAGATGCGCTTTTTCTGCATTTTAAATTTTACATTGTTATTTATCCTCAAAAAAAGTCAAAAGTTTATTCGTCCTCTGCTGGTGCACAGAAGTAGTAAAATATAGTCGCTCTAATACGGGCCCCCTCGTAAGTGTCATGTGATACAATCATGGGAAACAAAATATAATCACTCTTTCGTTTAGAATACGGCCACTATATAAGGGGAGCTGACTCTTCCGACATTTTGGTTCCAAAACTATCGACGGACAAAATTAGTCTTTGTACAAAACCTCGTTACAGAAAGCTGGTGCACAAGTTTTGAATGTGTTGTCCGCTTCATGTTTGATTATTTTATTCCGTAAATGAAGAAGATTTAATTAATACAAAATTAAAACAAATAAGGAGTGAAAGATTTACCTTAGGTGACATTTTACTTAACTTATAATCCATTGTTTTACGACATAGCAACCAGCGAGTATTATATCGTATTTATAAATATTAGAAACAAGGTTGGATTCCAAGCCGTTTTGGAGCCAAAATGTCGGATAGGTCGGCTTGTCTCTTTTAAGGGGTTCTGGTTGAGAAGTAAGCTTACAACGAGTACGTTAAACTTGATGGTAAAAAAATTAATTATGTTACAATAGACACTTTTTTAGCATTCATTATTTTCTGTAGTCATCTTAGTTTGCATTTGAAAGAACAAATTCGGGCAAATGCTTATTTTAAAAATAAAGGCAATCAAAGACTTTTATACCTTCCGAAAACCCACTTTGCCCACGATGTAGGATCAAAGCAAAAAGGGGGTCAGGGCAAAGCGGCAGGGATTAAATATATAAGATTAAATCAACTTGGACGGTAACGTAGTTCGCAGGTTTGGTAGACAATGCCATCCAAATCAGTAGGCTCATGCTTAATTGTAGGAAGCTCAGTTTTTCTGCAGTTGATTCATGCTCAGTTTTCATCAGACCCAGGGAGCCCACTAGGAGACTGGGAGACTAGGAGACTAGGAGAGCCCGCATCATCTTCAGGCGCTGGGTTCCACTGTGGTTTGATCGGATTCTGACAGTAGGTACAGAAGAGCAACGTATAATACAAAGTTTAACCTATTCAATGCTAATCACATGATAAAGATTGCGCAAACGATTTTAAAATCTTAATTCATATTGCCATTTTCATTTGTTCATTTTATTTATTTATTTTTTAATGTGATACATTTTTAGCGTACTAAAATCAATCGAATGAACTTAACTAAATCGATCCAGATGTTAAAGAGAGCCTGCGATCTTTACTGTGAAGCTATATTTCCTTTAAAATATTATAAAGTTTGATAACAGACTTTATAGAAAATTTAAGAAGCCGCCGATTGTAGAAAGAACAAAACTTTCTACCAAGTTTTTAGCAAACATGCGAGAAATTTGCTTAAAAATCTATAGCAGCAATTTTTTCCAGTTCATAAACGTAAAAAGCTGGAACAAAAACTCCTTGTATTTTCAGTTAATCACTTCAAGCTTACGTATTACAACGAGCATCAGGAGTTATTTAGATTCTTTTATTTTTTTCAATAACTTTGACCTTTAAAATATCATTTTATATCAGGTGTTTGTTTTACTTTGTCTGCAAAGTAAAATCAAACATTTGTTCAAATAATTTAATTTTAAAAACATTTTTTTCCACGTCGTTTGACACCCTTACTTCCTCCATAGTATTGCATCTACAATAACTGAGTTATTTGAGTGTTTTTTCTTTCCAGCTGTTATTTTCTTCCTTTTTTTCCCAGGAGTTTTGCAGCAAGCAAGCTTCCGACCGACTTGAACATGATCAGATTAACTCCGAAACGTTTAAAAATACTAAAAACATTCAACTTTTACCTCTGCTTCATAGCGTTGGTGAGTTTTAAACTGATTTATTTATACTTTTATTTTCTGTACGTGTTCTTTTCTGAAAAACACTTACCTCTCATTAATATTTCCAACATTTCCTGATACGTCGTTAATAGAATCTGGAAATTTATTAAATGATTTCTATAAATGATTCACTCTGCGTTACAAATATTAAACCTTTTTTTTCTTTTTATGAAACTCTGAATGTAATGAGAGTAAGTGATTCTGTATAAACGAAACGTGCTAAATAAACTTGCATGTATCAAAACCAAAATGGTTTATTACGCACCGACTTTGTAGGAGAGACATGAGAAGTGAACTCTGATTTAAATGTCAACAAGACTTTGTTTTCTGTTTTTGAATTTTTATTTTCTAATTCTTCATCATGAAAGGCTGGTTTAACTTACAGAAAAGTAGATGCCTTTTGCCTCACTAAATATTTTAAATTTTTTACTGAAATGGTCACTAATTATCTGTCCAGAGCTTTACAAATATTATCATCAAACCCAGCAAAATGTACTTTGATGCAAGAAAGGACCGTTATAGATTCACAAATAGTTCATGTGGTATTTTTTTTTCGTGCCAGAAACAAAGCTTTTCTTTGAGAGCATTGTTTAGAGGCTACTACAAACTTATCAAAATAAGCTTAAAATATGATTTTTTGGAATAATGGTACGATGTACATAAACACACACACAAAAAAATACTGACCTATTATTTTCTGCCGAAGAAAACAAGATTCAGATATCTTAATCTAAAGGGCATGTTTCATATTGCAGTGTATTATTGGATGTATTAGTTATTAACACTTAAATGCCTAATTTGTCAAAAACCTTATAAAAAAGTTTATTTATTTATTTATTTTTATTTCTTGTTTAAATCATAGGATTGCAACTTTGTCACGAAAAAAAAGTGATCGAAATTTGTGGAACATGAATGCAATATAACATACGTTATCTACATGAAGAGTTGAAAGTATAAAAGCACGGAATAAAACTGATTTTTTTTTCTTTGGTTTTAATCAATGTTAAGGTTTTAAGTTGAAGGTATTAGAACAGCAGTACAGTCAGGGTAAAGAAAAACTAAACACTCGTTCGTGTTCGAATGCAATTAACGTGTAAGAAGTCATTTTTTTTGGAAATAATGTACTACTCTATATAATTATGTTATTTAATAATTGCTAAGGGGTCGTCTTCATATTAAAATATGCATCAACTTCAACATATTCTACGAGAACCCCAATTTTTAAAGCATATTTATGATTAACATCATCATTTCCCTTTTGTATACCAACATTTGTTAAATTTGCTCCGGTTATTGCTTTACAGTTAAATTCAGAAAACAACATCTTGTAATGTTAACAAGATTTTTGATACTTTGGCATATAATACCTAAACCAATAAGGGTACAGCAAAGATTAACTTTTTATTTGAAAGTATGAAAAAACCCCAAAATAAAAACATCATTTACGACACAAAAAATAAAATTAATATCTGCAACAAATATGATCTGAAACTACATTATGTTTTGATGGAATCGCAATCTAGAAGAGATTTGATATGGACATCCAAAATTTGAGCATCCAAACTATTCATTAGATTTTATGACATGCTAAAAATATCGATTCTGCTTCCGTTTGAGCGGCCGTAAAATTCTGCTAACTAAAACAGTTTGCAGAACTTTACGGCCAGTGGAAGTTTTACCATCAGTGGTAGTTGATATCTGTATAAAGAATGATGAAAGCTGGTCAACAGATGACTATATACTACAGAAACTGAGGTAAAATCTAGGGTAGAAAATGATATCTATAGGCCTTTTCCTTCATTGGTTGAGCACTATTTTTTATTACTGTGCACATTACCCACAAAACTAACAAACTGTTATCTTGAACTACAGTGGTGGTAAAAAAAAAATTGCATCCACCGCGCCGCAAAAGAGAGGAATATCATCCCGACTACGTTCAACACACAGTCAAGCATCCCGTATCCCAGAAGATTCGGGGATGTATTTCTGATCAAGGAGTTGGTGAGCTTCACTTTGTGCAAGGAACAGTAAACGCTAAGGTGTATATTGGCATTTTGGAGGAGAAATTGCTTCCTACTATCCGGGATCACTTTACTTCAATTCCAAACGTCATTTTCCAGGATGATTCTACTCCGTGCCATAGGGCAAAACTGGTAAGTAACAATTTAAAAACCTTTATCCTGCCATTAGACTTAAATTGACATGGGGTTAAATATTTTTTTTCCCTATAAACTCACACGCAGGTTCAGAAATGGAAAAATGAGCATGGGGTCAGCAATTTGCCTTCACTGTAAAAAAATTCCGAAACGTTACTGGGTATTTCCATGTTATGTTTCGGGATTTTAATGGTTTTTATACACTTCTTGGAAAAATCAAGTATCATTGTCAAAAAGTTTCCTGAATTGCTACAAGTCGCACGAATGCAGAGACTGTTGCGAAAAATATTTTTAGCTAACAGCTTGAAGATTAACTGAGCGTATTTATAAAGTGTATCGACTTCAGCTCGATTACGGCCTGTCCACGCTAATTAAGCTTCCATAGGGAGCGAATAAGTATGGACTACGTTGCTTTGCAAGAATTGTTGGCGAGTAAAATTCTCGTTACTTACCAGCAATTCTGGCTTAGTTTTGGCCATGTTTGCAATAATGCTCTTGGAACTTCCTGATAAATCAAGAAGATGCCGAGCTATTATATTATACCTTCTTAGGTTTACTCGATTTTTCTAGAGACATGACTGGCTTTTAACGTGAATTTTTCAGGATGCTTCCAGGATAATGTCAGGAAGGTTACTGAGTTTCAGCGAAAAACGTTCCTGGATTTTGCAAGATATGCTGCTGGCAGAAATTGGGCACATCAGCTGCCCATTATTTCCCAGGAACGTTCCTGAATCGTTTTTACAGTGTTGGCCCGGAAACAGCCCCGATCTACGTAAACAGTTATCGGGTTCCTGCTGTTAATTGATTATTTTATCAGTTTTGCAGAATTTCACATACATTCATCGTTAATCGGTCAACCAAAACTTCTCATATAATCCCATTGTTGTGAAAATGTGAGGGTGATGCAATTTTTTTTTACCAACACTGCACTGTAAAAACGATTCAGAAACGTTCCTGGAAAATAATGGGCAGCTGATGTGCCCAATATCTGCCAGTAACATATCTTGCAAATTCCAGGAACTTTTTCCGCTAGAATTCGGTAACCTTCCTGATATTATCCTGGAAGCCTCTTGAAAAATTCAGAAATCTTCCCGTTTAAAACCAGTCGTGTCCGTGGGAATAATATCTTGGCATTTTTCTGATTTATCCAGGAAGTTAACAGAGTATTATTGTAAACATGGCCACAGTAGAAAGTAAGTAACGAGAATTTTACATGCTTGCAAATCTAGCAAAGCAATGCAGTCTACACTTTTGCTCTCCTATTGGGAGTATAATTAGCATGGACGGGCCGTACTTGAAGTCAAGTCGATACACTTTATAAATGCGCTCAATTAATCTTTAAACTGGGAGCTAAAAATATTTTTCACAACAGTGAAAAGTCTGCATTCTTGTGACCTTGTAGCAATTCAGGAAACTTTTTGTCAAAAATACTTAATTTTTCTAGGAAGTAGATAAAAACCATTAAAATCCCGAAACGTGACACGGAAATACCCAGTAACGTTTCGGAATTTTTTTAGTGTGTATTAACTCAAACTTGCACTAAAACACAAATCATGTACAGTCATAGAAAAAAAAAAAACGAAACACTCGATCGCATTCAAAGACTATTGACACTAGAGACACGTGTGAGGTGTCATTGTTTCAGGAATAAAAAGTTCTACATAATTAAGTTAAAAAATTATTGTTAAGGGGTCGTCTTCATATTAAAACGAGCATCAACTTCAAATTTTTCAATGAGAACCCCCTTTTTTATCACATATTTGTGATGAGCATCCTTTTTTAACTTTGTATGCAAAGTTTTGTTTAATTCGATCCAGCCGTTACTTCAGAATTGAGTTTTGAAAAATTCCTCTCGTAATGTTAAAACGTATTTTGATATTTTTACTCATAACACAAAAACTAGATTAGGCAAGGCAAAGATTGTTTTTTTATATCAAAATATAAATCGACCCAATAATAAAAACATAATTTACAACACCTAAAATGTAATTTTAGTTTTTTTATGAATTATTTTAATATTTTTTGAAAAAAATATGATCTGAAACCATAATAAATTTTAACAGAAAAACAATCTAGAAGAGCTTTCTTGCGGGAATCCAAAATTTGAGCTCAAAATATTCAGTAGTTTTTGCACTATGCTTAAAACTTCATTTTTTCTCACTTTAGGGGACCGTATACTTTTTTAAAACAGAAATTATGAAAGTTGGTTTCTTCGTAAAAAAGGAAAAAAAAATGTTCAACAAAATAAGCAAACCAATTATAACGTGGTTTTTCTACATTAGAGTTACGTCTATGAATTTTTTAAATGCATAAATTTATTCGCTGTCTCTGCAGAAAAACAACTCAATATTGCAACCGTCAGTTTTTTGTGGATATCATTCAAACGTCAATGTGTAAATAATGCGAAACACTACTTTATTGTTTAATAAAAGAATATTTTATAGAACTTTTTTAATTAAAAGCTACACTTAAAATAATTCTGTTTTTTTTTTTTTTTTTGCAATAGACAGTGTAGAATTAATGGCTCTTCCCGGTAATAATTTGCTAAAAGGAAAAACTATTGCCTTGTCTAAATCGGGAATAAGCAGTCGAAAAATAGCCGACAGTGTGAAGTTCCGCCTTTAACAGTATCCAGATGGGTCAATAGGTAATATTTGCTCTTAGATAAGTTTACTGGTTTTTAGGAGTTATTATTATTATTATTTGTAAAGTGTTTGAATAATTTTCAATGTGGTGGGGGAGGAAATTTTAGCAGCAGTAGAGGGCCGCGTGCTTGAGCCTCATTCTGCACGAAAGTAGTAGTTGTAGCTAATTGTGAACTTTTTTTTTTTTTTTGACTTCGTCAAAAATTTAACAAAACATTCATTTGCGTGTTAGATTAAGTTGAGTTTTTGTCTATTCTTAATTATAATTTAAATACTTTTTTTTCTATTTATTTTCTCGGTCATTGTCCGTGCATTTCACATTACAACTATTCTCGCAAGACAAAGATAAAACTTCAATTTTTTTTTTTAATAACTCGGAAAAAAAGCGACAAAAAAAAAGAGTTATAAAAAATTATTGTTATCAACTACTAGATGCCTATCTTATTAAATGCATGTTTTCAGAATCCAATATCTGAATATTCGGCTCCACCTTTATGACACTGGCACTCGAATTCAACTTTCTGGTCCGATTCTTTAAGCAAACAACGGGCCACATGGACCAGCTGCGAGCGTTTTGGCTCGCATCTCCACTGCAGTGAGTCCTAATACTGGGCACAACAGCCCTGCACCGAACATCTGGTTTGACCGAACAATGAAGCAGGTGTCATGTCATTGAAGCTGAGAGTGCCTAAAAACTGGTGGATGAAGAAAATTTATCTCACCCGTGAGATGCCGTAAACATACCGCAAATAAATTTACTTTACCTACCAGTTTATTCGCACTCTTAGCTTCAATGAGGTGACTTCTGCATCTCGCACGATTAGTTTCGATTCCTGTCTACGAAATCCGTAGCAAGGACGAAGTTGTAGTTTCTGGATAGATTAAACTGATCTGTCCCGGGTTTGCTTCATGTAGTATTGCTGTAGGTGCGCCACCCTATAGTCTCACACTATAGGAAATGTTCATTTGCAGGTATATAGTACGCAAAACAAAATCAAATAATACTAAGCTTTGTTTGCATGTGCTAAGTTACAAAATCGGAGAAATGACAAGAAGTCTGATTTCGGTTCGCCTTGGTTTAAGCTAAAATAACTTTTGTCTTTTAAAATTACGGGTTGGACCACCTCGAATCTCATTGCTAGAAATAGTAGTGGGAAATTACTTTCCTAAATTGCTTTTAAGAGCCATTACATGTTTAACTAAACCGCCAATCGTGTTATGCTTTTTTAATATACCACGCATTATGATCTTCCGCATCAAATTTCGATTTGAAACAAATTCTCTCTCTCTTTTTTTTTTTTTTTTGATTACAAAAAAGCCGCTAGAACAATTACCATGTTTGTCCACTGTGTTAATTCATATAACCAAAATTTTACCAAATAAAGTTCGAGTATGAACAGTTTGCTCATTAACGGGTATTCATATTCTCCTGTTTCTGTTTTATTTTTCAGATTGATACTTCGTTCATTTTATGTATATAGAGCAAATTTTCACGAAATAAATAAACCTTGCTTCGCTCAAGTCTCCAATATATTTAATGCTGCGTCTTCCCACGTTGTGCGGTATATTTTTTACATTTTTGTGTGCGATGGCCCAAACTTCTTTCGATGTTCTGCGAAATTAAAAACGCGCAATTCCATTTGACATCAAAAGACTTTCTATTCATTCCAAAATAAACCTGTAACATAGCTGCAATACATTTATCAAACAAATTCACATCATGATTCTAGGTATAAGGTTTGATATTTACATTTCTTTGAGGCTACTTTGCTGAATGATTATATAAGCAATCGAATAGGTTCATATTAGAAAAGGCAAAAAGTTCTATTAATTTTAATTTATCCTTATTCGATTTACTAAACAACGATCTATACGATGAACCGGTCAAACCCGGTCTGTCATTCTTAGGTTAATCCTGCTAGACAAAAATCTGTAAATATTTTAACTTTTTTTTTTTTTCAGAAAAAAAAAAAAAAATTTCGACCGTAAATCGCTTTTTGGCGTAACATTGCCGGCCCAAAAAGTATCGAATTACGGAAAAAAGAGAGAATTTCAAAAAAAAAAACTTGAATTGAGCTGGATAATCTCGATCTTTTCTTTTTTTACATTCCGTTACTTGATAAGCCGTGACCTTGAAAGAAGCGTTTTCAATGTGGTGACGGTCCCTAAAACGTTTTTCGTTAATAACTCCTGTTCTACTGCACGGAATGCAGTGAAATTTCGTACCCTGGCTGTATTTTGTGGTCTAAACATAATTATGCAGCAAAAGATAGGGGTTCCTATTTGAAAATCAAGAGTTGGTGCTCGTTTTGCTTTGTATATGGTCCCTTATCAAAATTTTACCTATGTAGTTTTAAAGAAGACTTTAAACCAAGTCGGATGACACCTTTCTTTCCTTTTTAGCATGTATACTGGCCGAATAATTAAAAGTGTTTCGTTTTTTTTTTCTATGACTGTACCATTCAATCTCCTTTTCTTCTTTTTACCAGGGAATGTTAATGGCCATACCAGGACCGACTCTGTTGGATTTACAGCATCTAGTAGGCACAGATACGAAAAGTATTGCCTTTATATTTACTGCAAGATCCATCGGGTATTTAACTGGAGCTCTAGCAGGTTAATAAATCTTTCATTTATATTTCAATCCGTTACTTAACCAACTAGTTTTATTAATTGTGTTTAACTACTTTACACTTTAAGTTATTGAAAGGTCTGACTACGTTGGGTTTAAAGTTTGTTCTTAAATGATATATCGGTCTGATTTTATAAATTCGCAAATTCATATCATAAAAAAAAAGCTTTATTCATAGAAATAGATAGTCATAATTTCAAGACAAATGTGTTTAGATTGGAATAAACTTTACTGGAAGTAATTAAAAAAAATTTTTAAGTTCTCCTCACAATGTTTTACATACTCTGTTTCATAAACGTCAAAAAATGCTGAAATGTTGTGAACGATGAAAATGTTGAAATTTTGCTACCGTTGTGAAAACCTTTTACTTTTTATTTCATTTATTTGTTTGAATACACCCGAAACAGAACCGAATGAGAAATACATGTAAAGTTACAAGGGAAGTAAGCCCAAAACGAATACGTTAACTTTGATAAAAATAATAAAATAAGTTTTTTTTTCATGCAAAACACAATTTTTGCATGACGTTAAAAATATTTTTTCCTGTTTCCATTAAAATTTATCTTCTTTCCTGTATTCTGATTACTCTAGAATGGATCATAATATGTCCGTGTTGGTTTTAAGTATTTATTTTGTGACATTTATTAATGTTATTTAAGAAGTGGCTTTCCATTTTGCGAGTTAGATTTGAGGTTATAGGTGGATAAAATGAGATCATGTGCTAGGGCAAAGGGGGAATTTACCCGTTTTGCCTTTTTCTGTGCAAATTAGTTGAAAACTTATCAGTTCAGCTTATTCTGTAAGTGGTCAGGAGTACAAAAAGAAAACACCTTTGCCGTCGTGAGATTCCGATTACATACGTCACCAAGTGTAACTGGCAAACAATATTCTACCTCTATCCCAAACCACATGGACCTGATGGTAACTGAACCTGAAGCAACTGCAGAAACACTTATCTTAAATAGGCCTAGTGATTTGGATATCATTGTCTGTCAAAGCTGTGAGCTACGTTACACTGTTAAAACCAGGAGTGCCACAGGGGTAAAGAGTTTCACCCTGGGGTGAAGAAACAGTGCCTCATGGTGCAACAGAGGCTAGGAAGTGTGGTCAAGGTGCTTTTGGTTCCTCAGTGGGTCAACGACGTTAACAAAAGTGCTAAAAGACCATTTAATAGGAGAGCAATCGTTGCGCATGCGCTCTGACTTATCGTCCAACGACAACTTCAGTTTGAATGGCGAACGAAAGAAGTTGCAATGATGTTTACTTTCACATTGAATGAAGTACAAAACTGAAATTTTCGTGGATTAATCTTCGAAATCTCGCGTAAGTAAAGGCATTTGATCATATTGTAGCACTTAGAGCTTTCGAACATATTTAAAGTGTTTGAAGTATGTTGACAACTGCTTATTGTTCCGTTTACCTTATTAAATGTTTAATATCTTGCTATTTATATCCTGCAAAACTGTTACCTAAAACTATCTATCAGTTACTATCTTGAACAACAACAACATTAAAAATAAAAACGTTTGAATCAGCTGATAATTGAATAGCTAATTCCGGAATAAAAATGCATCAACGTAAGCAGCCTATATACCAATGTCTATTTTTTCTCAATGAAATAACTACGTTGAGGAAACGAATAGAGCAGCAAAGGCGGGGGGGAAAAAAAAACCTCGTGAAAAGAAATCTCTCTCACTAAGTGTTAGACTGATGAGTTTCATATCACATCGTGTTTTGGTTAACGTATCTTTCTTAGGCGTTATTGCATGAAGCGAATGTAGTTATCTACTCGGTTTTATTTTTTATTTGATGGAAAACTTGACATTGGAAAGATAGGGCTTTTAAATTAGTATTTATCTTGTACGCATAAGGATACTCAAATATCGAATCTTATAATAAGTATTGTTATGTTACGCTCGATTAAAATTTTAAACGTTTATGAAACGCTTTTATTTTCCCATGATTCTAATCTAATGTTTCCTAATATTTCTGGTTGTTCCGGCAAATGATTGATAAATACCTTCCCTGTTCATTTTCAATACGGATCATGCAGTAAAAGTTGTCAACAACATATTAATTACTGAGCAATCCAAGTGTGAATATAAGAAAGTTAGTGCACGAACAGACAAATAAAAGTCATGAACACTTCTAAACTATGTTCGAAAGTTGAAATGTGATCAAATGCCTTCGTATATATAAATCAAAATAAATAAAACACAATTGTATTCAAAAACGCACACAACACGGCAGGGGGGGGGGAATCTCTATAGGAAGCAATAAAGGTGTCATTTTTCTCACCCAGGGTACCATCTTTCACCTACAGTGCACATTGGGTGAAGGGAGCCAGTTTTTCACCCTCGCTAAGAGTGCAATTTCGGCTCCGTATTGGGTGCCGCTGGTGAACAAGCGATTCACCCCAGAAAGGTGCCAAACGCAACCTGTAGTTTTGACAGTGTATTGTCTAAGTTGATTTAATCTCCTTATAAGTTCCTACCCACTTTATTGAACCTACTACATGGGCAAAGTGGGTTTTTGGAACAGTTAGGTGTTGTTATGACTTTCATACTAAAGGGTCTTTCAATTGGAGTGGGTAGATGTTGACGGCCTGTGACGGCTATATTGTTTTGGTTACTGCTTTTCAATCTTCAAAATTGTTTTTCTGTCACTTATGGCCAATCACCATGCCAAGTTTAATGTCATTGAGCAGCACGCTTAAATGATAAACCTTTATTATCAAAATTAGTGTTCGTTAGTGCAAGCGTTGTGCGCTTTGCGCTCATTTTACGATAGATGCGGTGGCCCTTCACAGCCCCATATTAGACGACAGTAATCGACACGAGGTTCACTAGGTGACAATGAAACACAAAGAGTTACTGTTTATTGTGGATTTTGTGCCAGCGGCGGCATTGGTCCATGACGACATGTAACTCCAGCAGGACGGGGCCACGAACCACACTGCGGATGCCACGATGGACATTCTGCGTGATCGATTTGAAAAAATGGTTATCTCTCAGAGGTGACTTGAGTTGGCAACAAAGATTGCAATTTGACCTAGCTATAATTTTTCTTGTAGGGTTTCTTGATGTCAGAGGCCTATATAAATAAGCCCGAATATACCGATGCCCTTAAAGCCCAAATAACAGAGGTCACTACTCAAATCCAGCCGGGTCCATGAAGCAGAGTCATTGAAAATTGGATCACTCGGATATGTGCCACCGTGAGAAACTGCGGTTGACATTTTAATGATGTTATACATCATACAAAATAGCATTCATGGGATGTTTAAATAAAAAAAAAAGAATCTTGTTGATACCTCCCACACAACTTGTTTTATTCTATTTCAACATATACATGCTCTTGTTGAAAGATCCTTTAAAAACAAGAATTTTTTTGACTTTGTTCTTTTAAATGTAAACAATGATTACTAAAGAAAATCGTGAATGCTTAAGAAACTACCAAATGTAAACATAAACTATATTTTTTACTATCAAAGGTAACTTACCTGCTTTGGACTTACTTTCTCTTTGCGAAACATTTTCTGAATTGTAGCACGTTACATGAGTACAACTTCTCACTGAATTGAAAAATATTTTTAGCTGCTAGTGTGAAGATAGACTAAGTTTCTTTGATACGGGGTGTTCCACATCTAGCACCATTTCAACAGTGTCAGATGGATTACTCTTCAATCGAGGGTAAAACGACGTCTGTGGATACGGGACCCTTGGAGGCAAATTAGCTGCTTGGTCTAATTCTGCCATTGCATCGGCCATGTATTCTGAAACGCTGAAGAAATATCGAGCTAAATCCGGACAGTGCCAAACTATTCCTCCAAACATACCAAATATTCGCGGAAGGTTCCTGATTCATTCCAGGAACGTGACTGGCTTTTACGCGAAAGGTTTCTAAATTTATCAGAAAGATTACAGATAAATTTCAGGATGGCTACTTACTTTTAAAGGGATGCTGTCCGGATTTTTGCCAGATATGATATTAAAAAGCAGGCACACTAGCTGCACACTGTTTTCCAGAAAAAATCCTGACATTTTTTTTCAGTTAATGCCATCTTTCGACTTCCAAACTTTTCAATCAAAACAAGTATAAATTTAGGATTGGTGTCATTGGGACGCACACACAGCGAAACTTATTTTTTTGTGGTTGTATCTTCGGTTGGTACCATTGGGAAGAAATGAAAGGTGGAGAGAGTAAAGCCTTTTATTCTTGAAGCAAAGATCCTGCGCCACATGATAGCATTTGAAGTAAAGTATTTGAAGAAATCAGGTTTCTTTCACTAGTTTTACTCAAAACGTGCCGTCAATTCATCGTAGTTGAATCGTGTGACTTGGGATACTTGTTATAGATTTACCTAAGCCAATGATTGAACTTGCTCCCTCCAGTAATTAATTCCTGCTCTTAGGTTGGTTCCCCCTAAAAGCTCTGAAAAGGTTCCATTTAGAAAGAAACAGAGAATGTTTAAGTTGGTATGCGACTTGATAATTTTAAATACAGCCTGATCAACCCTAAAGTTTCAGAAAATAGATAAACATCTTGATAAAATTTGAGCAGTTAATCCGATGACTTTCTCGGTTTTTTTCAGTTTTTTAGAGTAGAAATCGAGGCAGAATGGTTAGATTTTTCTGATTGGATATTTGTTTTATAAAATAAATGACAGTAAGCCTATCTATCAACCAATGGTCAAATTTAATACAGCATGAAGCTGAACTAGAAATTAGTTATCCGGAAAATTGAGCAGAAAGGTAGGTAACTGATGAATATTTGAAAGAACAAAAGTTGTAATAGTTGAAGATGCCTGAAAAATGCAAAAACCTGCAAAAAAAAAAAAAAAAGTCATCAAGATTATGAGAAGTTTCAACTAAAAGGGGGAAATCTTTCAAGTCAAATCTTAAGAAACTTTCATATTTCTCAACAGTACTTCTGAAGAATATAAAGGCGAAAAACATACGGGTTTTGGATGTCCATAGAAGTAGTTGACGTAAAAGTCTTACGATCATGAGAAAAAAAACGCAGAAAAGTAGCTGGCATTTATCAGACTGAACAAATCTATTTTGAGACCTCCAGCATCGCCAGGTAATTCTAAGGTTACATGTTAACAGGTAAATAATAAAGGATAAAACTAGGCAAGTCTTGATTTTAGTTTTGCCACTCATCTAGAACTTAGTCTATATTGATTTACTTTTCTGTGTCTGATTGTTACTCTTTTGAATGAAGAAGAAAGAAAGAAAGATGATCGAAGTAGCAAAAAAAAAAAAAAAAAAAAGCGAAAGAAGAATAAGAAAAGCAAAATAATAATAATAATAATAATAATAATAATAATAAAAAGAAAAAAAGAAACCACGAAAAATATGGTCGAGAAAGTCAAGAATTTGACGCAGGTAAACTTTCAGTATTGTTGGATGTCACATTTTAAATAGATGTGTAGAAGGAATTTGTTTTTTACTTCAACGCAAATATTAGAGCAATATCCACATAATTTAACAGTCAGTAAGCCTGCAGTATAAGTCTACTAGGAGAAGAGTTCGCAGTAAATATTATGAACTAGGAGACTCCACTTCCTGCCAAAAGTTCACCTGCTTTTTAGTTCACGGAGTAAGCACCAAACTGAAACACTTGAATTTGTTGAAATCTATTTCAGTTTTACTTGATTTCCTTTACCTTAGATTTTACATACTGATCTACTTCCTTATTTGTGACGTAGATAAATACCTACGTAAGAAGCGAAGCAGTATGTTAAACATATAAAAAACTGCAGTAAAATTTGTTATAGCCATTGAGAAGAGATAAAATGGAAGTAGTGAAGACTTTCATTCATGAAACCAAAACCCCAAGTCACGTGATAGATTTAAAGCTAAGCATTGGAAGAACTCAGGGTTCTTTCGCTTATTTCACGCAAAACGTGCCAACCATTCGTCTTTGTTGCGTCGCGTGACTTAGGGTCAGCTTTTGCTAAGCCAATGACTGGACTCGCTCCCTCCATTTTAATTCCTTCTCTAAGGTTATAGCCTTATCCGATTACCGAGCTTACCGTTGACTCCCGTGGTTTATAGAATCATCTGAATATGAACCTTTAGCGCTCACTCCCGCGGTTTAGAGCGCGCGTACTAGATTCCCCACATCCCGGGTGTCTGTTGGATCACTAGATGAGAGCGGTTTTAATTATTTCTATAACTCAAGTTAACAATAATACTGGTGGCTATGAATTAAGGTTATGCCTTATAAAATCTAATGAATTTTTTTTCCTACAATTGAAATTGATTAACTGTTTTGATTGCTAACAAACTATTATTTCAGTTGTCTAAAAAATATTTATGCACCTACCCGTTTGAATTTTAGTGCACTGAACGTAAGGTGCTTCTTCTGAAGCAACTAAACAATTAGAGTCTCATAGTGTCATTTGGGATAAAATGGCCAGTAAAGTGAGTAAATAGTTTTGGCAAAATATTTTTTTAATTACGTGTGTGACTGAGTGATAACCTAGAGAAAAAATCTCCCAATCCCCTATCCAACGAGACTTATGGCGATGAGTCACGGCGGAGCAATTGATGTTCTCTGAAGTTTAAGGACTGCTCTGTGGAAAAAAAACAAACTTGTTATAGATGAAAAAGAACCATATTTTAAACAATAGAAATGAATTTGGGAATAAACCAGGAACTTAGAAGTACATTGAGAATTTTTAGAGTCAACAAGCTCCACCCGTTTACACGTTGAAATATTAGTCCTATGATTATATATAAGATTTTCTTCGGGCAATATCATTTCTGAAAACTCCTGTATGCTCTGAGTAATTAAGTCACGACCCCTTTGTAACTTCATTTTTTAACAACTTATAATTTACATTGTAGCAAAATTTTTACCGCATGTAAAAGTCATTTATGTATATTTTACCATTAGGATAAAATTATAACCTAAATTTCACGCTTCGTTACACAACCGTTTTAAAAATTCTTTTCACTCATATCCGAAATCAATGGATAAAATTTAATTCAAATCAACTTTGCTTTCTTCGTTGCACATTTAACTCCATTTCGAAACATGACATTTAATCGCATACATATACACTCTTAAAACTACAGGTTGCGTTTGGCACCTGTCAGGGGTGAAACGCTTGTTCACCAGCGACACCCGATAGAGAGCCGAAATTGCACCCTTAGCAAGGGTGAAAAACTGACTCCCTTCACCCAACGTGCACCGTAGGTGAAAAGATGGTACCCTAGGTGAGAAAAATGGCACCTTTATTGCTTCCTATAGAGATTCCCCCCCCCCCGTGTTGTGTGCGTTTTTGAATACAATTGTGTTTTATTTATTTTGATTTATATATACGAAGGCATTTGATCACATTTCAACTTTCGAACATAGTTTACAAGTGTTCATGACTTTAATTTGTCTGTTCGTGCACTAACTTTCTTATATTCACACTTGAATTGCTCAGTAATTAATATGTTGTTGACAATTTTTACTATAATCCGTACCGAAAATGAACAGGGAAGGTATTTATCAATCATTTGCCGGAACAACCAGAAATATTAGGTAACATTAGATTAGAATCATAGGAAAATAAAAGCGTTTCATAAACGTTTAAAATTTTAATCGAGCGTAACTTATCAATACTTATTTATAAGATTCGATATTTGAGTATCCTTATGCGTACAAGATAAATACTAATTTAAAAGCCCTTCTTTCCAATGTCAAGTTTTCCGTCAGATTAAAAATAAAAACGAGCAGATAACTACATTAGCTTCATGCAATAACGCCTGAGAAAGATACGTTAAAACACGATGTGAAACTCATGAGTCAAACGCTAAGTGAGAGATTTCTTTTCACGCAGTTTTTTTTTTTTCCTCCGCCTTTGCTGCTCTGTTCGTTTCCACTACGTAATTTCATTGAGAAGAAATAGACATTGGTATATAGGCTGTTTACGTCGATGCATTTTTATTCCGGAATTAGCAATTCAATTATCAGCTGATTTAAACGTTTTTATTTTTAATGTTGTTGTTCAAGATAGTACTGATAGATAATTTTAGGTAACAGTTTTGCAGGATATAAATAACAAGACATTAAATGTTTAATAAGGTAAACGGAACAATAAGAGTTGTCAACATACTTTAAACGCTTTAAATATGTTCGAAAGTTCTGAGAGCTACAATATGATCAAATGCCTTTACTTACGCGAGATTTCGAAGATTAATCCACGAAATTTTCAGTTTTGTACTTCATTCAATGTGAAAGTAAATTTCGTTGCAACTTCCTTCGTTCGCCATTCAAACTGGAGTTGTCGTTGGACGATAAGTCAGAGCGCATGCGCAAGGAGTCGCTCTCCTATTGAATGGTCTTTTATCACTTTTATTGACGTCGTTCACCCACTGAGGAACCAAAAGCACCTTAACGACACTTCCTAGCCTCTGTTTCACCCAGAGGCACCGTTTTTTCACCCTTGGGTGAAATTCTTTACCCCTGTGGAACTCCTGGTTTTAACAGTGTACGATTTCGTTGATTATTCACTAGATCTTATTATTATTATTATTATTTACTTACTTATTTATTTTTATTTTTTTGGATAAAAGTAATTATTTTTCATAAGCAAGAACTGTTACATTTGTTTAATAATCTTTGTATATAAATTTACAGGTGGTGTGGTGTTTGACTACACAAAAAGCAAATTGGCACTCCTGACAGGTGGAAGTATACTGGCAACAATAGCAACTTTTTGCGTTCCATGGAGTACAAGCCTTAAAATGCTTATTGGATTGATGGTTCTTATCGGACTGTCACTTGGAGCACTAGATACAGGTAACTTATAAAGCACAGTGAGGCAGTGATAAGTAAAGGGATGTTAGTGAACTATTTAAAGTTTCGAGTAAATCGCATTTAAAGTTCAGATCCTAGCTAGGCTTTCATTAAAAAAAAAAATCTAAACCATTCTGTACAACATCACCTACCAGGATTAATAGTACTATCTCTTGCCCCAAGACGGAGGGGAGGTTTACCTATTATGTATACTGGTAATCTCCAAATTTTTAATTTTGTCACTTACATCCCTTTGCTTCTCACTGCCTCATATATTAAATCCAATTGGTTGACAACTTACTTTTTCCAGCCCGAGAGATTTTTTTATTTTTTATTTATTGACGAAAAGGGAAGTATTTGAATTTTTATGTTCACCCTGAATGTGGATAGTAGTTAATTAATAAGTATTTGTTTCCTAAATTTAAAACGAAAAACGTCTTAATGAGGCTTTAAGCCTTAAATATGACCTTATGCTTCCACTAAGTCATACAAAAGATATAAGTTATTTTCGCCAAAAGACATTGATTACGATAAATATTTTGCGCTTCACCAGTAATCTCAGGCAATGATCATCACCAGAAAAACATCCGTTTTCCCGAAGTACAAATTCAATCTTTTCCAGAATTTATAAATTGAAAATGAGCTCAAAAATGTAGATAAGCTCCCCCCCCCCCCCTCCTAAAAGAGTCTTTAGCACTATATCTTCAAATTCCCAGAATTATCCCATTGTATAAATCAATGAAAGTTTAAATTATGATTGCTGCGCACTTTCATCAAACTGAATTATATGAACAACTCTTTTTTATCGGTTTGTTGTTAAATAATTAAATCATTGTGTTGGAAGCTTAATAGGGTGGGTGCACCAGTTGTGGCCTCTTTCACATTCAAACAAGAAATACTAAAAATGTTGACGACACCAAATAATCCTAAAACTTGTTTTATACTCTGAAGAGCTTTCTCAAAACTATGACTGTGAGAGGTCTAGAACGTTTCCTCTGTCTAGATGTAGGATACACTTGTCTGAAAGTCAGTGTCTTTTTTACTACTCATTGTTAAAAAAGTGTTTCTTCTTAATCTACTTACAGCAACATTAGTTTTACATATTTTTAGCTATTGTAAAGTGTTTCCTATCAAGGTAAGATCAAATTTCTGTGTCATCTGTGTGTTCTCTATTTTTCTTCATTTTGTATCTTATGTGTATAAAACAGTCTGGCCGAAACTGAATCATAATCCGTATATTTTGTTAGTTGTAGCCATAGCTGTGGCCACAGCTAGGTTATTTGCTCGTTCAGTTGTGGCCTTCAAGTAAAGAGGAAACAATCTTTTTAATTACTTTTCGACTTACAAGAATATTATAACCACACCAGTAAAAACATATGTATCTCTACACGTAGCTTGCAATCCCTGCTGATTGGTTCTCAGAAAATTTCTTCGAATTTAATTTATTTTATTATGGGATCAAAAGCTTATTCTACATCACGCTTCTTTGTCAGCTTGTCTTTTAAGCACCTCTCCGTGAGGCCGTTTACCCGATGAAAGCTTTCTCTAGAATAGTTCAAGGTAGTAGCTGTAGGGCCAGGGGCGTGCACAAAAATTTTGGGGCCCGTCACTGATGACTTTTACGGATCGCCCTCCATATTGTTTGCCCCTACGTGCCTACATCTATTTCACCTCTCATTTAAAAAATTTCGCGCCTTCTTCAGGATCGGGCCCGGACTAACAGATGTCCCTTATTCCCCCCGGCCCCCTGTTCAAGCTCCTATGCAATCAATTCAGGAAATGTTTTGACAAAGATAATTGATTTTCACAGGAAATGTGTGAAAACCCGTCAAATCCCGAATCGTTTCACGCAAATAATCACTGAACGTTTCGTATTTTTTTTTAGTGTTACTTCTCCCTCCTTTGTCAGATGTCACGCTAATTTTAATTGAAATATTCTTATAAAAAGGCATGATGTCACCCTTCTTATTACCTCCTTCACCCCTTGTCACAAATTGTCACGATTTCATAACCCCCCTCCCCATCCTCTCCCCTGGAAGCGGACATCATTAATGAAGAGCCCCATATCAGTGTCAATGAAACATTGATGAAGAAACATCGTAATGTCCCAGACGGCATTTATAACAGCTTTAAGGTTTGGCATAGCCATTGCAGTTGCATCTTATGACACAAATTACTGTCATTCTTTTGAAACTAAATGGTGTACTTTTGATGTGACAAGAGGAAATAAATCCTAGTGAAAACTAGTATTTCACTTATGAACATATTTAATTAAATTTAAATTGATGAATAAATTATCTTTTTCAGGTTGCAATGTCTATTTCCTGAATATGTGGGGTGACGAGAGGAGATCACTCTATCTAGCTCTACATTTCATGTTTGGCGTCGGAGGATTGATTGGACCACTCATCGCTGCCCCTTTTCTCGGCAACTACAGCTCAATTGCTGATGATCCTGCACATCATACTAACAGAAGCGAAGTAGAAGTATCAAGTCCATCATATTTTTATTCAAGTAGTACTGATTTAACTCTTGATGAGATTGTCACAAATGTCAATTCTATTTACTCCATTATTGGTGGCATTTCTCTACTGGCAAGTATTATCTTTATAACCGTGACCTTGTTATCAAGGTCACAAACAATAAATTTTCAAGAGACAAGCAAAGAACAATTTCAGAAAAGAAGTTGTGTTTTTATGTGTGTGATTATTTCACTTTTCTCGCTATTGATCTTCGTTGAAACTGGAACAGAAATCGGTTACCCTCAAATGTTAACTTCTTTTGCTGTGAAAGGAAAACTGCAACTATCTCCAGCTACTGGTTCATATATGACATCTGCATTTTGGGCTGCTTTTACGGTAGGAAGGCTGGTATCGATCTTTTTAGCCATCAAGTTGAGCAGTTTTACATTGCTTATAACAGACATTGCAATTGCATCTGCAGGTGCGTTAGTATTTTTAATATTCTCTGATCAGGAATGGGCATTATGGGTAACATCTATTCTCTTAGGATTTGGTATATCTTCTTTTTACCCATCTGCAGTAAGTTGGCTCAACAAATATATAAATGTGACGAATAAAATAATATCGTTATTCGTTCTCGGCTACTCGGCCGGCGATATGACGATTCCCTTTACTATAAGTAGATTCATTGATGATGTCCCAGAAGTTCTTTCTTATGTGGTTGTAACTTCATGTATCTCCATAGCAATACTTGCGTCAATATTGTTCATAATATTAAGGAAGGAAAAATTGAAAAATAAAATAGTCGAAAACATTGCTTTACAATAAATTATTATTACCTCTATTTTGTGGGCTATTTCTTATACTGTTGACAATTTTCAAAAGAACGACGATTAATAATGCCTGTATCGATGTATTTTTTTTTTCTCTATAATCAATATTTAAATATTAAGGACCATGGGGACAGTATGCTCTGCATAACTTCAGATATGTTTTCGACGCGGACACTTAGCCTCCTTTTAGAACACATTGGGCACTTTTTGGAATATGTTTTTTATACACTTCTGAGAACACTTTTCTGAACACTTGTTTGGAAACAGGTTTTGGGCACTATCACATGTCCCTCTCCTTGGAACACTTTGTTGCACACTTTTTAGCACTTATAGAACGCGCCTTTGCTTACTACCGGTAAGGTTTAGTTATTTTGCAGCAATCTCGCGTAGACAGCTGGCAACCGCCACCTGGCAACGGACAATCTTCGCGTAGGGAAGACCATCCCATCTTGACTGCATTTGTGACCCCATCCGACAGAGGTTTATTACAGCAGAATTAATAGTCGTATCATATTGAGGGACTCTATTGACTGTTAGCAAAAGAAAGCTGTTGAAATTATTTTTGTACGAAACAAAGCAGTGTTTTAACAAGTGCTCCAAACTTTTTCCCAATCTGTTCTCAAATGTGTCTTCCATTTGCTCTCAAATGCGTTCCCAAGTTGAGTATTCTCAGCGGCCCAGACAACCACCTATCTTTAAAAGTTATCTACAAGAGATCCACTAGCCATAGAACTGGATATGAGCCAAATACAAAACATGTGCATGGGATGTCCGAATGTCTAATTGAATATCCACCAGTGGTCGAAAGGTTGAAAATTTTTAACTTCCAGTGACATCCAAAATATCCAGACGTTCTGCGGCGATCTCAGAGATATGAAGGGGATATTCTGGATAGCTCATGCACATGTAGAGGATATTTCTTTCCTATTCATAGGATGTAATGTCCAGAAAGCTTTTGGATGTCTTTATAACTGCTTATAGATATGGATTTTTGATCATATAGATGTATAGGAGATATTAGAATCGATGTTTTATAGATTTCATGTTTTTAAATATATTTTAAAGCTGGAAACAAATTTACAGGTTTAAAACACGCAACTTTTTGTGTATTAAAAAATAAGTTATTTGGAAAATATCTTAAATTTGCTTTCTCAATGCAGTGACGATCCTTTTTACTGATAAATATGAATTAAAGTGTTATATTTGCAAATAACTTATTTATTGATACACAAAAATTGTGATTTTGAAACCTGTAAACTTGTCTACAGCTTTAAAAATATATTTCAGAAAAATTAGTAATAAGTTTTAAATAAAGTCTTCAGTCATAAAAGTCATTTATAAACTTTTCTTCTTTTTTTTCAATCTTCAAAGGAGGAATTTTCATTCTATACCTACCTATAAAATATTTTTTTTTTGCATACTGTTCTAGATTTTTTTTCATCGATTGTCATGAATATAAGTGTTATATTTGCAAATAAATTAATTTATTGATATAAAAAATTGTAATTTTTAAACCTGTAATCTGTTTACAGCTTTAAAATATATTCCACAAAATTTAGTAATAAATGAAGTCTAGATTCATAAGTTATTTACAGACTTTTCATTTTTCAAAAATCATCAAAGGATGAGTTTTCATCCTGTGGGTACCTATAAAAGGAGTTTTTACTTTTTCGCATCTGTTTCAGACTTTCCAAGTAATTTGCTTTAACCAATTTTACAAGTTAAAAAGTAGTAACTCTTTGGTGTCGATGAATAAATCACCTAAATTTAGCATCTCTGCTAATAATAATTCGGAAAAATGTTAATAACTGTAGTTAAGTGCGAAAGCTTTAATACTTTAAGTAACTTATTTGGCACCATGAGTAAGATCTGTTCCTGATACTTATGAATAAAAGTGTTAATATTTGTAAATAACTTATTTGCTGATTAAAAAAAAAAAAAAAATCTTAAAACGTGTAAGTTTGTCTATAGATTTAAAGTATATGCCACAAAAATTTTAATAAAAATAACATTCTATTTACAGGCTTCACAGGCTACACACATTCTGTTGACTTGATGATCCTCAAAGGATGAGTTCTTATCCCTTGTGCACTATAAAATGTTTTATTGCACAGTGTTACGATTTTTTCCAAATACAGTCAAGCTCGCCTAATGGAATAGCCAGTCTTCCACAAAAATTAATCTAATATGCCGGATATTCTATTAAACAGAATTAAAATAGACATAAATGGTTCTGTACATTGAAAATGTATTACATTAAGCAGGATATACAGTTAACCGATATTCTAATAGGCGGGCTCGACTGTATTTCCCCCTCTTTTCTGCAAAACGGTTCCTATTTCCTCTAAAAAATGAATTAAATTTAATCTTAGTTTGCAAATTCTAGTTTTCTGAATTTTGAAGTATCATTTTCTTTTTGGAAGTTTTATACTTAATAAAGCATAATACTTAATAAAGTTTAGTTTATTTGATAAGTGTTCAAAAAGAATTAACTATAACACTAAAATATTATGATGCATTGTGATTAATGCATGTATAATCTGAAAAAAATAATAGACAAATATGAAAATATTTATTTTGTTTCATATCTCTTAAAAGATGTCGAATTTCAAATCTGAAAACTGAACTTCAATAAAATTTTGATATTCCTAGGCAAAATGACCTACCTTTATATGCTCCTTCCCTTTACATGAGTTACACACAGCAATCTCTACTTCTTTTAACTAAATTCTGCGTAGTGAAAAAAGCTTTAATGTCATCAAAATTACTGTAAAATGTTTTTATTCACTAACATTTTAAAAAATGCATACAAACAAAACATCACAATTGCATGAAAATTTGACAGGGACAAAACATCTATGTTTGTTTTCAGCAATCAGGAATTGCTTCTTGTTTTCACTTCACCGGTGAATGATGTTAGTCCTTTGATTTTTGAAAAGAAGCCTCGGGAGTACCACCGTTGACTGGCTCAGGTCCTACTTCTCCAGCAAGCACGGTCTAAACCAGCAGCACTGACCACCAGAATCCGCTCCTGCTGTGCGGTTGCTTCTGTATCCTACACACACACCTTCAAACATACACACGTCTTTACGCACACACACGCCTTCAAACATTCACATATCTTTACACGACCGATAAGGAGATCACCACCTGTGTATGAGCTGCTACTGGCTGGCGTGTTTGATTCAAATGGTTTTAATGTTCCGCGCTGCTTCGCTCGTAAAATTGAAAATATTTAAAGATTGACAGAAATTATGACTAAAAAAGGTAGTATGCATGGGTTTAACGAACAAATCTGATTTCTAAACGGTAGAGCGTAATTTCACCCCAATATCGGAAAAGACACAATGAACTATTTCCTTCATTTGGTCTCATCTTATTTCTCCATTGTCAAGTAAGCTTGCAGTCGAGTATACAATACTCAAGAAAATTGCAGCCATAACTACAATTGCAGATGTAACTGGCGTGAAGACCTTTTCACCAAAAAGTCCAAACTGTTCCAAAATATTTGAATTAAACATCTCCCTTTTCTAATTTTTGTTCTGAAAAACAGCCAAGAAAACTTTTTAATTCAAAAAATGAGAAAATTGCAAAAATAATAGACTGATGCTGCATAAAGCATGTGTTTTCACATTTGGAATTATTAAATTATAAGATATACTTACCTTATATGTTTGAGTGTTAAAGGATATAATTTTAAAAGATGTCGAAAACACAGAGAACAAACATAAACGAGAAACTACATTAATTTAAATAGTTCCTCCTGAATGTTTTTCTCAGTAATTTTTCCGCTTGGTTTTTTTCTTCTCTGCTAAAATAAAGAAATAAATATTTGCTATCTTGTTTTTCATAACAATTTATGAATTATATATTTACATACTTGACAAACACAGGATACTGCAATAAAAAAAATAAAAAAAACTGGCTTGACAGAGAAGGAACATAAAAAAGAAACTACATCAATTTTAGTAGGTAGTCGCGGTAAAATATTCCTCTCCGGATGTTTCTCATTCTCTATTTTCTCTTTCATACTATAAAATAATTAAATATTTGCAAAAGAATAATTTGTATATTGTATTATGAGTATTTAGTGTCATTCTAAGTGCTCGGTAAAGTGTATGTCAACAAAGTTGATGCTCTGAACTCGAACTAAGAGCTACTTGGTATGGCACTAGTGAAACCTACACATCAAATACATACAATGTGAAATTTGAAGCCAAACTTTTATGAGTAATAGTTGGCTAACTTGGATTCATATTTAATTGTTGCAAAATTTACAGCATTCAGAGACTTATAAAACATTACGCTAATTTTAATATGTTAGATTTTCCAAAAACTTGATACTTAATAACCCCGTCAAATCCAGAAAACTCATCTACATTCTGGCAGGACGAAAACACCTGAGAGAAAAACTTTACATATGCACTCTCATTAACCTGGCATTTTTAAACAAAACCACTTTTTAGTCAACAGTGGGCTGAGTTTTCAAGCAAATATAATACCATTTGAATTTAAATAAAACAATCGGGAAATTGAAAAAAAAAATCATGCCGAAAAATGCTTATTATTATGGAGGAGTAAGTGAGACACTTTTAATACATTGGTAAAACCAAAATTCCAGCATATGAGATTTCATAGCTTTTAGGGAGAAATAATTTTAATAGTAGTGCTCATCTTGCTAATGTAAAAGATGAGGTGCTAAAACATGAATGCAAATAATAAACCCAGCATTGGGCCTTTTTGTGCCATCCGACAACAAGGGGAAAGACTAAAATGCAATCTTTATCTTTATAAAGCAAACACATATTCAAGCAATGTGAAATTGTAAAAATTAACAAACTGGATAGATGTTTTGGGGGAATGCATGCTTAAATCGAATGGTTAAACTGAACATTCATGAACATAAAAATTTCTAGAAAATAAGCCTTAAACATTTCCACAAAACAACTTTAGAGTTTTAATTCTTTCAGCAAAGTAACACAACACATGCAAAGAAATCTAAGTTAATACCTAGCCTACTTGCAAGATAGATTTTTATGTTTAAAAAAATGAAAAGTTAACATTGTGGAAGAAATGCAGATCGAACATACACGAACAGAAATCAAAGTTAGGGTACCTGTGAACTTAACTCCTCATTAGTGAAAAAATTATCATTGAGTAAAAAAAAATACATTTACCAGAAACAAAGAAACATACCAATAAAGAAAAGAAAAACTTCAAAACAGTTTAATACTCCACTAAATTTTTAAAACAGCAAACAAAGTAGCAATGGCCGACATTCAAATCAAACGGAAAAGCGGTAGGTAACATACAAACACTTAACTTTTGCTGACCAACAAATGTTCTAAAATGTGAAAAACACAAAATCAGCAGCATCTGAAACACTTATCTGAGAAAAGAAAATAGCTATATTAATTAATGTAGTTACAGCAAAGAAAAGTATCCAGTACAAAATTGTTACCACCGAACTCACGCCGTATCGCGATCGCGATTTTGTTGATAAACAATGAAGTTTAGAAGAAGAAGTGTTAGTTTTCTTAGTTTAGCACATTTTAAAAGGAAATGAATTAAAAAAAAACTCACCTCAAATCAACAAAACTTTAAATTAAAAGAATTTTGCCACAGAGACCTGAATATAAACAAATCAAGTAATATCCAAAAGTCAAATATCTAGCAGATATCCATAAATGAGACTTAGATGGATATTTTTTTTAAACATTCAGGTTATTGAACAGCCATCCACAACTATCCAAATATCTATATCTAAAACATGTAGAAATCTGGATAGCTAGACGACTTGCGAAAATCCATATCCAAAACCTGGATATCCATAAGCTATCCGAATATCGATCCAAAACATGTAACCGTTTGGATGTCTTGAAGATATACCAGAAATCCATATCCATAGACATAACCAGATATGGATATCCATCAGCTGTATGGCAAATCCAATGGATATTTGGATATGTCATGGACCTTTTTGGATGTCTAAGAGACATTTGTGGTTGTCTGGGGGGGTACATTTGGAACAGATTCGGAACGCATTTCAGTGCCCTTTCTGTAAACGGAGCACATTCGGAACACATTTTAGTGCACATATAGGCAACTGGATCATTTTCTTCTTTTTTTTTTGAACTAAAGTGTTCCAAACGTGTTTCCAATGAGTACTGGAATAAAGCTTTAAGTAGTTAAAA
Organism: Uloborus diversus; assembly: GCF_026930045.1. Classification (NCBI taxonomy): domain Eukaryota; kingdom Metazoa; phylum Arthropoda; class Arachnida; order Araneae; family Uloboridae; genus Uloborus; species Uloborus diversus. The sequence goes on along the minus strand of NC_072740.1, from coordinate 94,604,803 downwards.
AGCAGGTAATAACGCTCAAGAAAATATTAAAAAGAAAACCCTTAAAATCACAAAAACATGTCTCAAACTTGTAAGAAATACGGAACGAAAGCTGAATCATTTACCAAACTAAACCAATTCCACATGATGTGAAAACCCTTAACTTGCCTTAAACTAAATCCTTTAATCTTAAATTAAATTGAAAAAATAATGGAATTAGAATTATTTTAAATCCCGAGAAACGTGTTTATTTTCTGGCATAACTTATAAATAAAATGAGTATCCAAAAAAACTGTATTAAAAGCCCCACAAAACTATTCAAAAGCATAAAATTAAACAAATGAAAACAGGAATTCAAAATTGTGGTAGAAATATTAAAGCAGTTAAGTACAAAAAAAAATCACTCGTTAGTCATTTAGATCGGTGAGGAGAGGCGGGGAGGACTATCGAGTGGCTGGTTAGCGGCTCTGATGATTTTTTGCAGGGAGGCTCAAAATTTATAGTTATGAAAATATATATGTAACAAGGACATGGCGAGAATAGGTTTGCAGGGTTGATTCCCAAGTCCCTTAACTTTCACATATTGATTGAAAATCTTAATATACGTTATAACCTGTTGTTTCACTCATAAATTTTAAAATTCTAAATTTAAATTGACAAATTTCAAAGGTGCTCAGAACGAAAACATAAACTACCAGCGTTTTCAATGTCTGCGTAAAGATTGAAAATTCTCAGCATTGTATTATAAAAAAAAATTAAAACAGGCCGTCATTTTGCTCTTTCCTAGAGTGTGCATTTTGCAATCAATGTAAATTTTACCGGAAAACAACAAAACCAAGAGCATTAATGGGTAGAAACATTCTTATTTCAAAGCTGGGAGGGGGAGATCAATTGACCCCTCCTGACCCCCTAAATGACAAGCTTGCATTGTATATTAAACTAATATAATTATATAATTTCCGAGGGAAGGAAAAGTAACTAAACATGCAGATAGATGGCGACAGCAAGCAAAGTAAGAGTACGGTTATTTTTTATGAGTCGCGAAAATAATCGCAAAAACAAGTGCTAGAAAAAAATGAAGAGATAATTTTCGGGTGTCAAGGGTGCCGTAGAATCAATGCTGGATGCAGGGGTGCACATGGCTATCACAATTTAAGAAAATATTTTTGATGTATATTTTAAATTTATTCAATTAACTATTTTTATTTTCTATTCATTTTTATTCATTTATTTAAATTTTTAAAGAATAATAAAATGTATATTCATCATTGTTAAACTTGTATTATTTCCCCTGATCATAATATATTTAGTTTTATAACTGTAGTTTGTCCTTTTTTTCATTTGGAGTTAAGTTTTTTCAAATTAATAACTTTTTTAAAAAATTTGTTTTTTATAATAATAATAAGAAAAAGAAGCATATTTTTTATTTTATTAGAAAAAATTTAATTTATTTTTAAATGTCAGGAGATGAAAATGTTTTTTGTAATAATATTAAAAATATGTTTTTATAATAATAATAATAATGAGAAGCAATATTTTTTATTTTATTAAAAAAAAATTAAATTTATTTTTTAATGTCAGGGGATGAAGATGCGCTTCCTTACAGCCCCCTGTCAGCGCTCATGGACATTTACATGAGATTAGATATTCTTCGTTTTTTTGGTAGTTTTTTAAGCATTTTGTAGTTTGTTCTATTTTTAAAATTTGTTTTTATTCTTGGATCTTTGATATAAGCATGATATCAAAGTTTTTCGCTTTGAAGTTTTTTATTATCTTGTAGCTAGGGTGTGTAATAGGGGTGCGACATCGATGTTTTTGTTTAAACATCGATGTTTTACTTTCGATATTTTAGCGACATCGATGTTTTTGGTTCGATATTTTTTCGATGTTGATGTTTTTTTTTTAAATTATAATAAAATTTCTCACATAGAAGCAACATCGATTGAAAAACATGCAAAATAGGCTCAGATATATACTGAATCCACATTGCTTGGAAAATAACATAGAAAAAAATCAAAGAAAGTAAATCGGCTGCTGTCGGTCTTTAAATTATCTGGAATTTCCCAAAACCATCGTTTCTTCTTCAACGGAGTAATGAATGCATTCAAAATAAACATAGGGATTTTTTTTCAATGGTAATATAAACATAAACGGCACGGCGCACAGTGGTTCAAGGGCGGAAAAAATAGCCATTTTTAAGTTTTAAGATAAAAAATATTTCATGCCGTAATTACTTAGCCCTTGAGTTGTAGTAACTTACTCCATAAGAGTTTTTTGGAAAAAAAAAAATCGTTTTTACAAAAATTAGCCAAGATTGTTGAACAATTATGTTTTTACTTTTTTCGGACGTACGCCTTATACTTCAGTTTTAATTCATTCGTTCAATAAGGAGGACTAAAATTTAATAAAAGTCATTTCTGATTGGTTTTTCAGACTTATAGGATGCATATTACATCGTAGTTTAAAATTAAAAATTCATGAAAAATGAGAACTACCTGAAATAAAAAAACATTATTTTGTAAAAAATATATTGAAAAATATTGTGGAATATACTTTTATCGGCTGCTTCCGGTGGGCTAAAATTTACATATATCAATAGCTTAATCCTCCCTGTAAATAAACAACAACATTTTAGCTGCGACCACCTGCGACTGCAGTCGTGGCAGATGTTTTGTTTGATTTTCGCTATTTACAAACACCAATATAGTAGGCTAGAAAATAACCCGTAACATTATGACGGGGATGAATTGCTTTTTTATCAAAGAAATTGGTCATCAAACTTGACATACTCCAGACTAACGTATGTCACAGTTTCACTACTTTGCAGGAGAGCCTAAAAACGTTTGTTTACTGTTTCCGAAAGTTGGGGCTTTTGAAAAATTCATCAATAAATATAGAGGATTTTTTTAAGCAGATTTACGTTGTTATGGCTTAATGCAAAGCAATATTCTACATGCAATGCAGTAGTAACCTGAAAATAACAATTTTCGGACCCGTTTAGTATGGCTTTAAAGAAGATACATATGAGAAAGGAATTTTTAAAACTCATACAGAATTCTATATGAAAAGTTAAATAATCATTCTGTTCATAATACAATGAAATTAGAAAATCATCAAACGTTTGAAATTTCTGATTTCCTTTTCGAAATCATTCTAGTATAAAGCTGTTCTCAGTTTGTCAACATTGCCAGAAAATATTGTTCGAGGGTATCAATTGAACCTTGCTTGTGGCATGCAACTGATTTAATTTATATATTTCGATAAACTCAGAAATGAGTTTGAACTATGGAGAAACATTGATTTCACGTTTCTCAGTGGCCTGAATCAAACACAAAATACATAAAATACGGGAAAACGTCAATTAAAAAAAAAAAAAAAAAACATAAAATATGGGCAAACGTAAAATATAGGAATTGTATAGAAAGCAAAAATCAGATAAGGAAACAAGTATAATAATAAAGGTTGCTACGATGACGCTTATAAAAGGTAAAAACGTGATATTTTACGAAAAGAATATTAATGTACATACCAATTTAGATCATTCTAACACATTAAGTTACGAATCCGGCCGTTTAAGTTGAAAATATAATGAGTCATTGAATCCAAAGTAAATACAGCATCTTCCAGGATTGAAATACATTGCAAAGTTTTTTCCTAATCTTTATGATAAAGAAAATAGTTTTTCACTATTAGTAAGCTCTTAAATGCAGTATGGAAAGCAGAGACGAGATGTATTTCCTCTTCTGGTTCATCTTCATTGGCGGCCGAAGGGTCCACAAGGTCGGCTACGGATGGCGTAGTAGCATTTCTGTTTTCATGGATTAACTTTCATCGGAGTGGATTATGTTTAAAAACGCACAAAAGAAAACACGTTGCTTAATTTTAAAACATTTTTTTTTTTTTAACTGCCAAGGGAAAACGTAAAATGCGGGAAATTCATAAATAACAAGCTTTTCATCCGGGTTAAATTAATATTATTAGTACACGGAAAAACTGAGACCTGATGATAAAAATCGTAAAACGCGGGGAAAACGTTGATTCGGGGGACGTAAAATCGGGGTTTTGCAGTGAATACTATCAGCCAGGAGGAAGATAAATATTACCATACAACAATTTTAACAATTTTTCATAGCATTTTTTGAGAGTATTCAAAGTTATTGAATTTTTCCCGCTTATTTGTCGTTTTGAACCACTTTGCGGTGGCAGGAAAGCTTTGTCCTGTCTGATTTGTTTATTTTTTTTCTGTTGACTTGCGCAATGTGGTGTTGTACGTAATTGGTTAGAGAATCCTAGTGCAGACATGAAGTTCTTAAGGGTTTTAGTCTTTTTATTTAGTGTCGTGAAGTAAAGTGCGCTTCTTTTTATTGTGGAAATTATGCTGTGAAATAAGAATTTACTTGAAGTGAGGAAACCTTTCTGAAGTTCGACTATGCCGCTTAAAAGTCTTATTTGGAAATATTTCTCGAAAACTTCTTCTACAATAGCTAAATGCAATATTTGTATGAAATCCCTGAAATCATCTGGAAATACTACAAACTTGATTGGACACCTGCGATCAAAGCATGGAGATATTCATGAAAAACATTTTCAGTCCTCAGAGAAGCCTAAAGCAAAAGACAAATCACAGAATCCAGACTTTCAACCCATTCCATGTTCTTCAATTACTGTAACTCTATCAGAAGAGGAAGAAAAGCTGCGTCAACTTGAACCTGTTAATTTGAATGCTGCAATAATGAATAAAGATGCTTTAGTTCCAAAATTCCATCAAAAAACTTTGAGAGAAAGTTTTTCTAATCTAAATTCTTTTAAAGATGGTGGTGATTTGCATAGCAAAGTATCACAAGCTATATTATACATGATTTGTAGGGATTCCCAGCCTATCTTAATAGTTGGAGATGAGGGTTTTAAGCATTTGTTAAAAGTAACTGTGCCGTTGTATACAGTTCCATCACGGAGAATAATTGATTCGTTGATCGATCAAAAATGTGAAACGGTTGCCCATATTGTAAAAGAGAGACTGGAAAATGTGGCAAATGGTGCGTCTCCCTACTGACATTTGGACTGAAACGTGCCAAACGAGAAGCTTTCTTAGTGTAACAGTACATTTTATTGAAAATTGGGAGCTTGAAGCTGTCATACTAGGTGTTTGTGAATTGCATGAAAGTCACACTGCCCAAAATCTGGCTGATCACCTAGTGAACCTAGTGAACACAGGCTCTGAATGGGGTATAAAAGAAGAAAAAGTTACTGCTGTTGTAACTGATGGAGGGAAAAATATTTTAGGTGCAGTGGAAAAAGTATACGGGAAACAAAAGCATGGTAAATGTTTTGCTTATTTACTGAATTTAATGGCACAAAAATCGTATGAGTTGTTGTCAGATGTAGTTTCAATCCTCGGTAAAGTTAAAAGCATTGTCAGATGGTTCAAACACAGCGTGGTAGGTAGCGATGGTTTCTCCAAACTGTCAGCACTCAATATTGGGGGTTATAATACTTATCGGCTTTTCCCAACTTAGATTCATTTTTGATGTAGATTTAATTTTAGTTTTATTCAGTTTGAAAATATTTTATTAGCACTATACTAGTTTGTATTAATCGTTGCATATCTTACTATCATTTTTTGTATTATTATAGTATCAAGATGTTGCAAAATTATTCTTATTAAATTGTATACATGACTTGAGAGAGGTTCTGTATTGTCAATATATCCTTCGACTGCTTAGAAATTTCTGAAATAATTTAACGAATTGATGCAATGCCAGAAGAATTTACTAATCTACTAAGAAACATTTGTTTGAGATAATCATATATGTAAATCTGTAGTGTAGTACATTCAAAAATGTATGTTATATATTGATAAAAAGATCGATGTTTTATAACATCGATGTTTAAAAACATCGATGTTTTTTGGTCGATGTATGAATACCATCGATGTTTTAATTTCTAACATCGATATTTTAAAACATCGATGTTTTGCCATCGATGTCGCACCACTAGTGTGTAACCTTTTTTGCAGGTGCCCGTGGACATAACATGAGGGATTATTGAGATTTATATTGCTCGTGATGCACTTCATGCTTTTCTTAAGTATATCGTAGTTTATCTTAGTAACGTAGTACTAGTAATTGCAGTGCATCGTAGTTTGTCCTAGAACCAACTACTGAAATAATAAAAGCTTGGGCGCGAAAGTGCACCCACTTGCTTCCCCCTCCCCCGCCGGCACTCAAGGACATAAATGCCAGATTGATTTTTTTTGTAATGTAATTTATGGTTTTTTACGCATTTGGTGGTTTGTCTTTTATTCAAAATGACTTTTATTTTATTTATTTAATATAAATAACACTGCTACGGAAAAGACTAAATAAATAAATAAATCAAATAAAATAAAAAACCTTCAAAATGCTTCTCACATCAAACTTGCTGGTTCTTACTGTTCCAAACTTGCTAAAAAAAGAGCAGTAAATTAACCACTCACATTTTTTCTGAGGGGTTAGAGAGGTGAGAAGTTCAGAAACAATCATTTATAACAAGTAGGGAGGCTCATGACGGTATCCCCCCCCCCCCTAAAATATTTTTAAAATCATCAAAAATGATATTTTTTCGATGAGTTTATATTGCAAACAGGATTGTACGATAAAGCTAACGTACAATAGATAAAAAAAGGGGGAAAAAAATTGAAAATGAAAAAATTGCAGTTACTGCCCTTAACCTGCCCACGGCAGTATAAGACTCATGTCATCCCACTTACTCGGCGCATTTGTTTCCCTTTCTATAGTACAATGTTATGTTTGCGCGGATTGAATTAATACGGTTACTCCACATATGTTAAAACGAATTCGCTTAAGTTGACTACCATTTAATACAGAGGCCTGAAATCTATTGCCCGCGAGCCGTATGTGACCCAAATTGTATGCCGATTCAATCTGTTGACAAAAAAGATGAAGAATGCCCAATAAAAATAAAACAAGGCAGATATTTGAAGAAATGTCTACTTTAATTTACAAGACGTTTCTCATACCATTCTAGGATTAAGTTTAATAAAAATATTTTTTTCATGCATATTTTGGCATCTGTTTATTAAATAAAAGGGGCAAATTATTCACAGGCAAATGAACGTATTCATTAGTTCAAATCAATAGCATATTTCTTTGAATTCAAGAATTGCGTGACATTTATAATCGCTAAATTAAATAATTTAGTTTGCTATAAGGGGAAAACACAACGCTAGTAAAGCACAAAACTTGAAGGAAAAAAAAAAAGAGGTCATGAATCTTTCGCGGTGGCTCACGCTTAAATCCCCGATTTAAACAATTCAATTACAATTACAGCTACACTGTAAAAACACTGCCAATTTATTTCTGCCAATAACATATCTTGCAAAAAACATGCACGTTTTCCGCTAAAAGTCCGTAACCTTCCTAAAACCAATCATGTCTCTGGAAAAAAGACCAGGAACTTTCACACAAAGCTTACGTTGAATATAACATAATAGCTTCCTTCCTGATTTCCCAGAAATGCTTCAAAAGCATTATTATAACCTTTATCTGAAGTTAAGACATAGCTGCAAGTAACTACCAATCACGAACCATTGAAACGTGTGAGTGCTTGTCATTTTTTTTTTTTTTTTTTTGGAATATGGTCCTTACACAGTACTTCATTATCATATACGATGATTGCTAAAAGGATATCGAGTAATTTTACGTCGCACTTTAGAAGGCTGTAGTATGTCTAGAAAAAAGGATTCTCATAAAATTTTGGTCTATTTAATTAATCCCAAAGCCACTCCAGGCTTTACATTATTTTTACATGTTTAAAATCAAATGTCACGTAGCAAATAATTTCAATGTTTTTGTCTTATTGCAACAAGGCAAAATTTGAAGACATTTACTTAATAAAGCATATTTCTCAAAGATCACTTCTACCTTAATTACTTCTGCTTTTATAATTTAAGTAGGAGTGGGTTTAAATTATAAAAGCATTAGGTAGAAACATATGTTACGTAAATATCAGAATATGTTATTTCTTCATTGCATAACATAACCGGGAGGAGGGCACCAAGTAAAGTTTATGCCCATTGTATTTACAATTTTGATCGGGAACTGTTTTTACAATATAATTTTTATGAAATCAAGAAATTTCTTGTGCTCAGCAACTCAATCATATCTTGTATTAAAACTGATTTCGCACTTTGACATAAAAAGTATCGTAAAGTGGGGCTACTTGAACCCATGAGAAAAAAGTGTTTACAATCCGTCCTGGTCCTATAAAACTCAATGTATAGACTTAAAAAGCTTTCTCCATGAGAGGTAGCAGTACTACACTCTCAGAAATGGACTTTCAAATTTGACGAAATTTTCTTCGTTTTTGACGAAACCACTTCCAGGGATATGCTCCGAGCGAACATTTCGTCAAATTGAAGAAACTGCTTTTGTTAGTGGTTTGAGGATGCGAATTTCGTCAAATGTAACGAAATATTTCTTCATTCTAGTTTCGTCAAATTAACAATCATTTTCGTAGTTTTGAGAGCATTAGTTTCCTCAAATTAATTTCGTCATATATGAGGACGTTAATTTCGTAAATTTTCAAGAAAATTTATTTCCTTTTTTTTTTTTTTCTTTGAGCACATTAGTTTTTTTTTTTTTTTTTTTTGAGAATACAGTCGAACCTCGTTAATTCGAACACGCTTAAAACAAATAACTGCTGAAATGAACTTTTTTGCAATCCTTGTCTTATTGTTTATTGTTTTTTGGATAAAGCGAACCACGTTTTATAATAATCGATTTTAATGGTCCCTTTAAGTTCGTTATAACGAGGTTCGACTGTATTTTATAAGATTTGTGTGCGTGTGATCAAATTCTAACTTCAGAATCTTACCACCGTAGTTTCCCACTTTATTGCGTATAGTCACTTTCACAGGCCCGTCATTTACGGGGTCAGGGGGTCAATTGACCCCCCCCTCCCGTCTTGATTTTTGAACATTCATGTTTTTACACATTACTGGCCGTTGTTTTAGTTGGTTTTATGTAAAAGTTTTATTGAGTACAGACTCTTTGTCATATTTGGGAAAAAATTGAAACAACCGGGCCTGCACTCCCCCCCCCCTTCCCATCCAAAAAAAAAGAAGACAAGTAATTGTTTAAAAAAAAGGCACATAAAATATGTCAAGCAAATTTTTATTTATGTAAAAATGCAAACAAACAACTTCTTAAAAAAGGTAAAACAAATCATTGCAGATTAAACTCCCCATCGTATCTAATTACCCCCCCCCCCCATAATGGGGGGTTTCCTTCAAAAAATCTAATTTTTGTCGGATATTTTCCAAATTTGGCACCGAGGTTCGTTATTTTAGGCTCGGGAATTCACACAAGGTCGTTTATGTCCCTCTATGTGGAGGGCGGGAGGGGACAGACAACCCCGCATTGGGGGTTCTCCGTATTAAAAAGAAGTTTTTGTCCGATCTTTTTTAAATTTGCCACAGAGGTTCTTACATGCTCAAGAATCACGCAGGGTAGTTTTCATCACTTAATAAGGGGAAGAGGAAAGGGGGTGGGGGTTCCTTGAAAAAATCCAATTTTTGTCGGCTCTTTCCAAAATTTGACACATAGGCTCTTTGATGCACGGGGATTTACGCAGGGTAGTTTTCGGCCTTCTATGGGGGGGGGGGGCAACCCCTATGGTAGTTTCCCTACAAAAAATCCAGTTTTTGTTGGATCTTTCCGAATTTGGCAGAGTTTCGTTATTTGATGCTCAGGAATTCTCAGAGGGTGGTTTTCTTTCCGCTATGGGGGGGCAACCCCAATACGGGGGGGGGTCTTTTAAAGAACCAGTTTTTATATTATCTTTTCTAAATTTGGAACATAGGTCCTCTGATGCTCGGGAATTCACACATGGTAGTTTTCAACCCTCCATGATGGGGGGGGGGGGAGCAACCCCGCATTGGGGGTTCTCCTTATATAAAAAAAAGTTTTTGTCCGATTTTTTCTAAATTTGCCATAGAGGTTCTTTGATGCTCAGGAATTCACGGAGGTTAGCTTTCGTCAATGTATGGGTGGGGGGGGGGGGCAACCCTGATGGGTGTTTTCCTTGAAAAAAATTCATTTTTTGTTGAATCTTCCCAAATTTTGGCATAGAGGTTCGTTCATTGATGCTCAGGAATTCTCTTAGCGTAGTTTTCGCCCCGCTATGGGGGACAACCACCAAATGAGGAGTTTTCTTACAAAAAACCAGTTTTATCATGTCTTTTCCAGAACTGTCACAGATGTCCTTTGACGCTCGGGAATTCCCGTTTGCGTCCCGCTATGGAGTGGGAAACCACGTGTGTGTGGGGGAGGGGTCTTATAAGAACTCAATTTTTGTCTGATCTGTTCCAAATTTGGTACATTTGTCTTTTGATGTTTGGGAATTCTCATAGTGTAGTTTACGTCCAGCTATGTGTGGCAAACCCCACAGGAGTTTTCCTTATAAAAATCCAGTTTTCGTCGGATCTTTTCCAGATTCGACCCAGATGTTCTTTAATGCTGGAAATCCACATAGGATAGTTTTCCATGGTGTAGTATTCATATGGGGTACTACCCCATGTGATTAAAGAACCTATGCGCCAAATTAGAAAAAGATCTGATAAAAGCCTGGATTTCTGTAAGGAAAACACCCCTAATTGGGGAGGGGGTGTGCCCCTAAAGCGGAAAGAATATTTCAAACTGTTTGAACTACATCGCTATGTAAGGATGGCGATGCATCACGATGTAGAAATTCCTATATCGCCCTTGCCCCTACTGGGAATATAAAAGTGCTACTTCTTCAGCAGACATTGGGTTCTGGAAAAACAAATCATGTGCCACTTTTATGCACAGTTAGATCGATGTATGCTCGGGAGAAAATTGCTGAGAAGTTTCTTCTTCATTGCAACGCAAAAAAAGATTCCAGAAAAAAAAAACAAAGATTTTTATCCAACTTATACCACAAATTTCAAAGAAAAAGTACAATAAAATGGACAACTTTAAGTTAGTACATATTTGTTCTAAAATTAGATACAGAAAATAAAATTAGATAATCTTAAGAAAAACCTTACCTTTTTTGTTTTTCAATTAATTATTTGTTTTATTAATTTTGCTTGTATGTAGAATGTTTATTTGGCCAAATTTATGTTTAATACAGGAACTTTATTATTGCATGCATTTCATACTTCATACTTTGAAAACAATTCTCTGCCAAAATTGCAAAAGGTATTTGAAAATATAAATCTTAAAAAAATGCAGATGTGAAATAAATCTTTTGGTAAAATTAATTTAGTGTAATGTTTGTTAAATAATTATAAAAATATACCTTTGCTTTTTACCCCTAAGTTTTTATTTTTATTTCCAAACATGTGTAACATGAAATCTATGTATAATATACGAACATTTAGAATATTGTAATAATTATGAAAAAGTCTTCGTCTGTCCTTGTTTCGATTATCTCCGTGATGTTGGATCCATCCTAAAAAAATTTTAAAAAGAGAATATATACATAATAAGTAAAGGTTTAAGTCCATGGGTGTATGCCCTCATGCACATGGATCTTTTTTCTATTTCGAGGAAAGTTTTACGATTAAATTCAGCAGTTTATTTCTGAAATAAAACATGTTTTCACGATTACTTTTAAAATCTCAGTTCTTTTTCTTAAGTTAAAAAGCTACGAATCGCTTGTGACTTTGAAAAGCATCTGATTTAATTTTCATATTTTTCAAAATATATTATTATTTCGATGCTGACAGTTTTTTTTTCAAGCAGATTGCAAGAATGAGTTATTTTTACAGCGGATGAACAAAATTTTTATTTAGGCAGCTAGACTCTCAGTTAGTTTCTGAAATTAATTTCTGAATAATATTCTAGAATTAGAGTTTCTTCAATTAATCGAGAATCAGCATTATTAAGCCATTAAACGAGTTAATTCTTTTGCACATCAAGTCGTAAATTTTCATTTTTTTGAGCTATAAAAAAATCAAGGAAGCGAAAATCGTTGATCTGTGATTTTTTTTTAAATTTATTTTTTATTTTAATCGATAGCCAAAATACACCGTTTTTTTTTTTCGATTTTCGTGTTCCGTTTTCTTCACGAATGTTTTCTGAAGTGCCCCTCCCTACCCAAATTAGTTCCAATAAAGTACTTATGAATTAAGTAGTACTGAAACTGGTGATTATGATTTTATTTGCACTTTTTTCAGAGATTTTATTGTGCTATGTTATCAATAAACAACATTTACTTACCGAGCTTTACCTCCTTAAACCACTATCAAAATAGAGTCAAAAACCCAGGGCTCCAATATTCGAAGCCACGCTCCATTTCATAAGTTAACTAGTAATTACATAAAGCTTATTGCTTTCATTTGACTGTTTTGTGGTCCTATCATTTTATTTTCCCGCCAGCATCCTCTGCAGCGCCACCGTCACGTCGACCGGCCGGGCCTCACGATGCTGCTCCTCTAGCGAAAACCGTCTCCAGGTTGCGTCAATATCCTACACTTACACACACGTACACAAACACATACACACACAAGCACATACTCAAACACATACACACACATACCTACGCACAACTACTCACACACTCATGCCTGCACACAGACACAAACACATATGCCCACACACGTACACATTCTCCCCCCCCCACACACAAACACTCATACACACAACTACCTACACACTCATACCTGCACGCAGAGACAAACACACATGCCTACACACGTACACATACCGCCCTACACACAAACACACATACCCCCCCCACACACATAAACACACACACTCGTGATTGCGAAAAACATAATTTGAATTCAAGATGTCAAAATTCAAATTAATTTTTTTTCTTTTTAAATCGAAATTAAACATTAAAACTTCACTTCAATAATTTATTTTAATTTGCGGAAAAATTGAAAAAATATTGAAAATATTCTGCTGAAATATCAAGAACAAAGATAGAGTTCTTTATGGAAATTAATATTTTCTCTATCTTAAAATGATTTTATCAAATTGATATTTACTTTACTTCATGTTTATGCAAGTAAAAAAAAAAAAAGGCTGCACAAATAATGAACATAAGCACTTATTGCTAGAAACATCTGCCGCAGGGAAAGGAGATTATAAACAACTTGGGGTAAGCTGGTAAGCATATTGGGGGATTGGTATATAGTATTTGTTTAAGAAAATAAAAATGCAGAACGAAACAAATTTGAACTATTAAACTAAAAAATACACTTCGTTTAACAGAATTATTTTTGTAAAATTCATGGAGAATAATGAAAACACATAAACATGTAATATATTCCATGTTGAAAGTAAAAGCTTCAAAGTTCTATGCCTTTTATAAAAGCGCTGTATTTATCATCTGTGTTAGTTAAGCTACGGCAGGGGTTTTTTTTTGTAAGTTTAAATTCGTACAAACTTTAGTCATGTTTGTAGTTTTTTTAACGAAATAAAGGAAGTACGCTTTTGAAAACAAATGTCAACGAACCAACATTTTCTTTTACAAATGAAAAAAACAACGCTAGCTAAGCCTAACGTGGAGGCGACTCAAAGTTAACGCACACAGAATTCTAAACCTAATCGAACCGTTCGTTTTCAATTTTAATGTGTTTTAAATACAACTGCAAACACAACACTAAACAAAAATGTAACAATACATAAAAGAAGGCACATTGCACATACAAATTTCAATAAATACTAACCTTTTTTATGAATCCTTTAGAATAATTGAGGTAAGATAATTTAAAGAGCAAGTACAAGATTGAAACGAAAACTCCCAGAATGCACTGCAATGTGACGAAATCGGGATGAAATAATTTCGTGAAAAATTTGAGACTTCTGGCTTCGTCAAATATCACGTGATTCGGTGACGAAAGGATCGTCGAAAATTACGAAATAGTGCTCGAGGATTGCCGAATCGTCAAAATTGAGCGTTTCATTTTTGACAGTGTAGGTAGAGGCTGGAGCATGAAACAAAGTTTCTGCTATTCCCGCCTTTTTGTGATTGATTGAGGTTATGATTGCAAGTTGTTTAAACAGTTGTTTTAAGTGTCTGCAAATTTTCACATGTACTTTCATGGAAACATCTGATACCATCAAAGTCAAGATCGTTTTATGTTTGCATTCTATTTCTTAATTAAATAACAGTGTTTTAATGTTATAGCTATATAATTAACACAGTAAGTAATATAAGTTAGTAAAAGTGCACTGGTTGCCTTAAAATGGGGTTACTTGCCCTCAGCGTTCAAACAGCTCCAAACCACATTTCATCACTGAATTATGTTAAGTAAGGCTTGTAATCTTTTAAAATGAAGAGGTTAGTTGCTATTTATACCCGTTTTTTTTTGCAGATCTGGGGATAAAAAGGGTTCGAAAGTAAAAGAGAACTCCTTGAAGTAGGAAATAATGCGGATTATTAAGAGGAAAAATTACAATTGTGGCAGTGAGAAGCAAAGGGATGCAAGTGGACATTTTCAAGTTATGAGTAAAACGCGTTTAAAGATTAGCTCCTAGGTAGGCTTTCATTGAAATTTTTTCTAATGCATGCTGTATAGCAGCAACTACCAGGGCTACTAGTACCATCTCTTGCCCCAAGAGAAAGGAGAGGTTCAACTACCATGTGTACTGGTTATCTCCAATTTTTTATTTTTGCCACTTACATCCCTTTGCTTCTCACTGCCTCAATTGTGTCCAGATTCAACTAATTCCGGAGAAATGTCTTAGAGACTGGCATCAGCCCATTTTTACTGAAGTATATCAGCTCTATAAAGGAACTTATAAGATCGTTCACAAAACAGGTCTGGGCATCCTGTAGTATTTAGTAGCGAAAAAAAGCATGTATTAAATAATATCAGAGCGAAAAAAATCCACCCAAGCCATTAAATTGAGGAGTTTTCATTCTTCCTAATGTTTAAATAATGAACATTTCAATTGGTTTTAGCTGTAGTTAGATTATATTTCTATTTGAGAAAATATGTTTGCCCAAAAATATTTTTTGATGTATACGTTGATTTTGTATTAATTTGTGTAAATAATTTGCAATTTATATAAATAGTTCGCTCACTAGAATGTACGTTTTGAATTTTTTTTTTCAAAATCATTGGTCCTTCTTGATACCAAAACCTGTTTTACAGCTTTTTCTAATGAATTAGCTGAGAGGGACCAAGTAGCCCCAGCGCGGGTTTACTTCAACCCAATTTTTAAAAATAGAAAAAAAATATAGAGTTAAAATTGTTGTTTAAAAAAGGCTTTAGGTGGTAGCAGAACGTCTGAAAAGTGGTAAAAACAAGGTTATCAATTCACATTATGGGTTTATCAGAGCATTCAGTGTAAAATTCGCAAAAAGTATGAAATTTTGGGTCCAAGTAGCCCCTCTTTACGTATAGAATATGTAGGTCAAAATCAAGATAATAGTCAGTAGGGTCCCTTAGTTAAATGAAAGGCTATAACGGTTTCGATAAGAATTGAGAAGGAACCACCGAAAATCCGACGTGGTGGGTATTCTCTCCCGGGTTTTCCCATAAAAAGGATTGGCGCGGTGCTGGAAGTGCAGAGTGACCAAGATCACGTTTGCGTTTATTTAATACCATTTCACCGTTTTATTATACCTGTAAAAGATGCTCATTGAGGAATATTGAATGTTTAAGCAGTGGCGTCGTTACGGGGAGGAGGTGTTCTCTCCGGGTGTCACCCGTCTGGAGGCTGACACTCATAGTGGAGTGCAAGTTTTTGAAAAATATGAAGCTAAAATGTATTTTTAAGACTAAAAGTTTCAAAACTTCCGGGGGAAAAACTGGCGGACCCCCACTTTTGTCTTTTTGACATTAGCCCACTTAAAGTTTCTTTATAACACAAATGTAGTTGTTTCTGAAAATTGCATGAATTACATGTTTTCTTGTTTACATAAAATTTTTCTTTTTTTTCTTTTGCGTTTGTGTGGAGGGGGGGCGAGGGGCGTGACACCACACATTACCGCTCCCGGGTGTCACCCATGCTACAGACGCCTACAGTGAGAAGTCTGCATGCGTGCAAGTTGTAGCAATTCAGGAAAATTTTTGACTATGAGACTTGATTTTTCCAGGAAGTGCATAAAAACTATCGAAATCCTGAAAAGTTACATGGAAATACTCAGTAACGTTTCAGAATTTTTTTTACAGTGTAAGCGGGAGGTGCATCAGCTACCCACAGGGTGATAACCAATTATGAATAGTATTAACATGGATGGCGTCATCATGGAACATGAAATGCTAATTCCCAATTCTGGGGACTTGAAACTACCACAGCCATGAAGGAGAAAGCATCACTTATTTGTACATTTAAAGGACTGAGCTTGTAGCAATTTTGCACGAATTACTAATGCAATTGTCTATAGGCGTAGCTTAGACCAAACTTTTGGGGTGCGGGACATATAATTTCAAGGATGCAGGGGGAGCTTTTGTCTTGTCCCCATTGTAAATATTGCATTGAATGAAAATTTTAATAATACTTGCCTATTTAAAACTTGAAATTTTAGATCACCCGTTCTTGGAGTGTTTGAACAACCCCAGCACTCGAAATTTGGATAAGCCTTTTACTGTGCATGTAAGACATCTCGAGTATACGAATCTAGAGATTTTGTATTTACTTATTTTTGAAAACTCTTTTGAAATCCAAATTTCCAATGGTTTTAGCAGTCAAAAATATTTGCAAAATATATTTTGCAAATATAACTTTGTCCAGTTAAAAAGGACAAAAAGGAAAAAAAAGTCTACTTTTTGCTATTTTCTTATTTTAAGGTGTTTTAAAAGACTTTTTTTAATGTTGCATATTGATCCGAAAATCAACCCCCGAAGGGTGACAAACCGGAGTAGTCCGCCCTCTCTTATTTACATTACTCTCTGCCTAACTTTTTATATAATATTCAAAATTTTCAGTCACATTAACCACTTCAAGACTGGCAGAATGGGATATCCGTATAGAACATCACTGGATATAATAATGAGGTAAAATAATTGAAAATGATCACAGATTGTATTCTTGATGATTTTTGTGGAATGCAAAATTAAAATTTTCAGTTTCACACGAAAAAAATGTTGGTATCAAAATACTCATTCTAATTTTTTGCATAAACTCAACTCTCCACATTTTTACACGAATCGACATTGAAAATGTAACATCAAGAAGGAGTGGTACGAAAAAGATGAAATTTTGCAAAAAGACTAAGTCAGCAAGGAATAATAAGTGATCTTCATTTTGAATCGGTATTCAGATTACAGAACGAAAATGGCGTCGACTCAGTAGGATGTAGGACCACCGCGAACGGCAATGCACAAAGAAACACGTCTAAGCACAGAGTCAATGAGAGTGGGGATGGTGTCCAGATGGATGGCTCTGCATTCCCTGTCCACCATTTGCCAAAGTTCGTTCTCTGTACGACGCAGGGACAGAGTTTGCAAACGGCGTCCAATCACATCCCACACGTACTTGATTGGTGACAGATCATGAGAGTAAAGTGGCCACGGAAGGATATGTACACATTGTAAAACATGTTGGGAGTGAGAGCACTATGTAGTCGGGCGTTCTCCTGCTGAAAAGTTGCGTTGGCCCCCTGCCCCTAAAAGTAAGTGATTGCCACCGACCACAAGACAACAAGACATTCTGCACCTATCGTTCGGCCGTCACAGTGCCCTGAATACGAACTAGAGGTCACAGGGTGTCATACACGATAGCACCTTAAACCATGATGCCGAACCTGTCTCCACGTCGACACCACATTTGTACGCGGCGGCTATCACTAGAACAAAAGCGTGACTCATCTAAGAACACGACGTTCCACCCTTCCGTCATCCAAGTTGCTCTTGCACGGCACGATTTTAAGCGTTGACGTATATGCTTTGGGGTCAATGGCAGTCTTCTTAACGGATGCCATGAGTGCAGGCCGCATGCAACTAATCGACGGGAAACGGTTTTGGTCGATATGGAAACATCCAGGTTCAGGCCTATAAATTCTATACATGATCTATAAATTTTGGACTCTCTTGCAACAAATCTGTAGCGCCCCTCCCCAAAGGCCTGCAATGTATACTTGCAACGATACTAAATCTAAGTGCAAGTTTTTATTTTAATTCCTTATGTCTTTGGACCTCTTAAGGACGTGCTCCCACCCCCTGCACTGCAGCGTCTGCGGGTACGCAGATCCAGGCCTGTCCATGGTGTCTTGCACATGCATCAGAATGGAGATACACGTGACTTGTGGGGCTGCCTCCGCTTGTCGGTGGATGCGTCGATCCACGCGTGCTGACGTCATTCTGGCGCCATTCAAATTTGTCACATTTCCTTGCTCCCGTCAACTTCGCCACAGCCGATGCACCGTGAATGAATCCATATTAATATCAGATGCGATTTGACGTAAGGACCAACCTGCCCTTCTCAACCCGATCCCCATACCCCTTGAAAAATCATTTGTCTGCTGAAAGTACTTACGCTGACGGCGGCCTGGAATTCTCTCGTATTACACGTATCCTCCGAGACAAAAACAATATTTCTTCAATGATTCGTCCGGTAGAAATAAAGATACGATTTTTGCCCCCATTCTACAAGTTCCTTCTTTTATCTCTTACTTCACGTGCGTTGGAGAACTGCGCATGTAACATCAATTGCATAACACAGTGACATGCGTCTACCCAGACATTTATATGCATTTATAACCTGGCAGTCTTAGTGTTGCATTTTCAATGTCGAACAGTGTATTTCGGGTCCTCCGTGGTTCTGTGGTAGAAACTTCGTCTTCTAAGCCGGAGGTTGTGGGTTCGATTTTCGCCGATGCAGTGGGTGTTATTTCTTCTCTTGTGTTGTTAAATCTTGCCTGTGTGTGTCTGGAGGCAAGGCACTTGGCATGCAGTCCTCTAGGTATGTGAAGCTGTTTAGCTTCTAAATAAATTAAAAAACAGTGTATTTTGAAAAATCACAAGCGTAACGAAAGATTCTGAGCACAAAACAAATGACACCAGAACGAACAATATCCATCGAGATATGAAATGTAGCGTTAAGTGGCTTATGCGAATGAATAGCATAATTATAGTTACTTGCATTCATCTACGCGAGTTATGCACAGCATGCAGCACGGCACAGTGCTTTCATCTTCCAATTAAAGAAAATATCATCAAGTTGCCATAAAACGCTCTCCAATATAAGACTCCGCTTCCGTTCCCTTACTTTGGCTGCTTTTCTTCCGCTTTAAGTTGCACTTTTATCTTCATCAGTGTAAAAGGATTATAACTTCAGTAATAATAAACCAACCATACCTTATACTGATATTATTATATAAATCTTATATTAATATTATTAAATAAATTTTATACTAACATTATTAAATAACAGAACAACATTCAACATACATCTTGTTCTGTTATTTAATAATCTTAGTGTAAGAGAAAAGTCACCCTGGCCTCCTAAAAGCTGGTAGGCCTTTACATTTGTCACCCTAAAACACTAGTAAGAATATGTGGGACTAGTAAGAATTGTCACGTATTGACTAATTCCGGGCAGTAACCCTAGTTCCCCAGCGTACGCGCTTTTAAAGTAAGACGCTAACAAAGTTTTTAGCTGGTTTTATAAAACACAATTTCAACTTTTTAAAACTCTGATTAATCTAAAATGGTTCATTATATGTTCTTGTTAATTTTAGTACTAATTTTGTAACTGTTATGAATATTTAAGTAGTGTCTTTGCAGTTCGCGACTTAGATTTGTGATTATCGTTGGATGAAATGAATTCAGTTGGGCAAAGCAAATAGGTCCTTTTTTGTGAAAATTAGCTAAAGACTAAGTAGCTAAAGACCAGTTCCGTTTATTTTGTATGTGGTCAGTAAATGCAAAAGAAATGGCTTCTGACGTCACGAGATTCAGATTATATGTCGGATTGTCGCCAAGCCTAATTGACACAAATGCAAAGGCCTACTCACCTTGGGCTACTGGCAACCGAGCCTGAAACAATTGCAGGAAAACTGAGCATGGTTTCACTGATTTGTAGATAGCATTGTCAATCAAAACTGTGAGCTTATCGTCCAGGTGGGTTTAATCTGACTAATTAATTTTATTAACGTAGCTAACCGCTTTGCCTAGTGCTTTGGGCCTTTTCCCCCGGGGAAAGCAGGTTTTGGAAGAATTAAGTTTTTTGATGATTTTTATATTAAAAACAATTATTTACATGAATTTGTTGTTTAGTGTCAGTTAAGTTAAACAACGATGAAATATAGGAAATTTTAAATGCTAAACAAATGCTAATGTAAAGAAAAAAAATTTTTTTTTTGCTCCTTTAATGTGAAAAAGTTTGCACTCCCACTGAAGGCTTACCTTCCCTACATACTATGATAAACAATGGTAATATTTGAAACTCAATGTAACACATATAATTAGTAACAAATCTAAAGCTAAACCTTAAACCCATAACCACCAGTATGATTTGTAACTTGATTTATATTAATAAGTAAACAGCCGCGACCCCCTAAATGCACGCAATCAGTAGCTCTCACATTGCTCCTGGGACGCGTCCTCCAAAATTTGGAGGATGCTTACTAGCTGAAAAAGCCGATTCGTTTGTAACTTGTAACGAATTACAAGTTATGCGGTTAGTTTCCCGAGAAAATTTTCACCACGAAGTTCAGTTGCAAGTGACGGATGGATCGCAGAATTATGGTAACATGCAGTCCTATGCTCGAATTATGTAGTACGCATTTAGACGAGATATCACCAAGTTGTCATGAAATGTTCTCTAATCAATGATACCACTCCCGTCCCGTTGTAAGTTGCAATTTTACCTTCATCGTAAGAAATGGAGTACTCCTGATTATTCGGAGGCGGCTTATCCGGAGGGAGCGGGGCGGATTATTCGAGGCCTTTCAAGAGTTAATTTTTTTTTCGGAGATGATTAACCGAATGTAGAGAAATGCACACATTTTAACTTCACAAGTGCAAAATCTATTTCTTTCTTTCCCTACACTGTAAAAACAATTCAGAAACGTTCCTGGAAAATAATAGGCAGCTGATGTGCCCAATTTCAACGAGTAACATTTCTTACAAAAACCAGGAACGTTTTCCGATGCAAGTGAGTAACCTTCCTGAAATGCTGGGAAATATCCCCTGTTAAAGCCAGCCGTGAACCTTCTACAAAAATTAAATAGGTTTAATGTATTTGATTAGAACCTTCCTGGTTTACCAAGAAAGGTCCAGAAGCATTACCGCGACCATAGCCAAAGCTGCGCGAATAATTACAAGCAAGAACCAACCATATTTCTTGCCTGCGATTCCTGCTGCGCAAAGCTGCAGCTATCCAGTGACTTATTTGCTCCCATTGGGGGTTCAGTCAACTTGAACGGGCCGCGATCAAATTGAAGCCGATGCACCTTATAAACATGCTCAGTCATTCTTTAAACTGGTAGCAAAAAATATCTTTCACACCAGTGAAATGTCTGCATTCGTGCATCTTTTAGCAATTCAGGAAACGTTTTTGCGAAGATACTTGATTTTGCGGGGAAATAGGTGAAAACCTCTGAAATCCCGAAACGTTCCACGGAGATAACCAGTAACGTTTCGGAATTTTTTTACAGTGTACTCTCCCACCGACACCAAACCGTTCACCAAAATCTGACTACGTGAAATCTGACTGTTTTCAAAAATTTATAACAGGAAAACGGTAAATGATAAAAAAGTAATTCTTCCGGAAAACTCATGTGGTGAGCCGTAAATCCCCCCCCCCCCCCTGAGTTCCAAATTTTAGTTCAAAAATGTTTCAATACATGGCGCTGCACATAGTAAGTATGTAAGTCAAAAAAGAATAATTGAAATTCAGCGATTTTTCCTCCGATTGCGACATGTGATTGTAGCCGACGATTGTTTGAAAATATTGTTTTGTTCTTATGTTCATTATTTTTGAAAAATTATGATGTAATTTTTTTTCTTGATTTACGGGCTTACTATGTGCAGCGGCGTCTATTTGAAAATTTTTCAACTAAAATTTGGAACTCAGGTGGGAAAAATTTACGGCTCACCACATGAGTTTTCCGGAAGAATTACTTTTTTATCATTTACCGTTTTCCTGTTATAAATTTTTGAAAACAGTCAGTCTTTTTCAGGACACCCTGTATTTAGATCTTCACTACTTACTGCTCCCATATTTTACTATCGTCCTGTATATAGGACAGCTAATATTTATTGCATTTTGGCAAGTGTTATCACATTTTTGTTTCTGGTTTGGGGTATTTTTATAAAATCTATGTTTGATAAGTGCTGCAGACAAAATTTGAGAGGTCAATTATAAACATTTTTATTAAATTTTTATTTCTGAATTCAAAGTTTTTTTTTGCAGTTTTATAATGCATTATTTAATATTTAATTAAAATAACTAAGTATCTGAACATTTGTAAAATAAAATAGAAAACTTGGTTGCTCTCTTTCAAAACTCAATACTATGTAGTTTTCTTACAACAAGAGTTGAAAGAGCAGGTTTTTGGGGGTCGTAGGGAGAGCTTTTGTTGACTAATTTTTCATGAGTATTTAATACGTTGTGATGGGTTGGTATTCTGGTGGAAGCGCGCTCACAACTAGCATACTTTCAAGGGGGGAATTTAAGTGAGATGCCCCCCCCCCCAAAAAAAAAGAAAAGAAAATTAATTTGAATTCTGAAATTTTGAATTGAAATTATGTTTTTCGCAATCACGAACTGCGACAGGACCCTACTCATTGGAGCTATTGTTTCTAGAAACGGCTCCTATTCGTTATTGTTTCTAGAAACGGCTCCTGTCCCCCCAAGCCTGGCCCTCCTCCTGAGCGGTTACGCGTGCATGGTTGTGTGTGTGTTTGTGTAGGCTTGTGTGTGTGCGTTGACCTGTGTGTATGCACGTAGGCGTGTGTGAAGTCATGTGTGTGTATGTGTGAGCGTGCGTGTGTGTAGGACATGGATGCCTCCGACCATGAGAAGCCGATAGCTCAGGAGCCGCGCCTGCAAAGGACGGTGAGCGGTGGGGCTGCAGAGGCCCCTGGTCCAAGCTGAAAACGGAACCGAACATCAAAGACGGTCAAGTGAGAACAATAAGCAATCGTGATTGCTCAAAAAAAAAAAAAAAAAAGGACATTGAACAGCTTAATTTTCTGTAACTTTTTAACAACTCTTTAATTACTTTTTCATATTTAGGACTTCTATTATTTCCTAAAAATTGTGTCACAGTATTTTAAAAATCAAGCCATGCTGTTTTTCCTAAATCACTTAAACTAGCTTCAAAATTTTGGTCCTTTATAAGCTTTCTAATTTCTGGATCAGTGAGAATACCCTCTTAGTGAGTGATAGAAACGTTTTTGTAATGCGCGATATTTCTTTAATTTTTTTTGATGCAGATTGTCCGGACGTGGGCCCGAAGATTTATTCTCCTGGTTACCAATCGAACGCTCTGCCAATTAAGCTATTCAGCTCTGTCATTCATCGCGCAAGTTAAAGTTATAAATTTAACCGAAAACCTCACTCTGGTTCTTTAAAACAGGATTTTTGGCTGAAAAAAACAATTTTTAGACCGTGTGTCTATTTTTCGTCAGTAGCCAGCACGATAAGCTTTAAAATAAGGTGTAAATCAAAGAAATCGATCAAGAAGTGAGGAAAATCTCTCGTAGAAACCAAAAACAGGCTACAGAAATAATATATAAGGATAGTTCGAAGAGTCTGTGTTATCTACCTCATTTATAAAATTTAATTTTTGTATATTTTCAATTTAGATAGTGTATTTCGTAAAGAAGTCATTGATTACAAGCTATAGAGAAAGCTGAGATGAATAAAATGTAGTGTTCATTTAAAAAATGTATGTTGGTTTATCTTAATTTCTACATTCCGATATTTTACAATGAGTTTCGTTATTTACTCTCACTTTCAAGTTATGATTTTTTTTTTGGCCGAAGGCATACTTGCAAATCTTACTAAGCGTAAATATAGTGCTTTTACCATAGAAAATTCAGTTAATACAATTAATAAGTACTGAATAAATTTAATAAGTACTGACTTCAGTCTATCATGCCCATTATCAATCTCCTTTGTTTCAAAATCGGTTACACTATTTTTAACTTCATTAAAAATATTAATTTGATTGCATCCAAATAAAGAATAAAAGATTATTTTAAACCAACTATTTCGCCACAGCAACGCGTGAGTGGGTCAGCTTATCTATATATATAAAAATCTCGTGTCACGATGTTTGTTCGGGGTAAACTCCGAAACTACTCAACCGATTTTTCTCAAATTTCATAGGTATCTGTAATTTGGTCCAACTTAAAAGATAGGACGGTTTTCATAATTTTATATTGCAAATAAAATGTTTATTGCACATTAATAATGTGTATTGAATGTTTGGTTCTGTAAATTCTTAATAGATGGCGTTGTAAGTTGATTCATACTCAAAAATTTTATTCTTAAGTTAATTAAAATTTACAAATGATACTATGTTACGGATATTGATGGTTATAAAGAGTATCGCCGTAGAAAGGAGGAGTATAGAGGCCACACTTTTTAATGTAAATGTCAAATTCTACAAATCAAGTTGAAATTGATAAGCAGCGGGTAGTTCCATACTCACCACTGCATTTAAAAACGTATGAGGCTCATATAAATGTCGAGTTTTGCAGGTTCAGTAAACCATTAAATACTTTGGCAAACACGTTATTAAAGGTCCTTATTAGGCAGCACTTGAAGTAAGAGATATGGGCAAAATTTCCGAAAAAACGCGATGAGCGGATTTAAAAACAGCAATGGAGCTATCTGGCTTCCCCATATGCGAAAGAGACCCTTCTGTACAGCATCTTGAAAAGGGTCAACGAGTATATTTTACCGAAGATATTTTCTACGAAGAGCACTTGAACCACAAAAAACGACCCTGATTGTTTTTTTTTTTTACATTGTCAAAAACCTAATGTGTTTGTCCCAATTCACAGAAATAAAATTATTTACCAATGTTCCTCGCTGTTTTACATGCACTGTAAACAAATCCGAAATGCCACTGATAATTTCCGTGGAAGATGTTGGGATTTCACAGATCTTCAACAATTTTATTTGAAAATCAAGTATCTGCTTCAAAAAGTTCCCTGAATTAATACAAACGTCATGAATGCAGACTTCTCCCTGTTGCGAAAAATATTTTTTTAATTTCCAGTTTAAAGATTAACTGAGCGTATTTATTAAATGTATCGGCTTCTGTTCTGTTATGCTCAGTCTACCTTGACTAAACTCTCAATCAGAGTGCATGAGTCTCTGGATCCCGTCGCTTTGCAGGAATCGCAGACGAATTAGACCATGATACTTTCTTGCAAGTCTGCCTTACCTTTCGCCATACTTGCACCATTAGTGTTGGAGCTTTCGTGGAAAAGTAGACGGGTGTCAAGCATTTTATTTGACTTTCCTAATCTTTTTCTGAAGATCCAGCGACACGACTGGTTTTTAGCCTGAGAGAGTACTGAATTCTTCAAAGATTCCAGGATAATTTCAGAAGGTTAATGAATTTTAGTGATGAACTGACCTCATTATTGTCGTCGTAGTCCGTACAGATTGACATAACTTCAATGGGAGGAAGGGAGCCTCTGGATTCTGTAACTTTCCAAGAGTAACAAGCAAGTAGAATTCTTTGTGCGTGCTTGAAAGTCCTTCTTAGCAGTGGCTATGGTTGCGATAATGCTTTTTGTACTTTCTTGGAGAGTCGAAAAATGTGCCAAGATATTAGTTTTAATTTTACTTCGGTTCTCTCTAAAGGTCTCAGAGAAATGATTGTCTCGAATCGGAGAGGTTTCGGAATTCTTCAGAAAGACATCAGGATAATTTTAGGAAGGTTTCTGAGTTTTAGTGGGATACGTTCCTACTTTTTTGCAAGACAGGTTACGGCAGAAATTGGGCCTGTTAGCTATCCATTATTTTTCAGGACGTTTCTTAATTGTTTTTACAGTGTTGAATAAAATCAAAAATATTATGGAAGCCACGCAAACAAAGAACGCAACATTCATCAATCTCGGGCATAATTAAAAATTAAAGCCAAGACATTGGGACCAAAACTCCATCCAAAACAAAACTGTGCATCCAAAACAAAGTGAATGTTGTTTTTGCATTTGTTTTCGGTTAAACATTCCCTAAAAGACGGGAATATTTGCGGACCGTTAATTGTCGAGTGTTTAATACATATCACGATGCATTTCGCGAATTGTAATTATTGGTAGCACACAATCATTGAGAGTTGCTTTTTCTAATGCAGGTTTTGCATAACGAGAAACAGTATTCGTCATTTGTTTAAGATAATTTTCACGACATAATATCCAACAAAAGCATCATTTCTATGGGAAACTATATAAATTTTATGCTTGAAGATGTACTCCATAGAGTTAAACAAACGCAACGATGTCCAAATTTATATCAAAGATATATAAGATTATGTCCAGATTTTATATCAAAGATGTATAATGAAGCTTTAGTGTTGATTGAAGATTTATACATTTCAATTTCAAATTTGCTGTTTAGTCAATATGGTGTGATATCACCTGATCGATTGGTCACCGACTTAGTTGACACTGATTTGCAACGAGAAAAAACAGTGCAATGACGCTGTCTTAGCTACAATTATTGTGAATAATGTGCCATTACTGACAGCTGAAAAAAAATCATAATCAGATTGTGCTGACCGTTATGCTGAACAAGGCAATACAGTTGTAAATGAAAACAAAGCTGTAAACCTTTCAACTGAATTTTTAAATTCTCTGGATACACCAGGAATGCCACTAGACGATTTTCGGTTGAAAATTCGTTCACCAATATATTATTCTTTTTCACAGTTTAAACCCACCTAGATTATGCAACGGTACATGTTTTTTCATCAAAATTTCTACAATTTTGACGGAAAAGTTTAAAGGAGAAATTTTTGTGTTGCCACTTAAGCGATTAATAGGCGTCATAATTTTCAAACACATTTGGAAGACTTAAAATTCCGATTTGTTTATCGTTTGAAAAGACCATACAAAGATATCTAGACCAAACAATGTCTACTTTCGGTTTGGATTTGAGACATACATTTTTCTCTCATGGGCAACTACAGGGTGTCCTGAAAAAGACTGACTGTTTTCAAAAATTCATAACAATAAAATGTTTAATGATAAAAAAAATAATTTTTGCAGAAAATTCATGTGGAGGGCCGTAAGTTTCGTCCCCCAAAAGTTCCAAAATGTAGTTCAAGAAATTTCCAATAAATAGCGCAGCAGATTTAAGACCGTAAATCAAAGAAAGACAGAAAATTACTTCATAGTTTATCGAAAAATGTTTTTAATAAATAAAATTTCACAACAATATTTTTTAAATGCCTGCCACCGGCTGCAACCACGTGTCGCAATTGGAGGAAAAATCGGTGAATTCATATAATTATTTTTTGACTTAGAGGTTTACTATCTGCAGCGCCATCTATTGAAAAACTTTTAAACTAAACTTTGGAGCGCTGGGGGATGAAACTTAGTGCCCACCACATGAATTTACTGCAAAATTTTTTTTTTATCATTAACCATTTTCCTCTTATAAATTTTTGAAAACTATCAGTCTTTTTCAGGACACCCTGTATCTATCGCCTACTCACGAGTGGAAAAGTTATAATACATATTCGTATTAGCAAAAGACAGGTTAAGCAAGAAAATTGGGCTCAACATAGTGCTTACATAATTTTAATTTTCAAATAATAGAAACAATAGATCGAAGTCAATGTTATCTACTTCATTTATAAAATTTATTTTTTATATGTTTTTAATTTAGTTAATGTATTTTGTAAAAAAGTTATTGATTACAAACTATAGATAAATTGAGATGAATAAAATTTAGTGTACATTCTAAAAGTGTATGTTGGTTTATGTTTAATTTCTACGTTCTGATATATTACAATCAGTTTCGATATTTAATATCACTTTCAAGGTTTTTTGCTTTTATTTTTGGCCGAAGTCATACCTGCAAAATTTATTAAGCATAGGTATAGTGCTTTAACTATTGAAAATTTAGTTAGTACTTACTAAATTCAATAATTACTTAATTCAGCCTAACACGTACATTAATAATCTCATTTGTTTTAAAATTGGCTAGACAATTTTAAGCTTTACTAAAAATATTAATTAGAGTCTATCGAAATATTGAGTAAAATAACATTTTAATCCAATTGCTTCGCCACAGCAACGCGTGGCTGGGTCAGCTAGTATATATATATATATGTATATATATATATATATATATATATATAAAAATCTCGTGTCACGATGTTTGTTCGGGGTAAACTCCGAAACTACTCGACCGATTTTTCTCAAATTTCATATCTATGTGTCATTTGGTCCAACTTAAAAGATAGGATAGTTTTTATAATTTTTTACTGCAAATTTCATATTAATTATGCAATAATAGTGTGAATTAATTGTTTAGTTCTAAAAATTCTTAATAGATGTCGGTGTAAGTTAATTAATCGATATAACTCTAACATCGTATGACTTACTACTAAAAACACCATGATAAAAAAAACTCAGAGATGTTGCTTAGAATTTCCATATAACGTTTCGGGATATTACAGGTTATTATTTACTTCCTGAGAAAATCAACTATATTTTTCAAAACGTTTCCTTGAATTGCTACAAATTGCAGATTTCACACCGTTGTGAAAAGTATTTCTCTCCACCAGTATCAAGATTAACTAAACGTATTTAATAGGTGTATCGGTTTCGGAGTGATTGCGGTTTGTCTAGATTGACTCAACACCCAATGAGTGCGAAAATTTATCTGGATCACGAAGCTTTGCAAGAGTTGCAGAGGAACTACATTCGAGCTACTTGCTTGAGAGTCTGTCTTCGCGTTGGCAATGCGTGTATTAATGCTTTGAGAGCTTTCTTAGAAAAGCAGGAAGGTTCCAGGCTATTATGTTACTCCTGCGTTAGGCTTCTCTGCAGGTGCCAGAATCATAACTGCCCTTTTAACCAAGAAGACTACTGAATTCTTCAAAAATATTCCAGGTTTATTTCAGGAAAGTTAATGAATTTAAGCGGAAAAGAATTATTTTCTGTATTTTGTTCCCCAGGAAATTTTTAATATCATTAATTCTTGCAAAGATACATTCGCAACAGAAAATTGCAGTGACAATTGCATCGTCAGGCATTGCTGCTACTTTTTTTAGATGGTACACGAACAGCACATTCAGCTTTAAAGTTCCCTATTAGATATTCATAACAAACAAAACGCAATGTGTACAATAAAAAAAAAGACATGGTATGGCTGTAGTGCTGCAAGAGAGTGAAATTATAATTTGGGATAAGTGTACTCATGAGTAAAAGCATTCATTCGAAGCACATCATAGGATTATGCAAGATTTGAATGGCAACGATAAACTTTTAGTCGAAATTGTCTGAATACTGTCTGGGGACTTCCGGCAGACATTACCAGTTATTCCGATGAAATCAACGCATGTTTAAAAAAAAAAACGTTTTTTTATAGCGAAATGACGAGATAATGCGATTGGCCATGAACATGCGAGTATAAACGCAAAATAATCTAATCGCATAAGTATTTTTTAAGCAATTGCTGAGTATTGGAAACGGTGAAATTGAACTGTATCAAAATATACAGTACAACAAATAGCCAGACAATTTCTGCACTGCCGTTGAGACGAAAAGTGAACTAATTGAGAGTCTATTTCCAGATAAATTTAATTTTTTTAAAAATCATAATTGCCTCTGTAATCGCGCTGGTTTTGTAGCAGTTTTGTTTTCGGTAAACATTCCCGAACAGACAGGAATATTTGTGGATCGTCAATTGTCGACTGTCAAATACATATCCTGATGCATGTCGCAAATTGTATTTATTGGTAGCACAAAGTCATTGGGAGTTGACACTTTCTAATGCAGGTTTGACATAAGGAGAAACAGTATTCGTCAACTGTTTAAAACAATTTTGACGACATACTATCAACCACAATCATTATTTTTTAAGGAGAAACTATATTACTTTCACGTTTGAAGACGTATTTCATAAAGTTTAACAAACACACAAGTATCCAAATCCAGATTTTACACCAGAGATGAATATGAAGCTTTAGTTTTAACTGATGGTTTTTGCGTTTCAATTTCAAATTTGCCACTTAGTTATTATGATATGCCGTCACTTGATAGTTGGGCCACCGACTTAGTTAACACTGATTTGCAACGTATAACAACAGAGCAATGACTCTGTCTTAGCTACAATATTGCGAATAATGAGCCATTACTGACGGCTTTAAAAAAAAGCTCCCCATTGATGCTGAACAAGCCTATACAGTTGTCGATGAAAACAAAGCAGTAAAACTCCAAATGAATTTTTAAATTCCCTGGATACACCAGGAATGCGTCTACACGATTTCCGGTTGAAAATTGGCTCAACAATTTATTCTTTTTCGCGATTTAAACCCACCTAAATTACGCAACGGTACACGTTTCTACATTAAAAGTCAGCAATATTTGTCGGAAAAGTTCAAAGGAGAAATGTTTGTGTTGCCACGTAATCCATTAATAGCGTCATAATTTTCGAACACATTTGAAAGGCTTCAATTTTTGATTCGTTTAGCTTTTGCAAAGATCATAAATAGATTTAAAGAACAAAAAATGTCTTCTTTCGGTTTGTACTTGAAACATAAATATTTCTCTTATGGGCAACGAAATATTCCCTACTCACACGTGGAAAGTCATCATACTTTTCGTATTAGCAAAAGACTGGTTGATCAAGAACATTGTGCACAACTTAGTGCTTAGACAGTTTTCAGTTTTCAAATAATAGAAACAATAGTTCGAAGTCAATGTTATCTGCTTCATTGAAAAAATTTAATTTTTATACGTTTTTAATTTAGTTAGTGTATTTTGTAAAGAAGTTATTGATTACAAACTATAGAGAAAGCTAATGTGAATAAAATGTAGTGTAGAATCTAAAAGTGTATGGTGGTTTACGCTTAGTTTCTACATTCGGTTATTTTACAATCAGTTTCGATATTTACTACCACATTCAAGTTTTTTTTTTTTTTTTTTTTTTTTTTTTTTTTTTGCGGAAGTTATACTTACAAAATTTACTAAGCGTAAGTATAGTGCTTTTTCCATAGAAAATTTAGTTAGTACTTTCTTCAGCCTGCACGGTAAAAAAAAAAAAAAAAAAAAATCCGAAACGTTAGTGAGTAAAAATTTTCGATAATTGCTTGCAGTTCTGGCTAAGCTTTGGCTATGTTTGCATTACTGATTATAGAAGTTCCTTAATAAATCAGAAAGGTGCGAAGCTTTTTTTTTTTATCCCTTTCTAAGTTTACACTAAAGTTCCAGAAACACGACTAGCTCCAAACGGGAAGATCTTCGAATTTTTCAAGTGGCTTCTGAGATATTCAGGAAGGTTATCAACTTTTATCGGAAAGCTTTCCGAGTTTTGGCATGACATGTTACTGGCAGAAATTGGCCACATCAGCTGCCCATAATTTTCCAGGAACATTTATGAATCGTTTTTACATTGAATCACGCCCATTATCAATCTCATATGTTTTAAAATCGGCTATACTATTTTAAGCTCTATTAAAAATATTTATTTGATTCTATCAAAATAATGAGTAAAAGTTTATTTTAATCCATTTTTTTTTTGCCACAGCAACGCGTGGCTGGGTCAGCTAGTATATATATATATATATATATATATATATATATATATATATATATATATATATATATATATATATATATATATATATATAATGTACGTCTTGAGAAAATTTAACACTAGCAGGGCTTTAGTCTGGAAATTCAGCTGTTAAAAAGAACGTGTCTGATTAATGACGTTTTAATTGACATAATTAATTCGATTCTGATAAATATATGCTGGAACTTTTCCAATAAATATAATGAATTGTATATACTTACGTGTTTATTGATCACAACTTTCAGAAGGACTCATACGATGTGCAATTTAGATTAGCAATAATTTTCGAATAACGCAGCAACTACCGTTTTCTTTTAAATTTCAGCTATAATAGGTAAATGCTTTTAACTTACGCTGAATTGTAGAGAACAAACAATTGCATATTGTTACAAATTCTGTAAATAGTAATTATTTTTGTGATTAATTTGTCGTAATCTAGCTAAATTTGGCGTTTATTAATTTATCTTTCATCTAAAATTATTGTAGCAACATAACCTGTAAATAGTTTCTTGTAATGAATATACAGCCCCCGTACATTCGGCTGAAGTATACGGCCCCCTCATTTCTGAATGATAAAATTTGTACGGGGAAGAAATAAAATAACGGTCTACGATTTTCGGGAATCTTGGGGAATATTTTAGAATTCTCTTTCGATGTGTATAAATAGCGGCCCGCATGATAAAATTCAGTCTTGAGTTAGTTTTTGCTTGTGAATCGTTGCAGCGGTACGCTGGAGGGCATTATTGCTCTGTCTTGTGAAGCCTTTCGAGCTGTATTTTTGCGTATTTGAATGTAAATACGTGTGTAACCGTTGAGTTTACGGTGTTGATTGATATTTGCTTAATTGCTGATGATTAATTTAGCAGTTGTCAACGATCTTTCCTGTACATAGTATAAAAAATCTTCTGTGTTTTTCTCAAGAACTGTGTCGTCCTTTCAAGATAGTGGAAGTCGCACCGGATCCGTTACAATATATTTCCAGATGTTAGTTTTGATTATTTATACTTTTTGAACCAAGAAAATGAATTGATTGTTTGTATGAAAATTAACAAACAGATTATTACGTAATCTTTTCACTGGTTTTATGTGCTTGAAAATTAGGAAAGTATTTTGTTTTTTTACGAGGTACCGTACTACCTTAAACACCATTAGCCATAGACGAAGGAGCATGACACTGGCTGGCTGCCAATTTTCTACCTACCTAAGCAGATAAAAGTTACTTCGTTAATTAGACCAATATGCTCAACTTCTCAAATCGATAAATCGCTTGAACGTATAATTGAAGAGCGTATAAGTCACTCTGTAATTAATGAACTGAATGACACTATTAAAAGTACTATTTAATGCTATTGTGACATACGGTATGTTACTTCGAATCAGATGGAAGTGTTGAAGCCATTTCATTTTGAGTTCAGCCGAATTGTAATAAATTCAAATATTTCAGATTACTACCTACGCCACTCTTCCAATGCCGGCAGCAAAAATCTTTACATTTGGTTGGTAATTAAAAACTTTACATGCAAACTTATTGTCATGCTTTTATTGACATGCTCCCTAGTGATTTAACGAATATACGGCCGAATATTCTTCCACAACGTAGTCCAATTATTCGTTATTCAGCCACATCACTAGAGAGCATGCAAATAAAATCAAGACAAAGTTTGCATGTAAAGTTTTTAATTGCTAATCGGATGCAATCTGTCAGATTTAAAGATTTTCTTTTTGTCGGCACTGTATTTTAGAATGAAAAAAAAAAAAAACTCTTCGTTATTTAGGTGTGAGACAAATCGTTTCCATGCGTTTCTAATAAAATTCAGGACAAGTTTTCTGAATAATTTTTGTTTGGAAAGAACTTGTAGCCAAGGTTTTTTTTTTTTTTTTTTTTTTTTTCGGCCCGTATATGTCGTGGCACAAACATTCTTCGGTTCTTGATCATAAATACTATCATTATTTATTATGATTGCTGTATGTATCAGAAAACATGCGCTCACAAGATTAAGTGTCAGTCCACGGTGGCTGACGTTACAATTTGACTTAATTTTTAACTTATACATTCAGCACTGTCTTGAAATTAAATTTTGTTTCTTCTGAAATTGATCTAAAATAATCATGATATGTTACCATCACTGCCCCCACACTTGTTTTCAGACTTGAGGATTTTTTTTTTTTTTGTATGAAATTAAAGGGAATAAAAAAACGTGACTGATGTTACGCAGAAGAGACATTGAAAAAAAGTAACCTATACTAATAGTAGCTGACCCAGCCACGCGTTGCTGTGGCAAAAAAGGTGGATTAAAATACACTTTTACTCATTATTTTGATAGAATCAAATAAATATTTTTAATAGAACTTAAAATAGTATAGCCGATTTTAAAATATATGAGATTGATAATGGGCGTGATTCAATGTAAAAACGATTCATAAATGTTCCTGGAAAATTATGGGCAGCTGATGTGGCCAATTTCTTCCAGTAACATGTCATGCCAAACCCCTGAAAGTTTTCCGATAAAAGTTAATAACCTTCCGGAAATTATCTCGGAAGCCTCTTGAAAAATTCAAAAAACTTTCTGTTTGAAGCTAGTCGTGTTTCTGGAACTTTAGTGTAAACTTAGGAAGGGATTTAAAAAAAAAAGCTTAGCACCTTTCTGATTTATTAAGGAACTTCTATAAGCAGTAATGCAAACATAGCCAAAGCTTAGCCAGAACTGCAAGCAAGTATCGAAAATTTTTACTCAGCAACGTTTCGGATTTTTTTTTTTTTTTTACAGTGCAGGCTGAAGAAAGTACTTATTGAATTCAATAAGTACTAACTAAATTTTCTATGGAAAAAGCACTGTACTTACGCTTAGTAAATTTTGTAAATATGACTTCGGCCAAAAAAAAAAAAGCAAAAATAACTCGAAAGTGATAGTAAATATCGAAACTGATTGTAAAATAACCGAACATATAAACTAAGCATAAACCACCATACACTTTTAGACTCTACACTACATTTTATTCACCTCAGCTTTCTCTATAGTTTGTAATCAATAACTTCTTTACAAAAAACACTAACTAAATTAAAAACATGTAAAAATTAAATTTTTTCACTGAAGTAGATAACATTGACTTCGAACTATTGTTTCTATTATTTGAAAACTGAAAACTGTCTAAGCACTAAGTTGTGCTTAATGCTCTTGCTTAACCAGTCTTTTTCTAATACGCAAAGTATGATAACTTTCCACTTGTGAGTACGCGATACATGGTTGCCCATGAGAGAAATATTTATGTTTCAAGTCCAAACCGAAGGAAGACTTGTTTATTCTTGAGATGTATATATGAACTTTGCGAAAGCTAAACGAAGCAAAAATTGAAGCCTTTCAAATGTGTTTGAAAATTATGACGCTATTAATGGATTACGTTGCAAACACAAACATTTCTCCTTTAAACTTTATCGTCAATATTGTTGACTTTTGATGAAGAAACGTGTACCTTTGCGGAATTTAGGTAGGTTTAAATCGCGAAAAAGAATAAATTGTTGAGCCAATTTTCAACCGGAAGTCGTGAAATCGCATTCCTAGTGTATCGAGAGAATTTAAAAATTCAGTTGGAATGTTTACTGCTTTGTTTTCATCGACAACTGTGTAGGCTTGTTCAGCATCAATGGGGAGCTTTTTTTTCTAGCCGTCAGTAATGGCTCATTATTCGCAATAATTGTAGCTAAGACAGCGTCATTGCTCTGTTCTTATACGTTGCAAATCAGTGTTAACTAAGTCGGTGGCCCAACTATCAAGTGACGGCATATCATAATAACTAAGTGGAAAATTTGAAATTGAAAAGCAAAAACCTTCAGTTAAAACTAAAGTTTCATATTCTTCTCTGGTGTAAAATCTGGATTTGGACATTTGTGTGTTTGTTAAACTTTATGAAATATGTCTTCAAACGTGAAATTTATATAGTTTCTCCTTAAAAAATGATGATTGTGTTGGATAGTATGTCGTCAAAATTGTTTTAAACAGTTGACGAATACTGTTTCTCCTTATGTCAAACCTGCATTAGAAAGTGTCAACTCCCAATGACTTTGTGCGACCAATAAATATTTGCGACATGCATCGGGATATGTATTTGACAGTCGACAATTGATGATCCACAAATATTCCTGTCTGTTCGGGAATGTTTACCGAAATTAAAACTGCTACAAAACCAGCGCGATTACAGAGGCAATTATGATTTAAAAAAAAATTAAATTCATCTGGGAATAGACTCTCAATTAGTTCACTTTTCGTCTCAACGGCAGTGTAGAAATTGTCTGGCTCTTTGTTGTACTGTATATTTTGATGGAGTTCAATTTCACCGTTTCAAATACCCAGCAGTTACTCAGAAAATACTTGTGCGATTAGATTATTTTGCGTTTATATTCGCATGTTCATGGCCAATCGCATTATCTCGACATTACGCTATAAAAACGATTGTTTAATCATGCGTTGATTTCATCGGAATAACTGGTAATGTCTGCCGGAAATACCCAGGAGTATTCAGACAATTTCACCTAAAAATTTATTGTTGCCGTTCAAATCTTGCACAATCCTATGATGTGCTTCGAATGAATGATTTTACTCATGAGCCTTAGTACACTTATCGAAAATTATAATTTCACTCTCTTGCAACACTACAGCCATTCTGCGTTTTTTATTCTTTCTTTAATGTTACACATTGCGTTTTGTTTTTTATGAATATCTAGTAGGCAACTTTAAAGCTGAATGTGCTGTTCGTCTAAAATCTGAAAAAAGTAGCAGCAATGCCTGACGATGCAATTGTAACTGCAATTTTCTGTTGCGAACGTATCTTTGCAAGAATTAATGATATTAAAAATTTCTTGGGGAACAAAATAAAAAAAAATATTTATTTTCCGCTTAAATTCATTAACCTTCCTGAAATTAACCTGGAATATTTTTGAAGAATTCAGTAGTCTTCTTGGTTAAAGATAGTTATGGTTCTGGCACCTTCAGAGAGGCCTAACGCAGGTTCAATATAATAGCATGGAACCTTCATGCTTTTGTAAGAAAGCTCTCAAAGCATTAATGCACGCATTGCCATCGCGAAGACAGACTCTCAAGCAAGTATCTCGAACGTAACTCCTCAGCAACTCTTGCAAAAATTCGTGATCCAGATATCCTTTCGCACTCATTGAGTGTTGAGTTACAATCTCGACGAACCGTAATCGTTTCGAAACCGATACACCTATTAAATACGTTTAGTTAATCTTGATACTGGTGGAGAAAAATATTTTTCACAACGGTGTGAAATCTGCAATTTGTAGCAATTCAAGGAAACGTTTTGAAAAATATAGTTGATTTTCTCAAAAAGTGAATAATAACCTGAAATATCCCGAAACGTTATATGGAAATTCTAAGCAACATTTCCGAGTTTTTTTATCATGGTGTTTTTAGCAGTAAGTAATACGATGTTAGAGTTATATCGATTAATTAACTTACACCGCCATCTATTAAGAATTTTTAGAACTAAACAATTAATTCACACTATTATTGCATAATTAATATGAAATTTGCAATAAAAAATTATAAAAACTATCCTATCTTTTAAGTTGGCCCAAATTACAGATAGGTATGAAATCTGATAAAAATCGGTTCAGTAGTTTCGGAGTTTACCCCGAACAAACATCGTGACACGAGATTTTTATATATATAGATAGATTATAAAGAGAGAGGGCGGATTTTTGTGTGTTTATATGTTCGAGGTGATCTCCGGAACCATTGCAGCTATTTGAAAAATTCTTTCACTATATGAAAGGTGCATTCTTACTGAGTGACATAGGCTATAAGTTATGCATATATGTAATTATACTAATTTTTTAAACCAATTGTTTGTCTTTGCTACCAGTTTATGTTTCGAAATGATTTATTGTTATATACGTAAACACAAGTGCTGATTGTCTCGCCTTTGCATTGAGAAAATAGTAAAGTGTTCCCTATGAACTGAATTCTAAGGAATATAAGTAAGGGTAAGAACCGCCATAATCTATTCATGTATTTGAGGTAGCAGAGGATTAAGGTATATAACATTTTATTAGCCTTGGACATTGCGAAACATTTAGAATCGCAGAATTTTAAAGCGTCAAAATTTATTCAAATGAATTATATCTGGGATTCGCTTCGAGTAAATTGCTTTTTGAATTCAAGTAGTGCAGATAGATGATATTGATCCGTGGTTCTAAAAGCTGTAGATCTGCATGCATTTTGGGTTACCTTTTGAGGTTTTTTATCTGTAGTAATATTATAAAGAGAGAGGGTTTATGTTGTATGTTCATATGTTCTGGATAAGATTAATACATGATTGTAGCCTACGGAATGAGTACACTGTTAAAACTACAGGTTGCGTTTGGCACCTTTCAGTGGTGAAACGCTTGTTCACCAGCGACACCCGATAGAGAGCCGAAATTGCACCCTTAGCAAGGGTGAAAAACTGGCTCCTTTCACCCAACGTGCACCGTAGGTGAAAAGATGGTACCCTAGGTGAGAAAAATGGCACCTTTATTGCTTCCTATAGGGATTCCCCCCCCCCCTGTGTTGTGTGCGTTTTTGAATACAATTGTGTTTTATTTATTTTGATTTATATATACGAAGGCATTTGATCACATTTCAACTTTCGAACATAGTTTAAAAGTGTTCATGACTTTAATTTGTCTGTTCGTGCACTAACTTTCTTATATTCACACTTGGGTTGCTCAGTAATGAATATGTTGTTGACAACTTTTACTGCATGATCCGTACTGAAAATGAATAGGGAAGGTAGTTTATCAATCATTTGTGGGAACAACCAGAAATATTAGGTAACATTAGATTAGAATCATGGGAAAATGAAAGCGTTCATAAACGTTTAAAATTTTAATCGAGCGTAACATATCAATACTTAGTACAAGATTCGATATTTGAGTATCTTTATGCGTACAAGATAAATACTGATTTAAAAGCCCTTCTTTCCAATGTCAAGTTTTCCGTCAGATTAAAAATAAAAACGAGTAGATAACTACATTCGCTTCATGCAATAACGCCTAAGAAAGATACGTTAACCAAAACACGATGAGTCAAACGCTGAGTGAGAAAGATTTCTTTTCAGGTGGTTTTTTTCCCCCCCCCCGCCTTTACTGCTTTGTTCGTTTGCACTACGTAGTTATTTCATTTGAGAAGAAATAGATATTGGTATATTGGCTACTCACGTCGATGCATTTTTATTCCGGAATTAGCAATTCAATTATCAGCTGATTTAAACGTTTTTATTTTTAATGTTGTTGTTGTTCAAGATAGTACTGATAGATAGTTTTAAGTAACAGTTTTGCAGGACATAAATAGCAAGATATTAAATATTTAATAAGGTAAACGGAACAATAAGCAGTTGTCAACATACTTTAAACACTTTAAATATGTTCGAAAGCTCTAAGTGCTACAATATGATCAAATGCCTTTACTTACGCGATATTTCGAAGATTAATCCACGAAATTTTCAGTTTTGTACTTCATTCAATGTGAAAGCAAATTTCGTTGCAACTTTCTTCGTTCGCCATTCAAACTGAAGTTGTCGTTGGACGATTAGTCAGAGCGCATGCGCAATGAGTCGCTCTCCTATTGAATCACTTTTGTTAACGTCGTTCACCCACTGAGTAACCAAAAGCACCTTGACGACACTTCCTAGCCTCCGTTTCACCCCGCGGCACTGCTTTTTCACCCTAGGGTGAAATTCTTTAGCCCTGTGGCACTCCTGGTTTTAACAGTGTACGTTTCCAATCAAGCAGTTAAATAAGTAACCGATCTGCTACTCGCCTATGATACCAGAACACAAATAAATGTTTTAAAAAAAGGGCCATTTGGATAGCGTCTTAAAAATGTCTGCCGCTTAATGTGGTACGGATGTTCGATGAGCCACTGTTTGTATATAGAAGCCGTGGATTCTAAACGGACTAAAAGATTAAGACAACATTGAGAGAGGTCTCATCTTCGCATTTGCCGGTGACACTTACCAAACTGTTCCTGTGGGTCTCTTGATAAACGCGTACAGATATAATTTAAGCCTGCTTTAAGTCGTCTCCTTATAGGGATTCTGTACGATCTCTGTATCTTAACAATACTTTAAAGAGCCCATATTGATTCTATTAAAATTAATCGCGGTATTCCAATAATTACGCTGCGAAACTTAAATTTTTCTTAATTACGCAATGGAACTGGACCCCAAGTAAAATCAATATGGACTAATATGATTTACCGTATTATTCTTACTGGATAAACAGCAGGGCTGTCAGGAATATTTCTCGAAATCCCATGATCCTTGCACATTTGCATTTCTAATATAAGTAATTGCAGTTTCCAATAAAATTTTCGTATGCCATCACCATCATCAAAATGGTCATACGCACAAAGTTACATATGGGAAGATTATATTGTTCACGGAGAAGTAAAGGTTGGTCTCTCTTGATTAGGAAATGAAAATAATCTATTTCTTTCAAAACCTCATAAAAACGAAACAAAAAGCGTATGTACGAGTATACCATGATATTTTAAAACAAAAAAATCTACAGAATGTTTATTTAAGACAGATATTTTTTTTCAAATCGAATCAGTACGGGACGGGCCTCTATTTTATATATAATTTGAAATTCTCTTCAAACTAATAACGCACAATCTAAACAGATTTCTTGCCCTTAAAAGAGAGATTTTAGACTTCATGAAAACACTTTGTTTTAATGAAAAAACATAAAAACTGAAAGTATAAAAATTATTTAACACCCGTGACTGATGATGCAAAGATTTTGTGAAGGATGTTACATCTATACATATAATAAAA
This sequence comes from Uloborus diversus, assembly GCF_026930045.1. Classification (NCBI taxonomy): domain Eukaryota; kingdom Metazoa; phylum Arthropoda; class Arachnida; order Araneae; family Uloboridae; genus Uloborus; species Uloborus diversus. The sequence goes on along the minus strand of NC_072740.1, from coordinate 94,564,286 downwards.
TAAGATGTTTGTGTGTGTGTGTGTGGCGCACTTCCCGGGAAAACGTTAAGGCCTAGAAAGATGAAATTTGGTATACAGGTACAGTTTCTGCTGAAGATGTGCACCTCGGGCTTCGATTTTTGATATTTTAATTAGAAAAAAAGTTATTTAATGTTTTGTGTGTTTTTTTGCACTTTTTAGTACTTTTTACCTCACAAACCCTGAACCAATCGCACCACACAAATATTTTTTGTACTATAGTGTTGGAAATTTAATTTTAAATATGATGAATGAAAAAATTTTGAAGATAGAGCAATTTTTGTATTTTTTATGAATTTTTGAAAAAACCTTCAATTTGAATTTTTTTTTCTGGGTTTTATATTTTTCTATTATCATCCTGCGAGAAGTATCAAAGCCTCATTTCTAAAATTTAAGTTGGTAATAGTAAAAACATTTCGCCCTCTTCAGAAGAAAAAAGTTTTTAAAAATAAACAATAGTTTTTTTTTTTTTAAACCATTTTTTAATGCGGAACACATTATGTCTTTCCCCGCATCGGTCGAAAAAAGCGTTCTTCAATCTTTTACGCTCTGACGTCACTACTTGGATTTCGATTCGATATTTACGACGGAATCTTAATCGCAAACAATGTTAATCTTTTTTTTTTACTATATAGTTAACTTCTACATTTTATGACGTGATGACCTCGTGTTTTTCCGTTCAGCGCTTGCTTCTTTTTTCTTTCCTTTTTTTTAAAAAAAAATTAGGGATTGCATTTTTCTTTTTCCATCCCCCCCCCCCCAAGCTGGACGTTGTGCTGCATCTATATTACGTCACATTTCATAGTTGTGCGCATTTAATTAAATAAAAACAGCGACATTTTTTTTCTTTGTGAAATACTACTTTTTGCACACTACAAGCGGTTTTTTGAGTGATCTTTGTTTTTATTAGGAAATGGGCGGAGAGGTTTAAATAAATAAAGATGGATGAAAAAATTTAGAGATAGATCGTAAAGGTAGATAGCCGCCGAAGGCGGCAATCTTGGCGTAAAAATGTGAATGGCACTGAAAAAGATAGAGATGGATTGATTAAAACTGCTGCCAAATTTAGGCGGCAAACTTGAAGTAAAAAGGTAAATGACAAGTTAGTCAAACAGCCGCCGTAAGTGGCTGCTTGCATAGAAAGGCGAATGGCGTAAGGCGGCGAACCAGCTGGTCGCCGCAGGCGGCTAGTAACAAATATGAGGGAATACAAGAGGTAGAAACGCTCTTAGCTGATATGAAAACTTGATGCAACGCGGAGCTAAATTGACACTCAATTGTGAGTTTTTTTTTTTTTTTTTTAAGCTTTGGCTCCAGGAAGAAAATTACAGGATAATGTAAGCGAAAATATAAGTTTTAAGATTTCAGACTACATTGGAATTGTTTTTTGTTCAGTAAAATATAATAAATCGTATGTTGAAATATAGATTCTTCTAATGAGTTTTTGACTCTTTGTACAAATAAAAAAAATACTACCTCAATTTAAAGGGTAATATATACATTTTTCTTCTTTTTGCAAAAAAACAAATAGCGTATCACATTTTTACGGCATTTGAAAAGCTACGCTTGAAAAAGAACTTAGTTCAAATTATTTTGTATTTTAACCGTGCTGTTAAATGATGAATACGTGCTGCCATCTAAGTCATAACGGTTCAAACAGCCTGCGATAACAAATTGTAAAAATTTTCAAAAATAAAAACACTTCTCGGCAGGAAAAAAAAATTAAAATTACCTGTGTTTTTTTTTTTTTTTTTTTCTTTTTTTGCGGTAGAGCGTTCGGCTATAAACTGTCTGAACTTCGGGCCAGTTCAGGCTGTCCGACATAATAGCAAATTTACATTAATATTACGCATTACATGTACTCATAACATACAACAGATAACACACGTAATAAAATAAATGCAGTGGGAATGCTATTTGGTGTTTCGACTCCTTTATGCAGGCTGCAGCTATCATTCAGATAAGTTGACTGCTAATCGAAGGGTGTTCTTCCCTTTTTTTTTTAAGCTTTGACTCCGTCCAGACCACTGAGCATAATGTAAGCATAAAAAAAAGTATTAGATATACCTCAAGGGAATCCTTTTTGTGCAGAAAAACATTTTCATTGTATGCTGAAATGTAGATTTTTCTAATAGCAGTGTTCGAACTTTTGTATAAATGAAAAAATACGACGCCAAATTAAATTTACGAGTTTCAACCAGTAAATCTTTAATTATTTATTCGAATTCGATATAAAACATTAAAATTATTATCAACTTCATTAGTAAGAAATCATTTTCTTATCCTCCGCTTTCGGCTGAAAAAAAAAAACATTTTTTGCCTACGTTCCAAAAATTACACTTAAAAAACGGACTCAGTTCAACTGGTTTTGGTTTTGAATTTTAAGTGTTCGATTAAAAGAAAAACAAGTACGGGCTTTTAAGCCGTACAGGTTAAAGAAGCTTGCTATGGGAAATTGTTAAATATTCAAAAATAAAAACGCTTATTTTTTCAACCGAATTTATTACTTCTCTAGAATGTTTTGTTTCATCCGTTACGTGAGATCTTCCTCATTCTTTAATCAAATTCCATGTTTTACGAATAATTTTAAATCGTATCGTGCTGGCTAATGACAAAACATAGACGCATGATCTTATTATATTTTTTTCGGCGAAAAACTTTTTTACTGTGTTTTATTACGCATTCCTTCAATGAATAGCTTTCGAAAAGGAAGACACAGTTGCTAGGTTTGTTGGAGCGTCGTACTGTTAATCAGAATGGCGTCAGTTCGAATCCGTGACACTAAATATCTCTTTAATGTTTCTTTTTTTTCCGTCAGATGCTCACATGGGCGGACTGTATTTGCCACAACCTGTTTTTTCACATGAAAAATTACAGATTTTTCACGTGTCACTCAGCCACACTTTTAATGATATTTATATTTGCATTGAAAATACGTACAACCAAAAGGGGAGCGATGATCAAATTATCACAACGTTGTATTTAACGAGGTTTTGTTACTGATTTCTTCAAATTACATGCCTTCTCTTGTGCGCTTACTTTTTTCCGTTTACTTTTTTCGGTTTTTCTTCATAATATTCTTTCTTTGAAATTTTTAAAGAGCGAAATGCCTTATGAAACGATTCGAAGTACAGTGCGGAGTTCCGCACGGGTCGACTAGTTTACAATAAATTACTGCAATTATAAATTATTTTTTCTTGAATATAAAATTAGCGTATGATTTGTTTAACATCATGAAATTGTATTTAAATTACAAGAAAAGTACATTTATAAAGTTTTAAAAGTTATATTTTTTATTTATTTCTTAAAATAAAAAGTCCTTTTGTGTGTGCATTTACTACATTAAGTGCGCTAAATCCTTTATTCCTTTCTCATGTGAATAATAAATTTCATTCACATTGACAGCCTATTTCCAATGTTTTAATGATTGAATCTTGGCAGTTACTAAATGCTCCTAGTTTTCAATTTCAATGCATCTAACTTCTCGTGATACAGTTGTTTGTCATTATTTTCAAGAACCTGTTATCCAGTTGCAGTTAACAATTTTGGAACATGTTCTGCTAAAAGTGATTCCCTCCTTTGCTGTAAAAAAAAGGGTTGTTGCTAAACATCTGCTGCAGTTTCTAAATTTAAAAAAAAAAGTATTACTCAAATATAACTCTTTATAACATGACTGCAAGTCGGATGGTGATAGCTCTGAAATTTGTATGAAGCTTTGACTTTTAGAAATACTTCTGCATCGATGATGTAGAATTTTTATTCAAATGTAAAGCATGAAGCACTAGGAGTATCTTTTTGTCAAATTTCATGCTAGAATTTTTTTTTTACAACTGCAGTTTTCTTTTGTGAAGGTGTAATAAAGAACACTTGGAATGACTAACATGTTTTACCAAGGTTTCAATATTTTAAAGAGGGATAATGCAGCTGCTAATTTGAACCTGGGACTTCAATACTTTAAATTTGTTCTACTCTTGTTCCACTTCTTCACCTAATTTCTCTTTTTAATTTTATTCTAAACTAACTTTGGTAATTTTATGCCAGGTTTTAAAAATTATTTTATTTATTTTTTATCATCCGCTCTTTTTAGCTTCTACTTTGTTTTACTTTTTTCTAATTTTCACGTTTTCCTTTATTTCTAAATTTATCTCGCCTTTTTTTTTTTTTTTTTTTTTGCTTTTTTGCAGCAGTCAATACCATTTGTGCAATTTGTTTCAGATTTGTTAATGAAAAGAGAAATGTGACTAATATTACATATTTTAAATAAGCTTTAAATAATTAAACTACTTCTAAATATTAAAGGGATTAATATTAAAGCTATCATCATTCATAAAGAGAATATGACTTTCAAAATTGGGTTTGTTTTTGTTCAAGCAATGCAATTTTTTATACAATTTTGTGACTGATGTTATATTAGTATGAGGCCTAGTTTAAAACAATTGTTACAAGACAATTACAACGGTTTAAAGTTTCTTCGTTAGTCTAATCTCTTCCTATGCAAACTAAATTTCAACAAAAAATTAGATTGCAGACATAACAATTAATTTCCTAAGTGAAAAAAAAGATTAACTTTTAGAACCACTTATACAACGACACATGGACACTGAGTAGTGTCGGCAAAATTCGCCTATAAAACTTACAAAAAATGTGTTTATAACTGTTTCCGCATAGTTACATAAAAATAGTCTTTTTTACCTCATATATGAAAGAAAAAAAAAAGACTGATGCAATGAAGTTTTTATTTTTAATGTGATATCCCTAGTTTCATGGACATGCCCTTAAACACATTTGGGAGCAAAATGGAAAAATAAAAACACAACACAAATTAAAGATATATAACAATTTTTTATTCAGATTGTGATCATTTGTTATAAAACTTACAATATAAATACATTTTTTAGATAAAATAAATGTTTTAGTAGAATAATACCGAGCAGAAAATGCCACGTTGTGATTTAAAGTGCGCAGTATTTAGATTATAGTTGGCTGTACTGACCAACTGTTTACAAATGAGAAAATAAATTTGTATTCACAGATTTATGAATGATTCACACAGTCTGTAATATACACCCTCCCCCCCAAATGCATGTTTAGTTTCTTCTGAATTAAAAACTTTTCGAAAAGAAAAAAAAAATCCGTTGAGCCATAGATTGGTAATTTTACAATTACTGAGATATACGAGTATTTGTAGAATATCTGAGGCGGTGACATTCAAAAAGGGTTTCAATTAAAAGCCTTGCAACCAATGTAATTTATCTGTGTTAGCCAATAAGCTTTCTTTAATATGCAGTCAATTAAGCAGTAAATGAGAGTTTTTTCACTTGTTTTAGTTAACGCAATAAGATTTTTCCATACTTTTTCTAATACAATGAACCTTTTTTGTACGGTAGAACTCCTACTACTTCAATCCATTAACTATTAAAGTAAGATAAATTGAAAAACGAAGACTTTTTCTTGCAGTCAAGATGCTGTAGACAGCACTGATCTCGAAATGAAAAAAAAAAAAAAAAAAATGCGCGGCTTGTGGCAAAGGATCATAGAAGATGAAAGCAGCTTTGTGACTGGCTCATTGAGAAAAAGCTCCTTTTTTATTGAAAACTGAAGTGGAATAAATTCTTTTTGAGTACAGGTTTTTTTTTCTGAGTACTTTTGGATTTTTTTTTTCTCTCCGTACAAACTACTATATACTGTGGTTTTAAACTGATAAAGGAAAAAATCAACCTTTCGATCACTTTTTGGTTTTTTGAGGCTAAACTCTTTTTGAATGTTAACTCCTCATTTTAACAAAGTAAAAACACAGCTCAATCAAACTATAATAAATATCACAGTCTCACTTAAGGGTCCAAGATATTCACGGGACGTTTTGAAAGAAAGATTCCTCGCCTGCAAGGTGGAATAATGCTTCTGGAATAACTCGGAACTAACAGCTTCGGAAATGAAGTCATTTCTTTTTTCAAATGTCAGTTTCCTATTTATTTATTTATTTATTTATTTTTTTTTGCCAGAGGGACAAATTTACAGATCCAAAAAAATGTAACATTTTAAATGATTTTTTTACCAACGAAGTCTAGACTACAAGCATTGCTTTCTGGCTACTTGCACCAACTTTTGCTGTTGCTACTTGTCTTCGTAATAGCAAGCTCCATCAAAGAAGCAGCAAACTACAAGAGGAATTAAAATGTCAGTAATCCAACGTTATTAAGCACAAAACTTGCAAATGATTGCAGACACGTGTTTCGGTGTTACAAGGAACACCTTTTTCAATGCAAAGAAGTGTGAGCTTTTGGATGAAAAGTCATCCGAGAAAGGCTTTTCTCGGATGACTTTTCATCCAAAAGCTCACACTTCTTTGCATTGAAAAAGGTGTTCCTTGTAACACCGAAACACGTGTCTGCAATCATTTGCAAGTTTTGTGCTTAATAACGTTGGATTACTGACATTTTAATTTTTCAGCACAAAGGTATTTATTCTTTACAAGAGGAATGTTCAGACATTGCAACATTATGAAAAATGAAAGACTCAAAAGTTAGGTAACAAACCATTAATAGCTGCTTTTAAAAACTAAACAGCAATTTATAAGCATTTTTTCCTCCATCTTTATGTTAGAAAACTTAATTAAAATATTTGCAAAATTATATTGGTTACACACATGTGCAAAACTTTGCTCGAAAGAGGCATGTTATTAAGTAACATTTATCTTAAGAAATTGTCCAACTTTGTATAGTTTTATACATGATTTTAAAATACTTGTATGAATTATGGATATAGTTTTCTTAATATAGAATACGTTTTCCTCGCCGTTTAAAAATGAGTTCTAAAAGTTGTCTCTAAATGTTTTTTACAGTAAGGCCACTCACATACTTATATTTCATATTAGTTTACTTACATTTTTCATCAATTCTACCAAAAAAAAAAATATATATATATATATTTACAATAGAATCAGAATTAAGGAGCTAACTATGAGTTAGGCATAACATTTCTTTATTTTAAACTTATAAAGATGATCGTTTTTCCCTTAATTTTTTCTTTGTAATTATACAGCACACAGCTATATGAAATACATAAGAATGCTTACATAATTTTCATAATACATTATAGAATAATGTAATTAATATATTTCTACTATTTAGTGTTATATGCTCATAAATATGTATTTTTCTCGCAAACAGACAATCTGACGAACAGCTAGTAGAAGGTTCAGGTTTCTGTCCCAAAAGAGCAGGATTATATGCAATAGCACGTATACATACAAGTCATGCAAGCACGCACACACAAGATATTTCAGTTAGACGTTTCAGAGCTTCTAAGAGGAGTGGAGGACAGGATAACGATTTGGAATCACAAGCATTCCAGGGTCAGAATTAGCTACTTCATGAGTTTAAATTCGTTGTGCGAGAAATAAAAAAAAAACACTTAAATTTTTTATTTGGAAATCTTAATTTTTTAGAACAATTTATTTTAAAAGATAAAATCAGCGTTGTTGAAACAAAAAAAAAAAAAAAAAAAAAAAAAGAAAGAAAATACTGCGCATGCAAGTTTGTTTTTCTACCAATGATGTGCGATTTTATTAATACAGAAAACTTCTTAGCTTACGTAACAAAGTATCTGTCACCAAAGAGACATACTTGTTTTACTACATTAAAAAAGTTTTATTTTTATATTTTTTTAATTTTTTTAAAATCATTTGTGGCATTTAACACTGTTTAAACTGCGGTTGCATATTGTACCTTTTTGGGGGAAATGCTTGTAGTACCAGCGAGCACTCTTTAAAGGTGTCATTTTGGTTCCCTATGGGTGCCATTTTGAGGTCCCATGGATTCAAAATGGCACTTTTAGGTGATGCCGCTGGCACTACACTCGTTTCACCAAAAAAGTGAGGCATACAACCTGCAGTTCTAACAGTATACCAATGCATTTAATCACATTTTTCAGGGTGTTTATTATCCAAAAGAAAAATTTTGTGCCTTCAAGCTCCCATAGAAAGCCCTCTTCCACATAAAAAAGCTATTTCCGTCGCTGCAGTGCTGTTTGGCTCCGAATTGCCATCGTGTCCTTTACTCCTCTTAGAAGTTCTAAAATGTTTAACTGAACTGCATTTGCATACGTACAATATATACATTCCTTTAAAAATTTTAAGCACGTATCGATAAATACATCACTCAATGAACGCCCTAGATCGCAGCTTAAGTAGCGACATGTCCGCCATCTTGGGGCTAAACGCCGCTTTCGTCCCATGTCTGCTATGAAGTTTGCTTCTTGGTTGTGGGGCTTCTTGATTGTGGATTAACATGGAGTTGATAAAAAACCACAAGCAAGAAGCAAAACACTCTACTTAGCAGACATGGGAAGAAAATGGCGTTTAGCCCCCGATGGACGTGTGATTACTTGAATTGCGATCTAGGGATTTAACTCTACAGCTGCAGGGTGCAGCAAATTGCTGCTTCTCCAAATTCAGATTGACTTCCGGAAATTAAACGTTTTTCGTTTCATGCTTAATTTTTGTCAGTGAGTGTAGATAGATAAATAATAAATATTAGATCCAGACAAAATTTTTCCCTTTACAGGTAACCAGCTAACATGTATAGTCTGTTCTGGGTCTATATTTCTGCCAGAATAAACAAGATCACAAACAGATAAAATTGAAATACGAAGCATGAACCCGTGACAGAATCTGGTGTTGCACTTCTCCTTTTATATTTGAGAGAGATACCATGAACACATCTAAAGCAGGCTTTTGAACTCACAAGTCAAACTGTTCGGCTCTATACTTGTAGTATGTATCAACAACTACAGGTCCACTTTTACATTAAGTCTTTTGCCAAACAATATCTTAAACGTATCGTGCTTAATTGCACACCTCTAAAAATAAAATTTCTAAAATGTGTTTCATGTGCTGTATTTCAATTAAATAAAAAATGTCATGCCTTTCTCATAAATACAAAGTGAAAAATACAAAGTGAAACTGTCATGTTTTCAAACTTAACATTTTAAAGTTATTGCATTTTTAATTGCTTGTGAAATACAATGCCACCACCTGTAAAGTCAATATAAAGTCCACTAGTAAAGTCAAAGCTTCTCACTGACTCATATGAATGAGTGATGCTACTCATGTATTGAATTCACTCATTAAAAATTGTTTTTGCAACATTGTTTAGGAAGATATGCTTGATTTCTACAGTGAAGAGTAGAGTGTTTTGGAACGTAGGGATGCCATTCAAAACACTAGATTGTATCCCACCACAACACAAGTTTACGTTACAATGATCATGATTAACCCATTTCATCATATTTAATCCTCCGGAACTTGCGCTGTGAGCAAAATACTCACATCAAGAAAAAAAAAAATATTTGACTGCTATTCTACGGCATATAAGAAAGTGCTTGGTGCTACTTTCTCCTTCTAACCTTCTTTTGCGGTCCTAAGAGTTTCGCAATGATTATTCTTAGTGTGACTGTCCCCGGGGGAGGGGGGGGGGTAAGTGCTAGGCGGTTTATTTGAAGTGCGAGTGTTTTTCTGATTGTGCGTGTTCTATTGATTTTTTTTTTTTTAATCGAGTGATTTTCTCGTCAAGGGGGAGGGGAGGAGGGGCAAGTACTGGGTTGCCGGGGCGCCTCGAACTTTAATTTTTGAGGGGGCAGAAATTCTCAATTTGCAGAAAAGCTCCTCCAAAATGGCTTTCACTCAACTAAAAATCGTAAAGCATATTTCAAGCCTTGAAAGAAAAAAATAAACATATAGCAATATCTCTTAATGTGGTTAAGAAACAAAATTAACAATGAATAAGTATTAGGTTTCTTCTTTTTTCTGTTAAATACATGCTATATTGTAAATGATATTTGGTTACAGAATTATAAATGGTTGCTTTTTTAAAACTGTATTTTCCTTCTTTCTACGAAGAAAAAAAATTAACAGCCATAATGAACTTATCGTTTAGTATGTTTTAAGAAAGTCACATAACTAGCTACATTTACTCGAAAGAAATTATTTATACGCTTTGAAATGGCCAATCTGTTTTTGATTTTTTAAAAGAAAAAAAAATGTTTGTTATTTATGTCAAAGTAATAAATATCATGTCTTGTGATTATTTTATTTCGTTTTCAGATCATAAATGCAATGGAGATTTCCTTTTCATTCTGTATAAACGCTTCGAAACTTCTTTAAAAATAATTTTTTTTACTGTTCAGTGAAACACTATATTTACCTTTTTATTTTTTAACCTTTAATATTCAGGTTTAAAAATACCAAAGAAAAGATATTTAGAAAATCGATATCCTAGGCGCTTTTCAAATTGATTGAAATGTGATGAAATGGGTTAGTAAGTAGCTTCAATATGAAAGACTGCTGGAAGGAACCTCCTCAAACGGAGAGCAATTGATCACATTTTTATAAAAAGTTATGAATTTTTCTTTTTCTTATGACAAACTAAATTGCGTTTATTTAGTTCTTTCCATATTTTGATCATATCATGTGTTGTCACATGATGACCCGAAATTGCGTCTTTGAAAGCACATCCTGTTGCAGGTCTTCGCCAATATGAGAAACTTTTCACATGGTGTCTACTAATACGACTTTCACCCGCACAAAAACCGGTTATAAATATATCCTCCATTAAAAAAAACTGAACAACATACACTGATTCAAGAAGTTTCGGAACAACATCACGGCTCATCACATAACCTGTACCAGACAAGTAATCTGGGAACATGTCCGCAGCAAACTGGCTTTTTGGCACAAACCACTTATGAGAGGGATTTCTGTTAGGCTTAGCCTTTCGAAACAGATACCCATACATTATGTTCGATTTTGTGGGCGTCTTTATCAAAAAATCAATCAAATTTGGTACGTTGATGTACATGTCGTCATCGGTTTTTAACACGTATTGGACATTTGGACAAAATTCTTTCGCCCACTTTAATAACATAATAGACTTCAAGGTCAAGTTCCGGTAAGTATCCATGAAATCTTGTTGAATAATATCGCCAAAGTGAGTGGCTTCTGCTCTAACCCGTTGCTGTAGTTCTTCACTAGTCGTACTTCCTAACAAAAAGCCTAATCTGATAGGTCCGGTGTTGTTGCTAGCAGATGCTATTGATCCCCACGTTTCTCTGATAGTTACGCGTTGGATTATATTAGGAACGGCTGATATGACTAAAATCAACAAGGAGAGCTTCACCTCATTTTTTATACCTCTCGAGCACAAATCAGTTGGGTTCAATACGTATTGTGATATAATTGGGAATTCAACATCAGCAAATATTGTTGTATCGAACGATTCATTTGATAGCACTTGTACATTTGGAATACTTGAATTTTTTAAATTTTCAACTTCAGTTCCGTACTTGGAAAAAAAGCACGTGATCTTGCTATGGTTGAAGAGGAAGAATATAATGAAGATATTGAAGCAAACTAAAACAGTGAAGCGGTGAACTCTTGACATCCTGGAAAACGAACGAATCTTGTTTGAAAAATGAAATGCAGTTACCTGTAAAATAAAAAGAAAACGTCATCAATAGGGACCATAATATTATTAAAGCATTCAGAAATAGTTTTAAAAAAAATCTACATGCAGGGTGTTCCGTTTTAACATGCAAGACCTTTATTTTCGCAACCGTTGGCTCTAGATGCATACTTCCAGTTACAAAAATGTTTAAAATCAGTTGTAGAGTTAAGATATTGAAAGTTTGAAGTGAAAATAATAATGAGCCAAAAAATACAAAATTTAACTTTTTATACCGGCCCCATGTCCCCTAACTTATATTTAGGGAAATATTCTCCATTGAAAAATTATACCAACACAAAAAGTTTGAAATTAGTACGACCAATATTCACCGAGATTTGAAACGCAGCGCTTTGTGACTTACACCACTTTACACTCGCCGCGCCGTCAATAACACCTTTTGGGGGAAAATATAGCAGTTAACAAGGGTTTGAAATTGTATATGTGTGCATAGAGCGTGGTTTTTCAAATTGTTCAAGGTTTCGCAGTGTGTTTTTGCGTATCACGGCATAACATTTGCATTTGTTTTTGAATAGCAATGAAAAATATAAATACTTTTTTTTTTTTTTTTTTTTTTACTTTGACAACCTGTCATTCTTCTGAAAGGGCGATAAATTCCTATCTCATCTTTTGTATGGTCCCTTAAAACTTTAAACTGGAATATCTCCTTGAATTTTTGTCGCACAAATGTCAAGATTTTTGTGACAGTAATAGTTTTTAATGGAGATTATTTCTCTAAATATAAGTTAAGGGGCCTGGGGCCCGTATAAGAAGTTATTATTTTATTTCTCGACTCATTTTTATTTTTGCTTCAAACTTTCAATATCATAACTTTGCATCTGATTTTGAGCATTTTTGCAATAGGAAGTATGCATCTAGGACTAACGGTTGCGAAAATGGAAGTCTTGCAAGTTAAAATGGAACACTTTGTATATTGTGTGCATTAAAGCAATTTTCAAGTGAAGTTTTATTGATGTATTTTTAAACAGCACTTTTATTATTTTTTCAAAATGTTTTTTTTTCTAAAATAAAAGACTATAAAAAATAGCCAATGTACTTTAGGAAAATTTAATGTCTGCTTTTGCTGATATTTTAAGGTTCTGTTTAAGCAGTGCTTTTCACATGATCTGTGTTAATCAATGGCTGACTCCACTGCGAAAAATCTATAATTAGTTTATCGCAATGTAAGCTCAGAGCAAAGAAGTGATAGAGTCTGGTGGGGGAAAGTGGTCAATGGGGTAAAGTGGTCATTCGTCAAATAAATGGCTATAGCTTGGAAATAAATGTTCAAATGAATGTGAAAATTTTATTGTAGAGTAGAGCAGTTAGAAACTACATTTTGAGTACAAAATTTTACAACTTAGGAAATTTATTTGGTAAAAAAAAAAATTTTGTGTGAATGGGAAAAGTTTTTAAATCTAAACACCTCTTTTAACTTCCTTGGTTAATTTTGTTTGTTAGAATTATGAACAGATTGACAGCATAGGAAGCTTCCTACATGTCTCAAGAACTCTTACTCATTAGCAGTTAGCTGAATTTGTTTTAGATAATTTTTTAGAACAATTTAAGTAAGATGGGGTAAAGTGGTCATAATATTAGGCTTAAACAAGTATTGTTCTTCTAATGTCACTTAACCATTAAGTATAAGGCAGATATAAATTAAATATTAATTTCACTTAATATGTATTGTTTTTACAGTAAATGGGGTTAAATATACGGGTCTATGCGTACGCATACGCATATACTCGTGTAGGCACGTATATAGACGTATTCACATAAATGCACCAATAAATACGTATATGGGTATCTACAAGTATTTTTAATCTATACAGATATACATTCGACTATACACGTATATACTTGCTTATACTCGTATATATATATATATATATAAATACTTATATGCTCAGGTAGACATGTATATACATATACGTACTCAAGTAGACACTTACATTCAAGCATATGATATACAAGTATGCAGGGTGAGTTTAAACTTTTGGGCAGATCATTAAAAGGTGTTAGAGGAGAGGATAAGAAGCAGGAATAGGAACATATGGTCACAAACACTGTACCGACGCGCTACATGCACGCAAAGCCAGAAACTGATGGAAGCAAAACACGTCAATAATTTATTACACAAAGATAATTTTACACAACATTTTAGGTCTCAAGAAAATTTTAAAGCGATTGATGAAATTGGCGGCCTGCACCTGTGATACATGTGCGTTGCAATCACAAAGCACGCTCAGTTGCAATAACGAGACTTTTGAAAAACTTTCATCAGCCGCTGCGCCTTTGTTGCGATGCTTGTATTAGAGCTACTACAGGCCGTAACTTTTAACAACTGCTCTAAATATTTCTTAAAAACTAAAATCTTGGGTGAAATCATCTTTGTGTAACAAATTTGTGATTTGTTTTGCATCCATCAGTTTCTGGCTTTCTGTGCATGTAGTGCGTCAGCGAACGTAAGTTCCTTACAATTCTTTGCTTCTCATTGGATTCACTCTGTAGGCGCACATGTATATAAGCTTGTATACTCGTGTATACATACATGTACTGGTGTATACACGTAAATGTACATATATACGTCTATACAGGTATATAATCGTGTTTGCACGTATACATACGTATACTCGTGCTTCACAATGTGATTAGACATGTACAATGACGCACTGGATGTATCCACGAATTTACTCGTGTATACCCGTATATGTGTGTATGTACACATATATACGTGTATATGTCTACTGTACACGTATATACTAATGTATGCAAGTATATACTCGAGGTAAAAGTGCACACACTCATATGATGTTCGTTTACACGCGTATATACCCATACATACAAGTGACACGTATATACTTGTGTAGACACGTATACACTCCTGTAGGTAATCACGTATACATGCTTATATATTCGGGTATACACGTATATACTTGAGTAGGCGCGGCTTGCATGTATTTGATGCATACATGTATCTACTCACATATGAACATGTTTACTAATGTTTACACGACACGTATATACTCGTGTATACACACATGCTTGTGAATATACTTGTATCTATAAAAATAACCGAAATATACAAATATTAGGGTTGTTTATAATGATTTTGCATCTATTTTTAACTATGACCACTTTACCCCACGCCATGGGGTAAAGTGGTCATAAATACAAAGGGGAAAGAAAGTGTTATAACGCTACTTAAATCAATATTTATTTTCCTAAAACTCAATGTACCGTGTTCTTTAATAATGCAATGTAAAATAAAAACAAAAAAAGTTTAAGTGTTTAAAGATTTTTTTGTATTTAATATTCACCACACACACACACACAAAGTTGAAAACCTACGATTTTATGACCACTTTACCCCACCAGACCTTATAGTGCAGAAGTACTTTTTGAAAAGACAAATTTTTCGGTTTGATCAGACAGTCAAAAAGGACAACTACTTACGACAACAAATCATCATCTAATTAGGCTGATTTTGATTTAAAATCAATATTTTACTTCATCTTAACAATTAAAAACGTAAAGGAAAACAATTGACACGGGATATTGACAGCGTGGCACTGACAAAATTGGAATTTTAAAATACAATTCCTGTTTGTGCTGTTTGAAACTGGTGGGAAAGCTCTATATGAGACTATATCGCTTTATTAACTGTGGTGCTCAACCTACAGCCCACGAACAACATCCGTCCCACGAAGCTGATCCATGTGGCTCGCAGTTTTGTTTAATGTTAAAAATTGAATAGCACATACTGACAATGTAAATTTGAAGCCCAAGTTTACTCCACACACACACGTTTGGATTTTCATTTCTATGCGGCTGGCCATAAAAGATGTCACACTTTTTTTCAACATTTTTAATTCCCTCTCCCCTTCTCTTTGCTCATGTCACGCTATTTTTCATCACTGTATCCTTATAAAAAAATGCGTGATGCCAGTTTTTGTTATCCTTTTCCTCTGCCTTGTCACAAACTGTCATAATTTGTGGCAAGCCTCTCTCCTCTTGGGGTGTACAGGGTTCATACTCTATTTGGATGGAAAAATTCCATGACTTTTCCAAGACTTTTTCATGACTTCAATGAAAATTTTCATGACCTCGTTACTCGAAAAGAATAGCACTATTTAATCTCAAACTTGATAATTTTTGCAAATGAACATTAGCAAAACGTCTACATGAATGCCACAGCCTCATTTAAGCACTTACTCGAAATGGAAAAATATAAGTACGCTTAAAAAACTAAACTATTCTTATTTATCTTCATCATATAAATTTAAGCAAAGTAAAAATAGTGAAACGAATAAGATGATGCTTAAATGTCTGATATTTATTTATAAACAGGCAGAATGATCTTGAATGGGACAAAGGTTAAGTTTCAATATGCTTCAAAAGTTGCCTTTTAGTGTCAAGAGTGCATTTAATCATCCATGTTACTTGACAGTATTTTGGTTCTTTAAAGTAAAGCCACATAGTTTAGTTTTTTATGTCTCTAAATCAGATCTTTTTGAAAAAACCATTTAGCAATGAATCAATCTTCTGATTCAAAAGTATACTTGTTTTGCTTACTTATTTGCACTTTTTCAAATGCATATTAATTAATAGGTTCAGAAATTCCAGAACATGTTTGATTCCTGACGTTGAACGTAGCAGTGAGTGCATAGATTAGTTTTGCGGGTCGTATGTTTGGCACAACTGTTTCAAATTATTAAAATTTCTCTTTTTCTGTATTCTATCGCCTGACTAAAGATCTTTATTTTCTAAAACCTTCAACAAATTAAGATAAACTCTGATAAGTTTAATAATAAAGTTCTTACGAGTGATAGAATCGAACTCGGATGCAATTGAATTACTTTTTTTTTTTTTTTGAGTGAACGTGGCAAAACTAAGAACGTGAAATTTCGCTATTACAGAATATGAAACATAAGAAGTGTTGAAAATAACAGTAAATTCAAAATAAGTGATGTCCGAGCAGTAAAATCACATCGCAAAAAAAAGGCAAGCGGCTGCGACAGAAGTGGATGCAATAAGATTTCAAAATTCAGATTTGATATTGGGATCGTTCAATTTTTCACTTTTACCAGCTTTTATGCGTTATACTGTTAAATCTCTCAAGATTTCTAATGCTCCTTTAGTTACTGTTACTTTCTCTTTGTCCAGGACATTTTTCCATGACTTGAAATAAATTTCCATGACTTTCAATGAAAATTTCAATTTTCCATGACTTTTCCAGGTCTGAAATTCATTTATTTTTTTTCCATGACTTTTCAGGATTTCCATGACCCGTACGAACCCTGGGGTGTAATATCATTTGTGGACAACCCCAATAGAGATATTGGGGTATGCTTTTACTCAAGCTTGGCAGTAAAAATTCAACCACGCATGCTTTTGGGAAACTAAAAACAAATAGAAGAAGCAAAAGAGTCTTTCAATGTTAAATGTTCAAATAAGCTGTAATATTGCTCAAATACATTTCACTTGTCATGTATGATTATGTTATAGATTTTAGTAAAAGTATCACGTTTATTCATGGGAATATAAGTAAAAATGTTAAAAAATACTGATTTGTTGAAACTTTTTGCCTCGTAACATATAAGGGTTTCCAAGAAACGTAACCAAACTTTCAGAAAAATTAACACACTATAACAAAAATATTATCAAGCAATTTAAGGAAAAAGAAAATAGATAAAACATGCTTACATATACAAGTTAAAAGGTTAATTCGGCAATATACTAACATGAAGGATATCAGTTCATAACTTCGTTAAATACGATACCTTATAGAAAGAAAGGTATTAACTATCTAATCACTGTAAAAACGTTTCAGAAACGTTCTTGCAAAACAATGTGCAGCTAATGAGCCCAATTTCTGCCAGCAACATATCTTGCAAAAACAAAGAACTTTTTTTCTGTTAAAAGTTAGTAATCTTCTTAAAATTATCCTGTAAACTTTCAGAAAAATTCAGAAACCCCTTCCCGGTAAAAGTCAACCAGGTCTCCAGAATCTTCACATAATTCTTAAGCCGATGTCAAATACTAGTTCAGCACCTTCCTGATTTACCAGAAAGACTTTTTAAGTATTATTACAAACATGGCCTAAATTAACAAGGAGACGACCCGACCGTGGGGTCGGAGATTTGCGTCAATTTTTTTTTTGTGGTGAAAGAGGACCCCATGTACCTTACGTGGTTAAATTAATACGACGCAATACTCAGAACATTATGAGAAAAATCAATTTAAAGTCGCCATGGAGTCTCCTAGGTACCTTATGAGTTTAAAATGTCAATCTCTTGACGAACCGCCGCTAGCCTAGTTGGTTAAGGCACGAGCTTGTGCTCAAGAGATAGCATGATCAAATCCCATTCAGGACCCTTTTCTCTTCTTTTTTTTTTTTTGCTATCACAACAATTAATGGTAATGCTTTTCACCCCTATATTACTTTCTGAAATTTATTTTTGCCAAAGATCGCAAACTTTTTCACTCACTGAAAAACATTCTTGCTCGTTATTCCGAACGGTTTATTTTGCCTAGTAAAGGTTTTTGACCCGTGGTTCCCTTAAAGGGACATCTGCTCATAAGACTGCGCAACCCTGTGAGAATTGCACTGCAGTTAATTTTTCTATTTCGTGGTGAACGTGAACCTACATGTCTATTCCATTAAACGCAAAGTTATCGTACAATCAAAATTAAAAATGTTGGCTGAAGAAGTTGCTGGCTCTTCTGTTAAAGGAGAGGAAATTCCCAAAGACTCCATGTACAATGCACTCCCTTGGTGCAACCTTGTAATGTTTACTTCTACAGACAAGTCAAAAATTTAATAAAGCGCTTGCAAAATTGCAGCGAGTCGTTAGAGCAAAATAGAGAAATTAATTCCCGGGAAGATTGTATAAAAATTAATTAAATTATTTACCATCAATTATCGTCACCAATATTCCAAGACATGATTCAATACGCCTGGTTTGCGTCTAAATTATCCACTATTTGAAACATTTTCATGAATGTTAATGAGGTATGTTTTTCTACTGATATATTGCAAATTCCCTGCAATTGTAATAAATACGCTTTCATTTGTTGCGCAAAATGTCGCAAAAATTATTGCTTTGTTTGTTTCTATGATAACTACCACTGCGATTTTTGTACATAATCATCAAAAAAAAAAAAAAACACCTTAATTCTTATTAAAACCTCAATTTTTCTCCTCACATACTTTAGAATGAAAATATGAATTGTTTTAAATTGTTTTGCCGGAAGAAAAAGAAAATAATTAAAAAAAAAAGATGTATATAAATTCTTAAAAATTATGAAGGGAAGAGAAATTATGTTTCAATAATTGCTGTGATAACAAAAAAAAGAAAAAAAGAAAAAAAAAATCCGAATGTCCTATGAGCAGATGTCTCTTATAACCGTAAGGGGACCACAGGTCAAAAAACTTTACTAGGCAAAACAAACCGTACAGAATAACGAGCAAGAATGTTTTTCAGTGAATGAAAAGGTTTGCGATCTTTAGCAAAAATAAATTTCAGAAAGTAATATAGGGGTGAAAAGCGTTACCACTAATTGTTTTGATGGCAACAAAAAAAAAAAAAAAAAAAAAAAAGGGTCCAGATTGGGATTCGATCGTGCTACTTCTGGAGCATAATATCGCGCCTTAACCGACTAGGCTAGCGGCGGCTCGTCAAAAGACTGACATTTTAAACTCATAAGGCGCCAAGGAGACTGCATGGCGACTTTAAATCGATTTTTCCTCATAATTCTCTGAGTATTGCGTCGTATTACTTTAACCACCGTAAGGTACTAGGAGTCCTCTTTCACCACAAAATAAATAAATAAATATAAAAAGACGCAAATCTCTGACCCCACGGTCGTACCGTCTCCTTGTAAGATATAATTACAAGTACCAGTCATCCTACTTTCATGCAATTCAATTCCTGCAAAGGTAGGGAATTCAGACTCTAACATTTCGCTTCCTTTAGGAGCTTAGTCAATCTGGGTGGGCCACAATCACAACAAAAGTCATACACTTAATAAATACGCTAGTTAATCTTTAAACTAGAAGCTAAAAATATCTTTCACAACAGCAAGAAGTCAGCATTCGTGCAACTTACAGCAATTCAGGAAACATTTAGACAATATGGACACACATTTCGCAGCTAAAAACGTCATCGCACGAACTAAATCAGTCAAAGTACACTTTCAAGGAAAAAAAAAAGTCTTCCACTTTACAAATACATTTGCTAAAAATGTTTTACGGTTGAAAAGAGTTTCTTTTACGCTTCAAAATTCTTAAGAAAATATATAATGTACACATTAATATGTATAACATATGCCCAAAAACACAGCATAGAAATTCAAATTTAATGAAGCCTCTTAACGTAAAGAAAAGTTTTCCTTTTTAAAATCATCCATTTCAGCCATTTTTAGTTCCGCGATTGTGGCAACAATTTACGATATTCAAAAAAAAAGGCTTCAAAAATAAATGAAAAGAATTCCATAAAATGATGAAACTTTATCAAGACTGATGTTTATTAATTTAATGAAAGCGGCTCTCGTGTTTCAACGTAGAATTTTTTTTTCACCCTTATGAATATTTTAATTATATTTCTTGAAGCGATAAATTTCATCTAACAGCAAATATCTCTCATATAATATGAGCATAAATATGTAACGAAACATGTAACAGGATTTTATTAGTGAAGTTGAATATTATTATTTAAATATGAGTTAACTAGGAATAAACTATATAGGATTTTCTTCCGAACTTGTATAACGTTGACTTAATTTTGCCTGATATTGATCATAATCGCAAATAAGTTTAACACACATACTTTTCTGTTGAAATTGATGCGCTGAGCATCAATATTAGAAGCAATATTGCTGTACCAATAAATAATAATTTTGAGTAAGTTGGCTTTAGAAAAATGTTATTTTAATTGTGAGAGTGGGGAAACAGACATTTATCTTGATGATCTGGCTCGTTCCAGAAAAAAAAAAAAAAAAGAAATGAAACAAATTCTTGAAAAAAAAAAAAACCCACTCCAATATTACAAATATAACAAGAAGTTCCGTCCAGAACTAAGCGAGCCTACTTTCCCGTATACCAACATCGACTTTCGCATATCTACTCAATATTCTCTAAATTAGCTGAGACAGCAAGTTATGCCAAACATGCCTTTTTTACATTTTAAGCTAATTTCTGGAAGCAAAATATGCCTCGCTCGTCTAAAGAAATAGGTACGTAAAAAACAACTAAACAAAAAAGAAATAGTATCACCATTTAATTGAAGCAGGTCTTTAATCGCTTTCAAACAGGAAAAAAAAAATTAATAATATAAGCTCTTTAAAATAAATACATTATATCAATAAAGATACCATTTGTTTTTTCCCCTGTTGCCAAAAAATAATTTAAAAAATGAATAATATGCTTCAAAAATAAATAAAAAACAATAAAATGTAAACTTAAAGAAATTATTTTCATCATCAAATTAAAAAAAAAGGAAAAAATCGTCTGCGCTACGTTTTATGTTAACACATAAAGAACTCCGAACTTTGCTTCATTTGCCGCTGCCAAAAAACAGAATATATAAATTAAAACTTTAGAGGGAAAATAAAAACTAATCATGTCAATATTAATTATTTCACATTAAAAATCAGGACGTCGGAGTCGAAGTCGATCTGATTTTGGAGTAAAGGATTCTGTGTCGTGAGTCGAAGGTTCCTAATTCAAAGACTCAGCGTCGGAGTCGGTCATATTCTCTCAAATCCCGGAGTCGGACTTCTTATGGGATAAAGGAGTCGGAGTTTGTCATTTTTCCCTCCGTGTCCGAATTTTCGCCAAAGCTAAGAAGTCAGAGTCAGTGTCCGACTAATTTTACGATTAAGGAGTCGGAGTCAACGGCCCTAAAATTCTAGGGGTTGGAGTCGGGAGTTGGTCATTAAGAGCTATTTCCAACCAAATTTGTTTGAAGCAAATCTGCTCTTAAGTTCGGGATCTGTATTGACTTTCAGTTTCCTCGTAGACGCTAATGTTAAGATGGTTTGAACTGTTCAAAATTGAACGGAAACTTGTTCTAATCAAAACGATATTTTCTTATACATGTTTTTCATCAAGAGCTTTTTCCATCGAAGTTTGTTGAAGCAAATTCACCTCGAAGTGCGGGATTTATATTTGATTTAAATTTTCCCCTAGACGCTAATGTTGTTTTTTTTTTAACTTTTCAAAATTGAACGAAAAATTGCTCAAATTGAAAAGCGAAATATGGGAATGAGATGTCCTCGCTAAGATCTTTCAAACAGAAAAAAAGGTTTGTGAATCGGACCATTCACTCAAAAGTTATTGGGGGTGGGGGGGGGCAGACAGACACATTTTCCCCCACCTCAGCATCCTGCTTTCCAATTTCAAATTTTCAATATAAATTTTAATATTTTATTCATTTTTGACTTTATTTTGATAATATTTAGCGATATTTTTAAGAGCCTTTTTTCATGCTTTGTGTCTTTTTTCTTTGACTTACTAGAAAAGTACCGGTAGGACGATATTAGCAAAGTTAAAATTGAAAAAAAAAAACTTGATTTTTTCCTTTCTTAGTCTCATCTTTTCATTAAAGATTTACACAAAATATCTTTTCATACAAGTACAACAATAACGGAAAAAAAAGAAGAAATTTTAACGAAGATATTAGCGAATTGAAACTTGAAATGAATAAAATTCGGAGGGAATAGGAGGGAATGGGGCTGCTTTGCATTTATGCTAAAACAAAATGTGAAAATTTACTCCTAGCATCCGACGGCATGAATTATTTTTCTTCTTTCTAATGTTACCCTCTTTGAAGGTAGTACAAAAACCAGACTTATATAATAATCTTGTTATTAAGACTTTATTCTTATTTCTGGAACTATGAGAGTACTTTCAATGTAAAACAGAGCTACACGAGCAACGTAAAATACTACGAACCGGAATTATGTTCCCTTCTTATGGAGTGAAGCAAAAAACAATGGGAGCTATCACAATGTACTTTAAACTTAAAAATACTACAACAAGAAATATGTTTAATGCCCTTACAAGTGTATTTCATGGAAATAAGTTACAAAAATTTAGTTAAGAGTATTTCTATGTTTTTTATTTTAAATAAAAATTAAGTATAGGAGAAAATGGATACTAAAAATACAATTGAAATTTTTACATTCGAATGTTTTCATACATCTTTAAATTTAAAATGTCAAATTTCTAAAACTTAAAATAATAATAATAATAATAATAATAATAATAATAATGCATATTTCTTCTTTTTTTCATCTTTAATTTCATCTTATAAAATTGATTAATTACATTATACTTCACTATTTTTGTATACTTCTCCAAAATGAGTTCCACTTCTTTAAAAACTGTCAGAAAGTTTTTTCACCTTTTGACAATAAACTCTGCAATATCTCTGACTACAATCATTGATCTTTCTAGAAAAAACTACAGTAGCCTACTTCTTCCTCTTTTTTTATTGCGCATTTTAAGCAGTTATCTTTTTTTGAAATTACTTTTTCTCAATAAATTATCAGAAAAAAAAAAACGGTTAACTAGCACAAAAACTTTTTGTCCGGTTTCGAAACTGGGTTGACGTTATATTTTACGATATTTATAATTACTTCTCAATAGGTGCAATTTCTACCCTAAGAATATGTGTTTTATATTCGTAACAATGCATTAGCAGAATGAAGATGAAATTGTGCAACTCAGTAAAAAATTATCATTTTTCGTTACTCACAAATTCTGATTGAAAACTAACTTCATGGTGTTACACAATTCACGCAAAAATACCTCACTGTAAAAACTATTTAGAAGTGTTCCTGATAACCTGTTCCTCACAGAACTCCCCCCCCCCCCAACAGAAATAATCTTTGAATCTTTCTGAAGAATTTGGTAACATGCCCGGTTAGAGCCAATCTGGAACCCTCAACGGACATTAGGTACGTTTAATATAATTGATTACAAACTTCCTGATTTACTTATTTGAATATTTTTACAATGCTCTTGCGTTGAAAATACTCTCATCTTAATGATGCGTATTTGGCTGTTTTTTTTTTAGGATTAGGTACTTTTTTCAAAAAAAAAATGTTTTTTGACCCCATCGAAGTAAATTAAATGCACAGAAAACGACCACAAACGAAAGAAAGAAAAACAGCTAATTCGATTTATATATAGCGCATCGGAATGAAAAGACAAAGGTACATCACCCCAACAGGTTATTTGGAAACTAAATCCGTGAATATGAACGTCGCTTTACTATGGAGGCCGACCTGGACCCATCTTCGCTTTCTGCTTGCACCAGGTGGAGATTTTTTGGAAAAAAGCTTTATTCTTTAGAAGTATTACCCTTTAAAGGTGTTAAAAGATTTTTTACTGAAGAAGTAGAACAATGATCACCCACAATCCAATTAAAAATTATTTCCATAATTTGAGCAAATTCAAATTTAGAGGAAAGTAAACCAACAATCATACAAAGACGTTAAAATTAACTCACAGTACTCATAGGCTCATAGCTCGTGTTCTATATAACGGATTCAAATAAAATTTCAGATTTAAGTTATGCAAATCAGGCGAACAAGGTTTACGTTGAAAAAATTTATAATTTGAAATTTAGTCAATAGATGGCGCTGTACTACTAAAATCATATGCAAATGAATAGCCAATGTAATTTCACTGAATAAGTGATACATACTATAGTTGAAAGAGATTGCTCGTTTGTAGTGAACTTATCAGTTCAACTTATTTAGTAAGTAGTTAGTAAATAGAAACGAAAATTCTTCCGTCGTCATGACATTCCAATTACATATTAAGGAAGTCTAACTGACACAAATTGCCTGCCTGCTTTGAGCTGATGGTAACTGAGCCTGACGCAACTGCAGGGAAACAAAGCTTCCTACAATTGAGCATGGGTTCACTGATTTGCACAGCATTGTTTCTCAAAGCTGTGAGCTACGTTACCATCCAAGTTGGTTCAATTTGATTAATCAATTTAATTTGACTAATCACTTTCCCTGATCCCCTACCCGCTTTGAGCCTACCCCACAGGAACAAGCGGGTTTTTGCAAGGGTTAAGTTTTTTGATGAGTGTTGTACTAAAAGCAAATGCTACCCTGATTTTTTTTCTTTTCAATATAAACAATAGCTGCAGAAAATTATGAGTGGCAAAAAAGTGCCTAATGTAAACATTTTTTTTTTTAATTGTCAAAGTTAGCGTACCCGTTTTGGGTGTTTTCCCCCTTCGGAACGAGAAGGTGCGTAGAGGAAATGAGCCCAAAGCAGGTACGTTAACCTTGATACAAAAGAAAAAGTTTATTTTTACATTAGATTCTTCTTATAGCATTCTTAAATTTTCTGTAGAAATCATTGTTTATATTTAAAAGAACAATCTCAGTCAAACACTTATTTTTGGTATAAAAGTCATCAAAAAGCTTAGCCCTTCTGAAAACCCGCTGGTCCGTGGAGTTGGCCCAAAGCAGGTAGATGGTCTTGGTAGAGCAGGTAGGATTAAGTATATAAGTTAAATCAAACTGGATGGTAAAACGTGGCTCACAACTTTGATGGACAATGCTCTCCAAATCAAGGCTCATGCTTAATAGCAGAAAGCTCATTTTTCTTGCAGCTGCTTCAGGCTCAGTAACAACCAGACCTGTGTTGTTTAGAGCAGAGGTAGGATCTTGTTCGTTAGTTAGATTTGGTGACACGTAATCTGTATTTCACGATGCCTGAGGCCTTTTTGCTGTTGTTTTTACTGACCAATTACAAAATAAGATGAAGTGATAAGAGGTTAGCTAATTTGTTAGCTAATTTGCGGAAATAAGGGCAAAACGAATACCTACCCGCTTTGCCCAAGCACATGAATTCATCCCATCCACCTTTAACCTTTTTTTATTACGTCGGGGAACGGGTCGGATTAGACCATTTATGTTCCAGTAGCCCAATACCTTAGCCTTTGAAAGATATTTGTCAAATAGTGGTGAAAATGTGAAAAGTATTGGTCATGTAGGCACAAGCTGTTTAATGTAAAAGTTCCTTGTTTCACCCAAAGAACACAGGGAGCAGTCGGCTGTCCAACCAACTGACTAGACAGCCAGCCAACCAACCCTGCCAGGCAGTCAACAAACCAAACCTTACCACCCGCTCACCCACCAAGCCAGCCAGCCAACCTATCAACCAACCAATTGACCAACCATCCAACCCTGCCAGGCAGCCAACAAATCGACAGCTATGCCAATGCGAGAGGATGGAGGTGGTTCCGAAGGTAGTCATGCCCATTGGAAATTCTAAAACTAGCAGAGAATCCTACCTGGGACGTTCCATGGAGACAGTGCTTCGGAGAAAGCAAAAGTACTGGAAGCCTTAGTAATGATGGAAACAATTTGACAGAAAGACAGAACAAAGAACGGCTGTTTAATTTTACATCCTTCTATGGATATTTGGTAATTTTCAAGATATCGACCGAAAAAGAGCAAAATTAAGAGATCGGAACTCGATGTTTTTTGTTTTTTTTAAGTAACTGTTTTTTGCCTCTTTTTCTCCTCTTTCGAGATAAATATCAAAAATATGTCGATAATCTTACAAATAGGACATGATAATACCTAAAATGCAGTTTTTTTAGACAAAATATACAACTTTCTGTTTTTCGCTAAGTTGGCTATATTTTGATTTCAATAGTTTTCGGGATTATTAGTAACGGTTTTACCGGAGTATTACTATACAGGATACTCCATAAACGCCAAAAAAATTTGCACTGTTTGATTCCTCGCGTCTCCTACAAACCATAATTTTCGAGAAAAATGACGAAAAATGTATGACGTCGTATCCGATATACGAGAGGTAAAAAATAATTATGAACATCGATACTTGCATAAGTTTACGTAGGAAGATGTTCGAAATTCCCATTGTTCATATGAAGGCGTGAATAAATACCACGGTATGGATAATTACATTATATTTTTCTTCGTCTTGCATTGGACATAACGTTTTATTTATTTATTTTTTCGACAGTTTTCTCGAAAACTATGAGTAGTAGGGGTGTAGTTCTTCCAAGAACATGATAGGTATTTCAAGAGAAGAATATATATCGGTGCAGAGTTCAACCGGGGCTGAAGGGACAGACTTCGTTTAGGACGTGGGGATGGGACGCATCCTTTTTGTTCCCACTGAGTCACATTCAATGAGTTTCCCATTGAAAAAAAATCATATGAGGCAGTGGGAAGCAAAGGGATGAAAGTGGCAAAATTAAAAATTTGAGGATAACCAGTAATAATGGTAGGTGAACATCTCCTCTGTCTTAGGGCAAAAAATAGTGTTTGTAGCCCTCGTAGGTTCTGCTATACAGTATGGTTTAGAAACCCTTTTCAGTAAAAGCTTAACTAAGACCTTATCTTTTAAGGCTTTTTACGCAAAACTTAAAAATGTTTACTTACATCCCTTTGCTTCTCACTGTCTCATATACTCTTTCATCGTACTTGAATTTTTGCACTCCCTTTGAATCAAACAAATGACCCAGGCCCGGTGAAAACGGAGGCAATTCGGACATTAGAAGCATATCCCAGTCTAGCGAACCCTACATGTTGTGTCAGACATTTTCATTTCTTGAGAACAAGTGGTCCAAGCTCGACAAGATTCCCAGGAAAACGTTTAGACGTGCACCACATTCATAATAATAGCGTCTCAAATCATATAGCGCAGTGCTTCGCAACCTTTTTTACTTTGCGGCACACTTAAAAAATTTCTAGATCAACGGAGCACACTGAACTTAATTTCGCAATGGTAATATAGAAATGTTTCTATCATTCACAGGTAAAAAGACGGGGGGGGGGGGACTTTTTTCATATGCATAAAACAATTATAACTAACGTAGTAACTTCGGCTATATTTAAATTTATTTAGAAAGTAGAAATATTTCGAATGTACTGATGTTGATAATGAACAACAAAAGTACCTATATCGGACTTAACAGATAATTATGCTTCATATGTTTCAAAGCATTTCTGTCAAACGTGACATTGAAGTGCACAGTGCAGTTAAAACGATTTATCAAATAATGTTTGAAGAAAGAAGCAAGCAAGAAATTAAAACCAAGCACCTTACTTCCGTTGACACTAATGAGACACTTGAGCCTACCTTGAGGAGCAAAGACGTTTGATGTTCGGCTCTATGCTGGAAAAAGCTACACGAAGTTCTTGATCCAGGCTCTTTAGAGATGATCTCTTGCTATTTTTTATAAGTGTGAAGGGCTAAGAAGCTGAGTTCGAAAAGATATGTAGTTGAAAATGATAGCAGCACATCAATAGCAAGACAAGAGATGGTGGGATACTCAATTCTAAACCAGCAACCAAAGTTCGTCCAGAGACACTTCGCTCAACCCAAGTTTAAGAGTACGGTCGCTCTTGAGGTCCGTAAATTCTTCTCGCGCCTTCAAAGAAAGGTCTTTAACTGATGCAGCCGCATGAAATAGTGCTTAAACTTGTCCTGAAGTATGACTAAATGCTCTGCCACCACATTCAGCAGCTTTTCTTCCAATTCCATTTCCTTTACATACCATGTTGACGGTTCGTTTGAACATGCCCAATGAACCACGATCTAATTCTTCTCTCCACACCTGAATTTTTAATTTGAACCCGTTTAGCTTGTCTATACATGCAACCCAAATTCCCTCCTTGACCTTGCATTTTCCGATTCATTCAAAAATGTCAGCCATGTACGCAAGTTTTCCCAGTCAATATTTGTCTTGCAACAAACTGACGTACTGCATTTCGTTTTTTAAAATCAAAAACTGTCGTACATCGTCCCTCAATTCGAAAATTATTGATAGTACCTTACCACATGAAAGCAAGCGAATCTTTGTATGAAGAAGTAGGGAGTGGTGATCTGCCCCAGTTCTTCACAAAGTATACGGAGAAAAGGCGAGAATGAAGCGGCCTCAATTTTATGAAATTCAGGATTTTCACGACTTCAGCCAAAGCTGACTTCAGCTCATCTGGTAAGCTCTTTGCCATGAGAGCTTCACGATGGTGGAAACAGTATATGGTTTTAATTTCCAGTTTGCTAAGTCTCAGAACCGAGCTTTGAGAAACTGGGATAAAATGAAATTATTATCGGAACGGAAAAGAGGAAAACAAAAGTTAAACCCCGCCCATTTTGGGCGGGAAGGCACGATCCCTGCTTGGGGGAGGGGGCGATAATCCCGTTTGCGAAAGATTTAGAAAAAATTCTGCATAATTAGTTGATTTCGTGGAAATTAGAATTCGTTTTCAAAAACAGAAAGTAATAGGATCACAAGAAGTTAAAAGAGGTGAGGCAGCAAATCCCGCCTCTCCCCTTCTTGGGTACGTCTTATTGCACAAGATCGACAGGGTGAATTGAGAAGTTACAGAACGATACAAATGCTATTTGGTCTTAACTTTAAAATAAAATACATCAAGACTTTTTCTTTTTATATAACTACGAAAATACCGCGGCACACCGGGTTCCTTGTCGTGGCGCACCAGTGTGCCGCGGCACACCGGTTGCGAAGCCCTGATATAGCGTGCACGAGTCGTATCAAACAATTTTTGTAGGTTACTTAGCATTTAAAGCCCAAAATTATTTCGTCGACGAAAGTTTTTAGCATTTTGTGGTTTATGTATTACTGTTGTTACTGGACAGTACGGTT
Organism: Uloborus diversus; assembly: GCF_026930045.1. NCBI lineage: Eukaryota > Metazoa > Arthropoda > Arachnida > Araneae > Uloboridae > Uloborus > Uloborus diversus. Next base: position 94,535,089 of record NC_072740.1, on the reverse strand, counting down.
GATAGATCCCAAAACATAGTTCTAAATATACACCAAGTGCTTATATTCAAGACTTCTTGGTACAATACACCAAAAATCTTTATCAAAAATTCTGAAAGTAATAACGCATCAATTACATTATTGGCGTACCTGAACATTAAAATGGGGACACGATAAAACAATTTCCCCAATCACACGTAATAAAATTTGCAGCAGTCTTCAACGTGACTGAAAAACCATAACAGACCAATATTCCAGTATACCATCAGGGTCATCTTGGAGCTGACGTCATTTTCGACCTTCCTTTGCCATCAGCTGATTAAAATCCAAAGAGCGTGACACATAGAAATCGGACCATCTTCCATCGAGATTCCAGATTTCGGACACTGAAAAGGTAATATAATAAATGCATCACTGGCAAATGGGATTTTCCGTCGACAACCGCTAATAAAAAGCAATAAGGGAGGAGTAGAAAATGAATTGAAAAATAAAAGGAACAAAAGAAATGTGCTGTACATTGACATTACAGGATAAAAGCAGATCATGATGAAAAATAATTCAAGAATAAGAAACTACAAATATTTTTTGCACTTATTAATTTCAAGCACTTGACATACTTTTACAATCCGCTGAATGTTCATAAGATGAATGTTGGGTGCATATAATCCTTCACAAAACAAATAAATGAATAAATAAAATAGAATAAAATAAATTCAAGAATACACTTTTACTCTAAACTATCTAATATAATTTTAAATACTTTTCTCTATCGCAAAGTACTATTTCCTAAGACTTGTGTTAGGTTTCTTCATTGATTATTGTAATTATTATTATTGTTATTATTATTATTATTATTATTATTATTATTAGAAACAGAAAAAAAATCAAAAATCTTAGGACCCAGGAAAACATTTTAGGAGCCAGACAATTTTTATTTTTCAGTTTATGAAAAAGTGCAGTGGAACGCAGTTTTAATGGTATGTTGTCTGAAAGAACGAGTTCCCAAGGCATTTTTATTAGTCGTCTGGGTGACCATAATGGACCAATGTTCCAGTATACATCCGGGTTGCGGAGTTTGTTGGACCCTAAATCATATAATTGTTAGTACTACTACTAGTAGCACTATTTTAATTGTTATTATTATTACTATTATTATAGCTGCATGGGTTGCATTTGTATCAGGATATTATCAGTATAAAGTTGGACAGAGGGAAATGTTTAATTGTTAAAAAAAAAAAAAGGACAGATAGAACCTCATAACTTTTGTGCTAGTCAAAAACAGAAATTTTCGTAATTGATATTTTAAACAAATATAAAATAAAAAATTCTGTTCTGTTTTCTACAAAATAACATAAGAAAATGTTCTTTTGTGAGAAATAAATCATTTAACTGTCATGTTGGGTTTTCTTCACCGCTTAATGTAGTAAATGAAGCCCTCGAATTAAGAAGGGGACAAGTCAGTTTCAAACACATTCAGGAGTTTGAAAAAAAAAAAAAAATGCGCAAGAAAAATATTTTAAAATATTTTGTTTTTATATTTTGCTCTTATATTACTTTATAATTTGTCTTTATAAAACTGTTTTGAATGATATTTCAATAGAACATAATTTTACAAATACAAAATTAATTATTATATATGTTGGGGCCTTTTGCTACGAGAAAAAGTTAACCTGTCCTCTTTTGTCACCGCGGTATTTCTTAAATTTCAAAATTATTTATTATTATTTTTTTTTTGTCTTTCTATCAGATATAGCTCCTCTTATGTGACAAATATAATTCTAAAGTTGAAAATTAAAAAATAAAAATATTTTTTGCATTACTATCATAATTATCATTTAAACGTTTATTGCTTTTACATCTTTTTAATTATTTAACATATAAACTAAGGAAAAAAGTATTTTGAAATCCATTTCACTGCTCAGAATTTCAACTACATTGATAGAAGATGCATTCCTTTTCAGAAAGTACAAGTTCTTTATACCATGAGGGCTAGTAGTTAGGGCCGCTGTCTTTCGAACAAACGATCCAGGTTCGATTCCAAGCATGAGTCATGGCAATGAACGCACCACCTCTCTCGTGCTATGCGGCAATTAAAGACCTAATGTTTTTTGAATTATAATATTCATTTGAAGAAAAAACCGGATAGCTCCAATACGTAACAATTAATTGAAACTAATTTTTTGCACTTTCTGTTATTCATGGGTGTTTTGAAATAGTAGAGCTGTCACAATCTTAAACCGATGACTTCTATTCTAAGATTTTGAGTTAAACAGTAAGGAGTTGGTGGAAATAAGTATGTACAAGTGCTTGAAATGTTATACATCTATTTTAAAATTTCTTAGTAGAGGAAATAGGAAATAAGTATAGAGCAAATATGAAATAAGGACTAAAAGAACAATAAAATATTCCATTATAGAGAATTGAATCCTGTGAAATTCATTATGATGAAAATAAACACTTCGAGATTCAGGACTGTCATATCCTTTTGTCCAACCATGGATGGTTGACTTCATCAATTGTATCATCAGATATGGACCTTCTAAGCATATTCTTGATTGCTCAAAGACAACATCAAAACATTATCAATACAAATGCTCTCAAAGAAAGATTGACAAATACAGTAACAGGCACAAAGAGACATTCCAAAAAACTCAAAAAAAAAAAAAAAAAAAAAAAAAAAATGAAAGAAGAAGGGGAGGGGGGAGGGGGAAAGCTAAAAAGAAAATAAAAAAATTGTATCATAATTTTGTAGCTAAGAAACCAAAAAATAAATAAATAAACATCACAGTTTTAGTGAAACTGATATGAGTTAAGCTTTATTATGGAGAGAGGGCGAGTGAAGCGAAACCAGTCAACTTCATTTTGTAATAGATAAAATAAGCTCACAAGCAGTAATTTCTTGCGTTCTCGCTGATACTACCTATTACAAAATGAAGTGGTAAATTTCCGGTTCCAGTTCATTCGCCATCTCTCCATGGTCAAGCTATAAAATCAATATCATACCTGAGTCGTTCCGTAGTGCCATGTGCAGATTTAGGACTGAGAAAATGGGGAGAAGAGGGGGGGGGGGAGATTTTTTGGGTGATATTTATTGTTATTTCTCTTTAAAATAATATTCAAAAATGGTGACAAGATTACTCCTCAACGATCTTCATACGTCCTACTAAGAGCAGTGATCCAGTCAAAACTCAACATTTTTAAGATAAACTTCTATATGAAGTTTAATTTAAATGTTCCAGATTTAACACGAACACCAGGCTAAGGCTCGTGGCTGAAGGGCCGCTGTCTAGATACGAGACAGTAAAATATACTCTGACAGACAGTAAAAAAAGCTGGTGGCTGGTGCATGTTAAATCGGTTCTGGTCATAAAATCCTTCCCATTCCCATCACAAATAAATACCTCTGGGGGTGCTGGATCAGTTGCTACTCGGCTCATGGTAAGAAATATAAAATGCTAATAGATGGTGCTTACTCCTATTGTGTGTATTTCTGCACTAAGCAGAATTTGTACCCTTGTGATGCTCTTATTGTTGTGTTAAAGGGAGACGTTCAGTTTGCCTTAGATTAGGTATTATATTCTATTCCGGCTCGGTCTCTCGCATCTTGCAAGAAACACAAGCAAAACCCTTTTTGCAAGTTGACCTGTCTTGGAAGCATTGCTATTTTTTTGCTGCAAAGTGAGGTGAAAAGTAACCTACGTCACTAATATGCCTGCATCTTTACTAATGTTTTGATATATCCTTAACCTGCCAACTGCATTCTACGACAAACAATACTCTTAAAAGAGAAAAGCGTACTCGTTCTCTTTTGCTGATAAATGGAAAAACGAATGATAAATTACTTATTAATTATGTCTCTTGCAAAGTTGATAGATACTGTGGTAGAAAATAATTACAAATTTTACTTACTTATTTGACATATTTTTTTTATCATGACTGCATCTTATATTTATGATAATTTTTTGTCCTATAAGTTGAAAAAAAATGGTTGCACATAAGGTAGCCAACTGGGTAAGGTAGTCAAACAAATGGTATGAAGCAAAAAAAAAAAAAAAAAAAGAGAATGTCATGATAGTACCATTAAATTTGTTAAGCTTTGAACATAGTTAAGTACGTAGGCTAAATTTTACGTAGGCTAGTTCAGAATAATATAGCTTAGGGTCATCCACAAAAGACAAGACGCTTTGAGCGAAGGGGAGCTCGTGAAATTGTGACAGTCTGTTAAAAGGCGGAGGGAGGGGGGGGGGGGCAATTTTCTTACGAAAAAAAGCAGGATGTGTAAACAGGGTAGGGAAAAGGATGAGAAGAAACGTGACACTTTTTGATAAAGTGGAGAAAGGAATCAAATACGATGAAAAAAGTGTGAAATGTATGCATTTCCTTTACAAAATGTATTAATATAATTACTAATACATTTTTCAGAAATTTTGCAGCAAAGTTTCTTGAGAGTATCAAGAAAAATATCCTAGATTAGAGAAAACGAAAGAGAAACAGAGCATACAAAATCAAAAACATTTTGTTTTCTGGGAAAACATACACGAAAATTTAAAAAAAAGAGTTTCTTCTAGAATACATATGCAGTAAAATTCAGCAACGCCGAAAAATAAACAAAGCAATTTGAAATTTGAAGCATAACAAGACTAAAAAAGCTTACGAACTGCCAATGTACATGCCAGAAACTTCAAGACTTACTTAAAACTAGAGTGCTGGTATAGGATGTCGAGTGACCATGCTAATTTTTACCCATACAACTACAAAGTTAAGACGTCGTTGTGCAGATAACCCATGAATATATTTACATGCAAATATATCAAGCGGAGCCACTTTTAACTTCTAGAATATGAATGCAGTAAAATCCAGCAACACCGAAAAAAAATGAACAATATGAAAATTAAAGCATAACGAGACAATAAAAATGCATACGAACTGCTATCGTACATGCCAGAAACGTGCAAGACTTACCTAAAACTAGAGTGCTGCTATAGTTGAGTGACTATGCTAATTTTTACCCATACAACAACTAAAAAGTAAAGGCATCGCAGTGAGGGGTTCTGCAGAGAACCCACGTAAAGATATCTTGAGGAATCACTCTTAACTTCATCAAGTAATAAAGTCGCTTTCACATTTTTAATTGCATCATTTCTTTCATTCAAGCATTTAAAAATTGGCTTAACGCATTTCAAAATTGTAATAAAGAATTAAAATTGCATCAACTGCTGTCCTCACACTTAATACATAAATTAAAATTCGAACAATTTCATTAAACAGAAAAGGATCAGAGTACAAGCTGACAAGCTGAACTTAAATTGCACCGAATGTCAGTTTAATTCTGCGAGAAACAAAATCAGTGCTAATACATTTAAAACATCCAAGAAATATCAAGAATTGAAGAAATAGGATCAATGACAAAAATAAAATAAAGCATTTTTCTTTTGCAGTTGGTCATATTTCTTTATTTATTGATATTTGTTACCGTGAAAGACCGAAGATGGAGAGTGTCAACTGCCACTGGTGATTCACAGGAAATTTCCGAGTTTTCGCCGATGTCTATGGTATGTGAATTTTCATATTTACCAGCAAATGTCCACATTAGCCAGACTTCGGACTTTTACAGTAGCATATATACAAAGAGTGTTAGATAGATACATTGATAATAGTGGTAATCATTAAGCGAATGCAAATATGCACATATTTTTCATATTTACGAAAAGAACTAAACAAAATGCAAAACTACTGGTTCGCAACAAAATTCTCGCTTCTAAATGAGTTAGCGTATACGTGCGTGTGACAGCTGCCAGTAATGTAGGAACGTGCATTATTAGCGTACGCATCGGTTACGTTATTTTACGTACCGATGCGTATGTACGTTATTTTTATATACAAACGGCAAAATTTTGCAACCCATACAGGGTATTTGGCAGCAAGCATACAGGTGACAAAAAATCTCGCTTCTAAATGCATAAGGGGCCGTGGTAGCCTGATCGGTAGGGCATTGGACTCGGGGCCGGAGGGGCTCGGGTTCGATCCCCGCTGGTCGAAGACCCACCGTCGTCATTAAAGGGGACTGGGCGACGTTAAATATGCTCGTGGTCTCAATGTCCTCCAAGTGAAACGATACCTCTGGGGGTGCTAGTACCAGGTAGCTATTAGCTCTTGGACTAGTTCTAAATTATCATTAACTGTTCGATCCGGTGATGGTGCTGCCATCTATCGGTATATAAAATAATGGAGGCAAGGCACTTTGTATGCAGTCCTCGACATAAATACAGTTGTAGTCAGTTGTGACTCTTGAATAGAATAGAAATAGAATAGATTCTAAATGCATAAGTGTATACGTGCGGGTGACAGGTGCTAGTAGTGTGCGAACGTGCTTTATTAGTGTACGCAGAGAGAAAGAGAGAGGTTAGGTTTTTATTCAAACGGCAAAATTTTGCAACCCACCAACGTTTAGATGATGAAATGAGTAGGCGAACCGTAAGGAGGCTGGAAGCAGACCAGTCTTGAAATCAGATTTGTCGAGAATTCAGTTTAGCGGCCAGCATCGGGGGGTGTCCAACTTATGGAAAAGTTTAAAGAAGCAGGATTCCTTGAAAGTAACCAAAGCCCAAGACAGCCAAAGAAGAAAGCTATTCGTTCATTACAGCGACGTACGCAACAGAGATGTTACTGCTTCCAGGATGTCTTGTGACTCCTGAATTGTCCTAGGAAATGAAAGTTTAAGGGTTACAGTTACAAAAGTAGACTTTATGAGGAAGTGTTTTTTGCAAGACTTGCTGTTTATGTCTTGCTCACTTAAGCATACAGGTGGTTCCGTTCGACATAGTGCAGATATCATTACAGTAGGAGTAATAATCAATGGACGATCACTGATCACTGTAAAAAAATTCCAAGACGTTACTGGTTATTTCCGTGGAACATCTCGGGATTTCATACGTTTTCACCTATTTCCCCGTAGAAACAAGTATCATCACAAAAAAGTTTCCTGAATCGCTACAAGTTCCACGCGTGCGCTACAAGTTGCAAGTGTGCGCTACAAGGTACAATTTTCACTGGTGTGGAAAATATTTTTAGCAACCAGTTTAAAGATTGAATGGGCGTGTTTGTTAAGTGTATCGTCCCAAGGTTGCTTAAGGCCTATCCAGATTGACTAAGCTCCCAATGAGAGCGAAAATGTCAATGGATGGCTACAGTCTTACCAACGTAGGAATTGCAGGCAAGAGATATGCTTCGTAACTTCTAGCATAGCTTTGGATGTGGTCGCTCTGATTTTTATGGAGCCTTCTTGGTAAATTAGTAAGGTTCTAATCGCACTAAACCAACTAATTTTTTCTAGAAGTTTCTAGAGACATGACTGGCTTTAACAGGGAAGATTTCGCACTTCTTCATAAAGTTTCAAGGTTAATTGCAGAAAGGTTACTGACTTTTAGCGGAAAGCGTTCCTGATTTTTCCAAGATATATTACTGGAAGAAATCGAGCACATCAGCTGCCCATTATTTTCCAGGAACGTTTCTGAATCGTTTTTACAGTGATGAGTCCCGGTTTAGCTTAACTAATGACTCTTAGCATATTTTAATAGCTTAAGAACCAAGGATGCACAACTACCTGTCCTCCAAATATCTGAGAAACTGACCTTTACGGTAACAGAGATTTGGTAATGTGGCCACTATATTAGAGGAGCTGACTAATCCGCCATTTGAGTTCCAAAGGAGAATGTGTGATAACAAGTATTTGTAAGAAAACCACTCTAAACAAAACTGGTGCCTACAATTCAGATGTGTTGCTTTATTGATGACAGATTATTTTAGTGTATAAAAGGAAAATTCATTAATTCAAATTTTAAGCAAGTGAGGTATGAAAATACAATTCTTTGCGGGAAATATTTCCCGAGAAGCTGTTATTGAATTTTAGAAATCAGTTACCTTTCTAGATTTGCCAAAAGTGGCATTTTACTTAACTTTGCATCAGATATTTTTACTACTTTGCAACCAGCAACTTATTTTCCATGCTTGAATTAAGGCTGAATCCAAAGCTCTTTTAGAACCAAAATGTCGCAAAGGTCGGCCTTTCCTCAAAAGGGGTATGGATACAGATTAATATCTCTGCCTGTGCAGCTGTATGTAGTAAAATATTGTACGGGTTCTGCTGATACTAGCGTTTAATACTAACAAAAGTAATTTTATCTATTTTATTTCTCCTAGGATAAGGTTGCTGTAACTGTCAAGAACTGATATGGTATACTTAATTATATTACGTAAAACGTCTTACTTCAAAACATGCAACGCGATGTCCGGTGTTAAGAGTTTAAGTAACCAAACACAGCGTATGATTTCATCCCAATTAACCCGAAAAAATTGAGACGAAGCCTCAAAATAAACCCTTAAGAATTGAAAACTAAGCAGTCAAAGGATAGTTAATCGATTTTGCTTGTTTGCTGGTTTGAAATTGAGAGAATCATTTTTTTCTGATATTTATCCAAAAACAGAAAAGCAGGTGGCAAATCCCAATTTATGGGAAAATGTGTCTTTCCTTAAACGATAAAAACTTAAAAAAAAAAAAAAAACATTATTCTAAAATAAAACATTGTTTTCAAATGCTCGAGCTCATAGTATCATATGACTAAATACATTTAAAATTAAATCCAATTAGTTGAGCAATCACGTGCAACATATAGTTGTAACTTAATCAGTTTCAACAAAAACTAACTCGATCTAAACATTATTTCAAATGAACAAATTATGATGTTTTTTTACTAGAAAAAATTGAAACCAGCATTGGACAATATTTTTCATTCCGCGCAGAACGTTGATCCTACTGCAAGGTAACACACATTTAATGTATAACCCTGCGAATGATACTAACAATATGCTTTTAGCATTTTCTGTTAGCTATTTTAAGTAAAAAGCAGTGAAGGATTGCGCATAATAGAAGTAAAATTATTGCATCGTTTAAACAATAAAAATTTAAAATTAACATTTTTGATCTCATTGCTAATGATTTTAAATGCGTTTTTAAAAGATATCTGTAACATAATTGTCTGTATATCTTTCAGATAATAGTTTTTTTTTTTTTTTTTGAAATAACGTAACAAATATTTTATGTAATGATTCGGTAATACATTTTACAGCCCCAAAATTATTTTATTAAATAGAATTACTTCATTACATATAATATGTAATTAATATTATTTCTTTTAATGAAATTCTAAAATGATTAGATGACTATTGCATAACAAATTTCGCATTTTATCCAAAAGCAAAGGTTCCGTTATATCCAGAATGATTGATTTTACTTTAAACGTGCTAGAACAAATTTATTTCTAAAATTGCAGGTTATTTGAAGTACCATTAACTCTAATGAAATACTGATCATGTCGTAGTTATTCGATGTTAAATGAATAATTTTTAACTAGCGAAGATAAGTGAAGTTTTGTTGTCTCATCCTTCGCATATGACAGAAAATATTTTCAGTTAATTACCTTTCTTGAAATCTGCGGTAATTAAATCCTGTTAAAAGCTCCCGGTTGCAAATGAGTCGTACAGTTACATTCATATCAATATTTTTGCATTGAATAAAGATACAGATTTCCTTTTAATTTCAATCAAACAATCTTTATCCAATTTACTCAACTTAAATTTATAGCAATAATAATAAACAAAATGTGCGTCGCGGGACGCTCGGCAGAAGTGATAACTTTGATAGGATTAAATTATTATCATTATTTAATCCTACGAAAGTAACAATTAACTTATGGTAGCTATAATAAGCAACAAAATTTTTGCATTGTATGTTATCTAAAAATCTTGCAAAGACTGCATCAAGTACAGTTCCCTGACTTGTAGTTTCTTCTTCTGGCTTATTAATCATTTGTAATTGTAATTTGGATTGTAGAAACAATAGTACATTTTTAGCTCGATCAGAAATAAAATTAACATTAAAATCTCCGGTTTAAATTAAAAGAATCGTATAATATTCTTCATTAACTAAAGCAGAACCTTCTTGTGTATAATTAAAAAGCTGTTTATGAATAAATTGAATAATACTTCAAATATTTTTATTTCGAGATATAATATATATGTTGGCAATAAAAATTTGTTTCTTTGCTTTATTGAGACATTCCACTATACACATTTCAACCAATATCGTTTTGTGTAGCTGTATATAAGCTTGTAGCATTATTAAAATGTAATCCTATATTTGGAGTGACAATATTTATGCAATCAAGATTATTCTGATTCAAGATCTAACTACGTCTCCTGCTCTTATGTTTTAACGCTTTGATTGCACACTACGTTCAAAGATGGAATAATTTTAGTATCATCATTTTTGCCCCCCCCCCTGCAAAAATCACCAGGGACCCTAACCGCACATTTTATTGGATCCCCCCCCCCCAAATAACTAACTTTTTAACGAGTGATTTTTTTAAAGTTTAAGGCAGTATAGATTTTACTCTGTGATGCACAAATTAAATGTTTATTTATTATTTTTTGTTTTCTGGGTCGTCCCCTACCCCTGCGCTGCGGAGTCTGCGGGGATGAAGTTCGTTTAAAATATGTACACCTTATCACAGTTCAAAACCCTAAATAAAGTGAGATAATTTTAGTATAACTAATCGCAACAATGTTTTTGTTTTGAAAATTAATTTAATGATTAAATGCTGTTTTGAATATATATTTTTTACAATGTTACTGGCATTATATTGTATTATTAACCTCACCTTTCGTTAGGAGATTGCGTTATGTTGCGACGATCATCCATCTTCTGCTAGTTTCATTACCTTTTCTACTATCACTTAACGCTTAAAGCTGACCCAAAGAGCAAAGAAACAAAATTTTTCCGACCATACACGCTTCTGTCGTATGCGCGAACGAAAGGAATGCCAGACGAAAGTTGCTCCGTTACGCGCGTTATGTCACAAATCGGTTTACCCTCCCATAAGAAGTTATCACTCAAAAAATAGCCTATAGCCTTCATCAATAAATGGACTATTCAACACAAAAAGAATTTTTCAATTCGAACCAGTAGTTCCTGAGATTAGCGCGTTCAAACAAACAACCTCTTCATCTTTATATTATTAGTTAATTAATAAGAAAAATAAGACAATGATATATATGTAATATTTTTTACGAACCATTTTTATCATCGTTTAGGATTTTTTCTGAAAAGTATTCTCGAGATTTGCCTCATGGCTGACTCGAACCTACACCCACTGGATCGCAAAGCCCAAACTTTCAGGTTAAGCCACCGTGGCTACTTATATTCTGCATTCCAAACATTTTATATTATAATGTAAATTTTCCCGTTTTCATAACATTTTTCATTGCTGCTCCACTCCTATTAGTCATAGCGGGATGTTATATAGCCTATAGCCTTCCTCAATGAATGGACTATTCAACAGAAAAAGAATATTTCAATTCGAACCAGTAGTTTCCGAGATTCGCGCGTTCAAACAAACAAACAAACTCTACTGCTTTATATTATTAGTATAGATAGATTATGTTTAGTGATCTGAACGAGGTCAAAACTTTAAAAAAAAAGAAAGAACACCCTTCGATTAATGTTTTGCAGCAGCAAGGGGCGTTTCCGAAAAATTGATTTTTTGACCGTAGTTCTATTTTTCGTCATTAGCCGGCCAAGTAAGCTTTAATGTGAGGGAGGAATTTCTCCAAAAATGAAGAAAGATCTCTCATACCGACAGAAAAATAATCCACAGAAATAATATCTAAGATAAGATACTGAAGAGAAGTGTTTTTCTTTTTTAAAATTTATACACTTTGTTACCGCAGGCTGCTTGAACTGTTATATGGCTTACATGGCAGCACGTGTTACCCTTTAACCACACGGTTAAAACCAAAATCAGTTGAACTAAGTTCGTTTTTTAAGCGTAGCTTTTCGAATGCAGTAAAAATGTGAGTGGCTATTTGTTTTTTTCCGAAAGAGAGAAAAAAAAAAAATTTACCCATCGAGTTGTTTGTAATTTTAATGTTTTGCTTTTTATTCTAATAAATATTCATAGGTTAACAAAATGAAAAGCGTAGTTTTAATTTGGGGTAGTATTTTTTTTTTTTTTTTTGTACAAAAGATCAAAAACTGTCATCAGAAGTATGTACATTTCAGTATACGATTTTTTTTTGAACAAAAATTATTCTATAGTAGTCTGAAATCTTAAACCTGATACTTATATTTTCGCTTTTATTATGCTTTAGTTTTCTGTTGGAGCCATAAGTTTCAAACACAGAAGAGAAAAAGAATCCTTACAATAAAAAAACAATTTTGCTACGGATTGCATCAAGTTTTCGCAACAGCGAGGAGCATTCTAATCTCATTTATTTTATTGCCTGACTTGTGTTATTTATTCCATATTAAGTGTTCATGTAATGCGTGTTTAGTTTGGTTTTTCGATACAGATAGTGCGGGCCAGGCCCGAACACTCATTCTTCTGATTACCAGTCGAACGCTCTGCCGATCCGATCGAGCCATTCAGCTCTGTCAGTCTCAGCGCAAGTTAAACTTATAAAATTAACCGAAAACCTCAGTCCGATGCTTTAAAACAGGTTTTTTTTAAGAAAAAAATAAATAAAATAAAATAAAATAAACGGAAAAATGTTTTAGAACGTGGGTGTACTTTTCGTCATTAGCCTGCACGATAAGTTTTAAAATGAGGGGTGAATTAGTTAATTAGTAGTTAATTTATTAGAAAAATATGACAATGATACGTATATATATTGCTTTGTACCAGACTGCGCGTGCGCGACGCAAAGGAGGGTAATGTGTTTATCAGTCTATGTATCTATGTCCGTTTCTATGTGGCGTTCTAGGGGGCTAAACGCCTAGATAAATTCTGGTAATTCTTACGTCAATCGATTTGTCTAAACCTTGGGAGTGTTACTAAACACATGACAGTAATCAAAATTCACCATATCAATAACCAGTTGACAAAATATGGCAGTTCGTGTTCGGCGCACGTTTGGTGTTGCATACTGTGTCGCACGCTACCTGCGTGCGACAAATGCAGGTAGGTTTTTGCTGCATGAATTTTTTTGTTTACTAAGTCTACTAATTTGGGGTGGCCGAGTGGTCTAAGCGATTGCTTCTCCCACTTGAGGCGGTGGGTCAAGACACCCTCGCTCCGGATGTACTTTCCCTCTTTCTGATGTGAATTCTTTCCTGTGTTCTTTATTTTATTCTGTACTGTAATAAAATTATATTATGCGTAACGAAGGCAAGACACTCAGGTTGTAGTCCTCATCAAAATAAACCCGTTCAATAAGCACCAAAAGAAAAAAAGTCTACTAATTCGATTTTCATCTCTAACATGTGGCATTTGTTTTTGCCTTGATTCCAGGGACTGAGTTTCGCGACTTGTACTTTCTCGATAGGCTTTTTACTTCCTTTTACAAAGAAGGAAGTATTGTTTTCGCGAAAAAAATTTCACTCAAAAATCGGCCTTAATTTCCATTTTGCTCACTCCCAAATGAATGTTGAGTTTTTTTTTCTCGACCCGACCACACGTGGATAAGTGCCTAAGAACGTATAGACACCCGAAATATCCATTTTGAAGTTTCCCGAGCTAATTACAACGAGTTTTTTCGTGACGTATGTATGTACGTATGTGCGTATATGTGTATGTGTGTATGTATGTCGCATAACTCAAGAACGGTATGTCCTAGAACATGGTTGTCCAACTGGCGGCCCACGGGCCGCATACGGCCCGCCTACACATATTGTGCGGTCCGCCAACTTCTTACTTAGCATATTTCTTTTTTCGACATTGTATTGGTTTCAAGAAGCATCAGAGACATTTCATTCATGTTCTTGGTCAAGCTGGGGTTCCCGAAATTTTCCCTGGATCGCTTTTTTACTCCTTTCATTGTATTGGGAGGAAAAGGTACAGGACATCTACAGGTCAAGGTTAAGCAGTCCTACCTTACCCGATGGTGTTCAAACGAATTCCTAGAAATAATATTATCTTGCGTTAGCGGTGGGAGAAGAGAGAGAGGGAAGAGAGAAACATTTCAGATAAGCAAACACTGCCTGCAATTGGTTAAAAATAGACTCTCCTAACAGACTCTACGGCGTTTGTTGATTTCGGAAAAGAAATTGAGAGCTTGCTCTCGTCAACTCTTCGTTGATGATATTGATCTGACTGGTTTTCCCATTAAAATGTGTGCAAATTGTTTTATAATTCTTCTGTTTCATTGTTTTCTAATTAATAATTCAACTATTAATTGTTATTGTATGCGAGGTAGGAGGTTATTGTTCAACCTTTTCAAACTGTGGCCCGCCAGGTGATCAGTGACCGGAATTCTGCCCATAGGCTCTTTGCAGTTGGACAGCTCTGTCCTAGAAAGTTGAAATTTGGTTCATAGACTCTTAGTGGGGTCTATAGTTGTGCACCTCCTTTTTTGGCTGCATTCGGGTGTTTCTAAAGGGGTCTTTTGTACCTTTTTGGGGGGAATTCATTGTTAATTTCGATGCAAACTCAAATGGTGTTATAATTTGGCAGACACTTGGCGATATATCGCCAGTGTTTTAGTCGCCAAGTATTGTCACAAACTTGGCGACAAATTTGGCGATTTTTTTTCAATATTTTTTTTTTTTAATTTGGGTTCAATGTGGCTATTGTTGGGGATATTTAAAGAGTTAGAGAAAAAATCACATCAAAATTGCAATAATAGGGAAATAACATTAAATTGGTGTAAAAGGAAGTCGTGATGCACACATCAGCTCCTTTAGTTTTGCGAGAAAGATTTGACTGACGGGGGAGGGGGGGGGGCGTTTCCGATTTCGCGTCATCATGAGTTATACAGGCTGTTTATATAGCTGTGCTGTGGTTGACTTAAGTTCGCGCATTTTTGCCGAAGGCCAGGCACATGTAGCTTTAAGCGAAGTTAGGTCCCTAGAGGGACTAATTATCAGTAGTTTAAACCACCGCAAGTTACTTAATAGACCTCACGATACAAACAAACTCTCTCAATGAAATGACAAGATTGTGAAATGTACCGTATCATAATTATAATAACTAAGTCAACGAAAATTAACTAATAAGTATCAAATAAAAAAAAACATTAAATAAAAACAAAAAACCCGACTGCGTAAAAACCAAAAAAAAAAAAAAAAAACTAAAAAGAAAAATGTATAAGCCCAGTAGTTTAGAAGGTTATTAAGTACTACTGAATAGCTACACCGTTGAAATAGTTTTATAACCGTACACAGACAAGACAAATCATAAATTCAAAAGCAGCGTAGAAGGATCAACAGTCGGGGCCTATTTAAATTTTACGGGTTTCTTTGAATCAGAAAGGAATGGGCTTCGACTGTTGATCCTTCTATTCTGCTTTTGAATTTATGATTTGTCTTATCTGTGTACGGTTATAAAACTATTTCAACGGTGTACTTATTCAGTAGTACTTAATAACATTCTAAACTACTGGGGTTATACATTTTTCTTTTTAATTTTTTTGGTTTTTACTCAGTCGGGTTTTTTGTTTTTATTTAATAATTTTTTTTTTACAAATCATTTTTAGCAACGTTTAGGATTTTCTCCGAAAAGTACCCTCGAGATATGACTCGAACCTACGCCCACTGGATCGCGATGCCCGCGTCTTCAGGTCGAGCCGCCGTGGCTACGCATATCCTGCGTCCATTATATATTATAATTAAATTTACCCCGTTACGCGCGTTATGTCACAAATCGGTTTACCCTCCCATAAGAAGTTATCACTTCAATAATATATTACTATCAACATCATTATTATTGTACAATAATAATAATAGTAATATGCTATTATTGTTATTGAAACACTTTTTATAATAATAATAATGATATGAAGCAGCTCAAAGTATTTTAAGTTTTTAAAAGTAATTCATTTTGATCTATCACTGCCCAGTACAAAGGAGAAAATTTCGTTCTGCTGTTGGACTCAAAAAGTAGTACGGAATTAGGGATTCCTTCAACTTGATTGGGTTCGATTCAATAGAATTCTATTTACCAGGAGCGCACCAGAAATTTTTTTTCTGGATTTGGCAAAGCAAATTTCTGGCTGCGGTATTGGTAGATACAATTGATCGTATTCGTTCCGATCAAATTCAGTTACAGTTGAATTTTCCCCTTAATCTGGTTCATTTGCATATGCTGTAATTTTTTAAGAATAAATCAGTTTAACGGGCTCATTCAAGTCCAATAAAGTTTGTTCGAATCGAATACGATTAATTCTGTCAACCAATCACGCATCCTTTGCCCCACTGAGAAGTAAATATTTCTCTTCGCTATCGGTAGATAGAATTCGATTGAAGCGAACAAAATCGAGTTGAATGAGCCTCTTAAGTAGTGTAACGCAAAATCTCAATTTTCTACAATACTGTATTTTGAGACGCACTCCATTTTCGCAGGTGAGGGATGTGCCCTAAGCCTTGAAAATTTTTATACGGGTAATATTCTCGTACTGCGAAGTTAAACGCAATAGTTCTAAAACTGATTTCACATAAATATCCAAATCGAAGTTTGACAAAATACGGCTGAGGCTCAATATTTTCTGACAGAAAAAAAAATCTTTATATCCAAAAGCCTTTTCTGAAATATGACAAAAGTTTTGAAATGTGTACTTATTGAACTTTTCACGTCGCAAGGACTTTACGTGATGTTTACTTTATTGCAGCGCGCAAAACTAGTACTTTTCAGTGCCCAAAGATTTAGACGCATTTTTCCTACTTGGATTTCAAAAAGGGAGGAGAATATGTCAGTTTCCTTTAAGGAAAAATTTTGTCAGTATCGAAGAATTGTTTGTCTTTTGAAGAGTTCGAAGAAATATTTAAAACTAGGTTTTGAGTAGATAGTAAGAGTGAAACAATTCCTGTGTGGATAGTGAGATCAGTATTATCTAAAGCACGGCTTCCGAAACTGTGGTCCGCGGACCCCTTAGGGGACCGCTAGCCCTTAATAGGTGTTCCGCGACAAACTTCGAAAAAAAAAAACTTTTAACACGCTAAATAGTAGTTGAATAATTTTTTCGAATTTGAAAAACAGAGTTTTCATTTCGGAAGTATCGGTTTCTGCTTCGACTAAATCATGCAGTTTGTCCCCATGTGAATATAACTATTTAATAGACACACATTTAGACTGCCTCTTGAAATAAATCTTCCATGATACTTTCCCCAAGTTTTGGCTTAATCCGGGAATCAAAATTATCAACCGCTTGATGGAAAATATGGAATCGCATAGGTAAGTTGCATTAAAGTTTAACACAACTTAAAATAAAATGGAAAAGCAGTGAGTGTTTTTCCATTTTATTTTAAGTTGTGTTAAACTTTAATGCAACTTACCTATGCGATTCCATATTTTCAACCTATGCAATCACTAAACTAAATACTGAAGCAATCTAGATGCTTAACCTGATATCAAAACCAAACTGATTCAACTATCCAAGTTGTGCCCAGTAAAAACAACACCACTCTTCTCATTAACTCGATGCTCAAGCCTGAATTTTAATCGTTATGTTACCTATTGATTTCTGTCTGTGTGTTCAATTTGGTTTCTCTAATGGTGTTTTCATGAAAATTGAATTTTTTTTAACAGCGATGTTTCCCTCTAACTAGTAATGGTTAATTTAACCGTGCTGATGTGTGCATCACATGACTTCCTTTTACTCCTATTTAACGACATTTTCTCATTGTTGGCAGTTTTTTAATGTGATTCAATAGTTTACTCTCTAAATATCACCAACAGCGGCCAAATTGAAACCAGATTTAAAAATAAAAAATTGCCAAATTTGTCGCCAAGTTGGCGACAAAGTTTGGCGACCAAAAGACTGGCGATATATCGCCAAGATTCCGCCAAATTGAGTTTACCACTTGAGTTTACATCGAAATTAACAAAGATTTCCACCCAAAAAAGGAGCCCCTTTGAAGCATCCGAATGTAACCAAAAAGGGAGGTGCACAACTAGACCCCACTAGGAGTCTAAGTACCAAATTTCAACTTTCTAGGACATTCCGTTCTTAAGTTATGCGACATACATACACACATACACACGTACGCACATACATACGTACATACAGACGTCACGAGAAAACTCGTTGTAATTAACTCGGGGATCGCCAAAATGGATATTTAGGGTGTCTGTACGTTCCTAGGCATATATCCACGTGTGGTCGGGTTGAAAAATAATCTCAACATTCATTCGGGGGTGAGCAAAATGGAAATTAAGACTGATTTTTGAGTGAAATTTTTTTCGCGAATACAATACTTCCTTTTTTGTAAAAGGAAGTATTATAAATTACAAGTATCTATAGTCGTGACAAACCTAACCTGTCAGTGTCGTAATGCTGTGATTAGGATGTGCGTTGCCTTCACAATGCTGCCAAGTGAGGTATCCCCAACTATTTGGTGTCTAATCAAAGGAGTCCGCCCTGAATTTTTGTCTATGAAAGGGGTCCGCAGGCTAAAAAGTTTGAGAAGACTTGATGTAAAGCAATTAATAATTGTAAACTAACAAGTGTAACAAATTTCAAAAGAATCGTTAGATAGTGCTGGAAAAGATTTTCCCATGGAAAATCAATTTTATATAGGGCCAAATTGAAGATTGCTGAATGGAAAACGCAGTAAGTACCAAATAACAAATTTTACGGGGCATCAAAAATAAGATTCCATTTTTATTGCGTTAGGACTTGGACCAACCAAGATACAAAACATTCAATCGCAGTTACTGCGTTCTCTACCGCAAGAGCACTAACACTTGCTCCACTGGCGAACCCTAACAACGTTATTTTAACTACTTTTAGGGGGGATAGGCACATAAATCGTTTACTACAGTAAAATGCTTGGCATTTACTTCATTTTAACGAAAAAAAATTGGCACTTAATGTGTTTTCCAATTTCAGTCTTCAATTCATAAAATAAGTTTTTGACTTATCAAAACCAGACTATACTTACTAAATTCAGATGTTTATAATCATATTTTACCACTTATTTAAGCATTAGAATCTTTCGCATAAAATTTAGAAATTATATTTCTTTTCACTCAATGAAGTGTCAGAGTGAGGCCGTAATTATATTCGAACAGAACATTTGGAGAAAACATATTTTTTCCAGCTTGATATTTTGAATGCTGTTTTGATACAAAACCTCACTCACAAGCCTGTATGAAATATATATTTCAAAATAAATCGGGATTACCCTGATTTTGATCTTAGAGTAGCTAATTGCACTTAATATTGTGATCGTGTGTGTGAAAGACCAAAATTGCTTCTTTTTCTTTAAGTTTTTACTTTTTACACGTTAGAACGAACTGCAGAAGCTGCATTCCTCTTCTTTACAATGCTTCTTTTCTAAATTTTCCATTGCCCTTAAGATATTTTGGTGTATAATATAAGAAAAGGAATTTGAAATATTTTCAGGACTTAATAAATCAAATCAGAATCCCACACGATTTTGATTAAAGCTTTCAATTTTTGATATGCAGAATGCTTTTTTAATGGACAGTACATCAGAGTATAATGCTTACAAATATAATTTATTCATTTTATTTTTGAAGTAATGTTTCTTTTAAATCCTAATGGAATTTCAATCCAAGTGTGAGAATGATATTATTTTTAGAACACATATAAAATGCTTTAAATGTATTTTTCTTCTTATTTCAAATCGAGGAAAACGTAAGAAAAACATATTTTAAAAGCAAACGGCGAGGTTAAGTGAACACTTTTAGTGTTGTCTTTTTGTATCACGAAAGCAACACTTTTTCACAAGGTTGGTTCGATTCAGTGCGCAGCGCATCAATAAAACTACAGCTTTTCTTAATAACAATCAATAAAAAACAAAAAAAAAAAAAAAGTCAACTCTCAGTTTCTACTGATTTCTCTCTAGCAGCTGCTGCTTTGAGTCATTGAAATCTGAGTTAGTAAGGAAAAAAGATTGCAGTGTAAAGTTTCAGACATTTATTTTTGAAGTTAAAGCGTCGAAACATAAATTGACAGGTTAAACAAACGTTATCAAACTACAATTCAAAAAAAAAAAGGTAATAGAAGATTTTTTATGTTATCCAATGCTGTACCAGATTGTTAGCCTTTTACCTATTGTCAGTTTTCTTTTAGTATTGCTATAAATTTCCCTACTCCAAAATTCGCGCCGTGAGTAAAATGCTCATATCTAGAAGAAAAAAATATGTTTCATTTTGTTTCATTAAATAGTTTATTTGTTTCACTGATCATTATTGTTTTATATCACAAGTATATATAAAAATATAGTAAATGAAATATTTTCAGCTAAATGAAATATTTTCAGCTATATTTGGTGTGGGTTCTCGATGGTTTAACTTTTTAAACTGGGTAATTCCGTTAAAATAGAAATTGTGCTTTTTGTCGTTCGGGTTTTATTTAATCTATACAGCTAAGTTGGTCGAATACGGTAAATATTTTCTTTTTTCAATATTCGCAGACGCACTATTTAGTGTTGAAATGAAATTAGTCTAATAGGAGGTACAAAACATGATATGAAATTTATGTCTCCTATTGTTTCATGAATCCTTATATATTATTTCTGTAGCCTGTTTTTGGTTTCTACGCAAGATCTTCCTCAATTCTTGATCGATTTCTTTGATTTACACCTTATTTTAAAGCTTATCGTGCAGGCTACTGACGAAAAATAGACCCATGGGCTAAAAATTGTTTTTTTCTGTCAAAAAAAAAAAAAAAACCTGTTTTAAAGAACCGGAATATGGTTTTCAGTTAAATTTATAACTTTAACTTGCACTGTAACCGGCAGAGCTGAATAGTTTGATCGGCAGAGCGTTCGACTGGTAAGCAGGAGAATGCGTGTTCGGGCCCATGTCCGGACAATCTGCATCAAAAAATTAGAGAAATATAGCTCCTTACATGAACACTGAATAACAAATTGTGATGGAATAGATGAGATGGATACGCTCCCTGGTGTTATAAAAAAATGATGGAACATGGAGCTAAATTAATTCTTAATTGTACGATTTTTTTTTTTGTTTTTGTTTTTTTTTAAAGCTTTGGCTCCGGTAAGAAAATTAAAGCATAATGTAAGCGAAAGTATCACGTTTAAGATTTCAGACTACAATGGAATTGTTTTTTGTTCAGAAAAAAATAATAAATCGTACATTGAAATATAGATTCTTCTACAGAGTTTTTGACTCTTTGCACAAATAAAAAAAATACTAGCTCAGTTTGAAGGGTAAACTACATTTTTTTCCTTCTTTTTCTAAAAAACAAATAGCCTATCACATTTTTACTAAATTCGAAAAGCAACGCTTAAAAAAGAGGTTAGTTCAAATTATTTTGTATTTTAACCGTGCTGTTAAATGATGAACACGTGCTGCCATCTAAGTCATAACGGTTCAAGCAGCCTGCGATAACAAATTGTAAAAATTTTCAAAAATAAAAACACTTCTCTTTAATATCTTATCTTATATATTAATCCCCCCCCCTCATTTTAAAACTTATGAGGCCGGCTAATGACGAAAAATAGACTTACGGTCGAAAAATCAAATTTTCGGAAACGCCCCTTGCTGTTGCAAAACCTTGATGCAGCCTGAAGTTCTTATGCAGATTTTTTTTTAAAGCAAAGTTCTAATACAATTTTCCAATTTTTTCCTCCGCTTTCAGCAAAAACTAACTGAACTTCGGGCAATCTCGGGCTGTCCGACATAATAGCAAATTTAGATTAATATTACGCATTACATGTACTCATAACATCCAACAGATAACACACGTTACAAAGTAAATGCAATGGGAATGCTATTTGGTGTTTCGACTCCTTTATGCCGACTACAGTTATCATTCAGAAAAGTTGACTGTTAATCGTAGGGTGTTCTTCCTTTTTTTTAAAGCTTTGACTTCGTCCAGATGACAAAGCATAATGTAAGCGTAAAAAATGCATTAGATTTATCTCAAGGGAATCCTTTTTGTGCAGAAAAACATTTTCATTATATGCTGAAATGTAGATTTTCCTAATAGCAGTGTTCGGCATTTTGTACAAATGAAAAAAATACTACGCCAAATTGAAATAACGAGTTTCGCACAGTAAACGTTTAATTATTTATTTAAATACGATATGAAACATTAAAATTATTATCAACTTCGTTAGTAAGAAATCATTTTCTACTCCTCTGCTTTCGGCTGAAAAAAAAAAAAAAAAAAAAAAACATTTTGTCTACGTTCGAAAAATTACACTTAAAAAAGGACTCTTTTCAAATGGTTTTGGTTTTGAATTTTGAGTGTTCAATTAAAAGAAAAACCATGTGCGGGCATTTAAGCCGTAACAGTTAAAGCAGCCTGATATGGGAAATTGTTCAATGTTCAAAAATAAAAATACTTATTTTCAATCTAACTTATTACTTCTCCATAATGTTTGTTTCAATCGCTACGTGAGATCTTCCTCATGCTTTAATCACATTCCCTGTTTTACGAATAACTTTAAATCGTATCATGCTTGCTAATGACAAAACATAGACGCATGATCTTATTTTTTTTCGGTAAAAAGCTTTTTTGCTGTTTTTTTATTACGCATTCCTTCATTGAATAGCATTCGAAAAGGAAGGCGCTATTGCTAGGTTTGTTGGAGTTTCGTGCTATTAATCAGAATGGTGCCAGTTCGAATCCGTGCCAATAGATATCTCTTTAATGTTTCTTTATTTTCCGTCAGAAGCTCACATGGGCAGGACTGTATTTGCCACAACCTGTTTTTTCACATGCACAGTTACTGATTTTTCACGAGTCACTGAATCACACATTTTATGATATTTATGCTCGCATTGAAAATACGTACAACCAAAAGGTGAGCGATGATCAAATTATCACAACGTTGTATTTAACGAGGTTTTGTTACTGATGTCTTCAAATTACATGCCTTCTCTTGTGCGCTTACTTTTTTCCGTTTACTTTTTTCTGTTCTTCTTCATAATGTTCTTTCTTTCAAATTTTTATAGGGCGAAAAGCCTTATGAAACGATTCGAAGCACAGTGCGGAGTTCCGCACGGGTCGACTAGTAAAAATTTTTTGCTGAAACTTTCTTTATTTTATGCATGTGATGTTCTTTGTTTCATTTATAAATTTTGTGCAACTTTTGACTCTTGATTTTAAAAACACTGGCTTGGGGGTACAATGGGACATGTTAATGGGGGTACAATGGGACAGACAAGTTAATAATGTACAATGATTTTAAAGCGGTTTTACTTAAACTGTATTTTTAGTTGAATTTTCAAACATCCGATGTGTGAATTTACTAGCTACTTATCTACTGATACTAGTATATTATTACTAATGAATATCTATTGTGAGTAGTAATTTGACTGCATTATTCTGAGATTCTGTGTTTCATAACATGCAATAGCATTAATAATTCGGCAAAAGCATATTATTTTTGGCAGTTCAAAAACAACAAAGTAAAATTGTATAAAATCTCGAAGGCTTCCGATGTTTTTCTAAGTCATGTGTGAGGGCACAGTGCGATAATCAGAAAACCTTTCGAAAATCATTTTTTTAAAAAGATATAATAAGGAAAAATTTTTTTTAAAAACTACACTGACATCTAAAAAATTCTTTTACCATGATCTGCTACTAAATTTTCTTTAAAACTTAACGAAATTATAACAAACGAAATGAAAATTGTACCACTGTATACCCGCTTTTCTTTATATAGTTTGAATTCCGTCTAATTACTGAATTTCGCATAAAATTCACAATGAGTACAGGAGCTGAACTTACTTAGACTCCCATGTAAATTAAACATCACTTTCGAGTACGCACAAACTGGTTTATCTAAACAAAAATAGAAGATGGGGGAGGGGGGCTGAAAATTAGAAATGAAGAGGAAATTTCCCAAACGACGGAAGATAATCCCCCGATTCTACAAAATCTCCATGCGATGGGCAGTTAGACTGTTTTCAACTACGAACTTTGCCATAAATTGCTGTCACAATTTAAAATCGATACGGTCATGCTGCTAAATTTGAAGATCCATTTCAATGACACATATTGCTTGATGTTCGATAAAATAGCCCAATCGCTAACTCTAGTTCCATGTTCTGAAAGAGATAATACGAATAGTTTTCTGCCCTTGGCAACCGCAACAGATTTTTAAAGGTTAATCAGGCATGGAATTTCAATTAAAGTATAAATTATAGCTTGAAATTCTATTGGAGAGTACTAAATTGCAGTCTCCGATATTATAGCAAATGAGAATTGGAAATAGTTTATGAATTTCTAATCAATCGCTAAGAAATAGGAATTGCAGTTCTGAAAACGTTAAGGGTTGTCTGATGACTCATCAGATCAGTTCCAATGAATTGCGAATTGCGAAATATTTCATTTTTAGAAGTATTATATATCAGTAAAACATCTTTATCAATCGGATGAAGACATTTTTTTTTTTTTTTTTGCAAAAAATACATACACGTCAGGTTTCGGAGACTGTACGTGAAATTTGTAATCGTCAATTATTAATGTTACATGTCCAGTTGTTCTAAACTGAATCAACCAGTAGAAAAATTGTTTTTCCGCCAACTTTTCTGTAAAAGTTTTTTTTTTTTAAATACAAAAAAAAAGTATGAAATGTATCTTAAAAGTATCATTAAAAAAAACTCATGTGTGTTACTTGTTTATGCATTATGAAGATCTCAAAGGTCTGCAGCTGGGCTCTGATACCAAGACGTCTAACCTTGTACGAGGTCAATTCTGTTTGGGGAGAAAGAGGAAGGATTCTTATAATGGCTAAAGTAAGGACACAGTACCTAATTGATTAAGTAAACTGGCTTTACTCATCTCGTATCTTCAAAAAATGGAAAAGTTTGACCTCAAGTGCACTGGCGATCATTTTTATAAGAGCTAAATTACATTAGGAGTTTAATCAATGTCCTATCATTGTTTCGACGAATACTAGATATCAAAGACTTAGTAAAAGGAAATATCCAATGTTTTGTGGAACAAAGTTATAGATTATTCTAAACACGTGTTTCGTGGTTTCAAGGAACCCTTTTTTATGCAAAATAGTGAGCTTTTGGCATGAGTGAGTAAAGACATCCGGCGGATTTTAAAGGATTACAATAATCCGTAATTTTGCGCTACAAAACGTTGGACATTTCGTTTCACTCCTTTGCACGAAGGAATTTATTTATTTCTTATCAGAGACTTAGTTTCAAACGTTAGAAAATGTACTTCGCTTTCCGGTTACAAATAGTACTATCCAAAACTAATTACTATGAAATATCATTCGACTTAATAACATATCAGTTATTTAAAAAATCATTAAAAATCTATTTTGCAAACTATTTAGGTAGCAATTGCACTTGTTTTTAAATTCTAACTGAAAAACATCGTCTTTCTTAAAAATTAAATCGAACTCCTCATTTCGCCATTAAAACCGATGTCTGCTGAAAAATATTTCTCAAGGAGTTCTGTTTTTGATCCAATAAAATTCATTTCAGCAAGGACACACTCTCCTTACGCACAAAGTGGGGAGAAAAAGAAAGAATTCACAACCAGAAGACAGTTGATTCCAATAAAAATGATGGAATTCAAAAAACTATGACAAATGAGTGTTTGGAAAATAGAGCGCTATTAGTCGAAAAAAAGAAAATTAATGGTTGGGGCATTTCATGCACTAACTCAACATGGTCAATTTCAATTCTGCGAAATACCAGTAGAAAAATTGCTTTTCCGCCAACTTTTCCGCAAAAGTTTTTTTTTTTTAATACAAAGAAAAAGTATAAAAGAAGAAGGCTTAATGTATCTTAAAATTATCGCAAAAAAAGAAAATAACTAAAATTATATTCAATGTTGTAAAAAAAAAGTTGGTTTATGAGATGGGAAAATGCCTGTATGTCAGTTAGTTCAAACTTCCAAATGACTTTTAAGGAAATAGTTAATTCAAACAGAACAGTTTTGTTCAAAAGATCTCAGTCCCGAAGCTCGTACCTTCGATTCTTTCTTTGAATTGAACAATTTTTCGTTCAATTTCCAAGGATTCAAATAATAACCATCTATTCTACGAGAAAATGTGAATCCTATATAAATCCTGATCCAACAGGCCGGTATTTCACAATCTTGATCGGAAACAGCTTTTGACGTATAATAGGGAAAAGAAAATAATATTTCGACTTTTTAGCTGATATTTTTTTGAAATTTAAAGCTTTTAAATTTTTGTACTGATGGGAGAAATCCCAAACCTTGTTATGTAAAAAACCAACATTTCCAAAAAAAAAAAAAATATTTTTAGCACCTCCACCTCCCTCCCCTTCGAAACAAATTATAGAAAACTACGCTTCTAACTACTAGTTTCTAAAGGCTAGTTTTTGAAGCAGTAAGGTGCATTCACCCACTCTAAGAATGCAGTTAGTTTATAAAGCAGGTTTTTGAATTCAAATAAGTTTAGAAATTGAATGGCTCTGGGCAAGAACGTGATAAGCCACACTTTTGAGAAAATGAGTTTTTTGGTCTAAATGCTGCTTTGATAATTGAAATAAACATGACAATGGACTATGTAATTTGGAGAAAAATACATCCTGTTTTGGTATTACAGGATATGGTGTGTATAATACGTATACAAATATTTGTAGAATTTTTTAAAAGTTGGAAATTGACGTACTGGAAAATTCACATGTGACATATCAAATTCTTTCCTGAAGCCCTTCAATTCAAATAGAGTTGCTTGGGTGAAGTTGGTCCCCCTCCCCCCGAAACTGAAATACGCACATGGCTTTCATACTTTTTCACACTGATCATGTCACATGTCTTCTCAGTGGTTAGTTTTGCACATATTTCGGTTTCGTGGAACTTTTAGATGGGTCATAGAACTTACATCAAAAAACATTTCCCAAAAATATTTTTTTTTGGGAGTGGAAGCAGCATTTTTCAAAGAAGTTTTTCTACGTTATTTATTATTATGTTTTTATTCGCAAACTTATACGTACCTTAATCCCGTATCTTTTCCCTATTTTTTGCACTAAGTATATTTACGAAGGCTGTGGAGTCGAAGGGAAAATGGCCGACTCCCACTCTTGAATTTTGAAACGTCCGACTCCGACTTTCTTCATCTTCTTCTTTTTTTTTCAATTTTTCCCCTTCGTGGTAAGTGGGCAAACCCTAAACAGTGGTTGAAATAGCAGTTCCTTTTTATGTAATTTTCGCGTCGTGTTTTACTGCAAACCTAAGATGCATATTGTTTCGGAAATTCAATTTGAAAATCAAATTTTCCTATAGTTGCGATTTTTCAAGTGAGATTACCGAAAAACCTCATTTTTTGAAGGAATGAGAAGGATTAATTTGCTCTTCTTTTAATGTTTCACAAATTAATGTTGATCAAATAGAGCGAATTCAATTTCTGAAAAATGTAATTTTAGAGAAGAATCTTTTTTTGCAAAACCTCGGATGACTTCCATTTGGGGGGGGGGGGGGGTACAGTTACCCCAAGTTAATTTAAGAGTTTATAAAAACTTTAACTCTTAAATAAATATAAATGCTTTAAGTCTGAAATTTTTCCCCAATTAATCTTAGATTATATTTCCTTCATAAAAATTCAATAAAATAAGTTACTATGTTGTTGGGACAGGATGAGTACATATGCGTCTTTAGCAATTGTTTTCACAAAATGAGCTGTTATATAGCTTTGGACGAACAGTTTTGAATTTTAACCTGTATTACCTATATTTCTTCTCTCAGTTTTGAATTTTTAATTTTATTCTATGCTTTAGAATTAACCTTAATATATATTATTAACTTCTATTGAGCGTTGTAATCAGAAAATGATATACTGTTTTTATTTCATACCTTTTAATGAGAACTAAGTTTATAGAATAGTCTTGAGATTTAAAAAAAAAACATTTGTTTTATTGGATCTACCGGATTTATTACTTTCGCGTCAAAACTTATTTGAACTTGCCGCCCCTCAGAAGTTTTCACCTAGGCTACATGCCCCGACTTGCCCCACGAATACATTTCTTTTACAATTTTATTACTGAAATCCAAGTAAAAAAAAACATTATTTGAAAGTGATTGCTTCCGATTCAAAAACTGTTACTACTTACAAAATATTGGAACAAAACCCCTGCTGACAGTACTAATTAAAGAAAGAAAGTTATAAAAACAAACAAACTCGCGGGTCCGCCAATGGCAGTCATTTTCTTATTATTAGGTCTTCATGCATAAATCAGATCAACTTGTCAAATCAACCCACGACTCCGTTCCTTTACCTTAAAATCAGACCGACTTCGACTCTTCGACGAATCCGACTTCACATCCCTGGTATTTACCAAGTGTTTAAGAAGAGGGGTCCTACTCACCGCATACATTTTTGCTGAAAAGGGTTAGTGGGTCCCTCAGTAAAAGCGACAATTTTAAAATCAAACGCCTCTGATGAAAAATTCCTATTAATGAAATACAAGATAACTATGAAGACCTAGCAGGAATTGATAGCTCAGGTACAAAAACTACTAAAGCAACAAAAACTATATATTTATGAAATTTGCATCAAAGAAACCAAAGCATTATGTAGCTCTAATGTTGGAATATGATGATCCAAAGGAAAAAATACTGTTGAATTTGCATGACGAACAAACAGAAATAGCGACTCTTTTTATTGGCCTGATGCAGATGATGTTGAAATTATTACTGAGAATGAAGAGATAATTGTTCAACCTTAGCCAACTCTAAATAGACGCTCCTATTTAGTGCTTCCGATTTCGTTTCCAACGTATAATTTTAGCTATAATTAACCAAAATTAATCTTAATCATCTGTATCTCGTTATATATATGTGTGTTACGTATATATAATATCTTACGTATATATATTTATATACCTGTGTTACGTATATATATAAAAAGTAAAATATATGCCTATAGGCTTTCAATAAATTTCACAGGTGTAATTATTTTGATTTTTGTTTTATTTTTACTCGTAATACAGATTTAAATGAGTTAATATCTCAAAAATGGATGCATTTACAAAAAACTATTTCATGCTAAAAAGTTACATACTTTGTCAAGTAAGACCCCCTAACTTTTTTAGATATGCTTGTTTTAAATTCGAACAAAGAACCCACTTACCCCATCCTGTGGGGTAAGTGAGATACCCCTCTGGTATTTAATAAAAATATAATTATTAAGAATATTTAAAGCAATATTTTCGAAAATAATTAATAAACTTTTGCTAATTAATTTTATGTCGTTCGAGATAAAATAAGTTATTAAGTTTAAATGTTTTTGTCTCGAAACTTTTGAATAAGGCTTCGAACGTGAACTGTTCTAAAAAGGAGTCCCACTTACTCCAACTAACACAAAGAACCTGGAGTTCATGTTATGTCGACAGTCTTTGCAATAACGCTGCAAACAATCTCACAGTGGAAATTCGTTTATCTTCCGTTCTAGAATTTTTTATTTTATTTCAATCCCTTCTTATCCACTCACACTTTTAGCTTTGCTTTTGAAACTGAATGAATATTTACCAGTTTAATTCTGATGAAAATGCAAAATGAAAGCTGTGTTTTTACGCAATTCGTTCCCAACAGAAGTTTGAACTAAATTTTATAGAATATAGAAAATTTGTCATGGGTGTGCACAGCCAATACGAAACATTCCACTCAAAAGATACAATAAAAGTGACCAGTACAATGATTTTTTTTCTATTGGAAATTTAATGTGCATTACGGAATCAATTGACAGGAATCAAAATGCATTCAATTGTTGAATCAAGTATCAAAGTAAAACGCTATGGAATGAGAAGTTATATTTCAGAATAAAGTGAACAGGAAAATTCAGTCCAATGTTTTACATTGTTCTCAAAGGATTCTTACTAAAAAGACTAAAGGTTTAAAGTGTCGAAAATGATATACGCGAAATAAATTCTTACCACGTAGCAAATATATAAATAATTTAAATATTAATTTTATCTCAAACATTGTTCGCACATTGTACCGAACTCGGAAAACTTTTCAAATGAATACAAACACAATTAAATGGTGTTCACGACGCCAAGCCGCCAAGCTCTTTACCAATTCAAAGCACTAGCTCAATCGAGATCGATAATGCCTTGAAACTCTTTACTTCATCGAAGCATATGATCGAAGTAAATATTTAACCAAATGCGGAGTCTCACCCAAACACGAAAAATTGCTTCTTTCTCAAATAAAAGTATT
Organism: Uloborus diversus; assembly: GCF_026930045.1. NCBI lineage: Eukaryota > Metazoa > Arthropoda > Arachnida > Araneae > Uloboridae > Uloborus > Uloborus diversus. Next base: position 94,504,969 of record NC_072740.1, on the reverse strand, counting down.
TCATAGCTCATATTAATAATATTGATTATGGAGGGGGGCATGATTTTGAAAATATCATCTGGTTTTGACAGAGAAGTTTTAGAAATATTAGAGGGCCAGTTGGGGTAAGAAGAACCGTGGGGTAGGTGGCAACAAACTCTATTTTTATACTTGTGGTAATTTTAGAAACTAAAATGCTGGTGAGTGAAGACTAGGTAACATATTAAAGAGTTCCAAGAATTTCCAAACAATTGTATCAGTGTCATCATTGTTTAATTATAACACTGGGGAAAAAGTTAAGTGATTTTATATTTTCTTCTCCAGCAGGTTTACAAATGCGAAGTAACTGGTTTCAACTATTTTTACTCGTCACATAAACAAGTGTATTTCAAAGACACCTTCTATCAATTTCCATTTTCCAGCTAATTTTGAGGTGAAATCGGTGTTTCCATTTACTTCATAAATAATGTATTCTGGGATAAATAGAAACTTAAGTTTTTTCCTTTCGTCTTTTTTTTTCCTTCTGATTACATTATTTTGATATAAATAACTTTGTGTATTTTACCTAAATTCAGCGCATAATTTCATTTTTTGTAAGATTTTTCTTTAAAAATAATTTTAGATTATATTGAGAATTCAGCAACACTAAGTAGAACTTCTAAAGCTTATAAACTGTTTGGGCACAGGGTGATGAACTACCTACACAAACGGTAGGCAAACCGTCGATCTACATTTTTTCAGTCGATCGTGACGACTTTCTGGACCATGTTTTTTGTCAGAGATAAAAAATTTCATATTTTTTGGTAAACAGAGTCCAAAGTTACTTAAATGTTTTTAAAAACAATTTATACTTGCTGTAGTGCCTCAAATTTTAATTTTTAAGAAACAAATTCTTTTTGTCTCTTGTTCTTGAACAATATCCAAAAAAGTTACTATGGATCAACAGATGAAACTTGGTACGAAGGTTTCACCAATTTTAAAGTAGGAAAACATTGTTTTGAACACTGTTGATTCCCTCTCCACCCGAAGTGGATTTTAGTGTTCGCCAAACTTGGAAAGTAGATCGACAGTTAGTTTTGACCTACATCAAACTTATGGAGAAATGAATGGGGTAATTCCATGTACACCTAGTCTCTGAGGCAAAAGAAAACACCCTGGGGGTAAAAACACACATTTCGTTCGCTAACAAAGAAGAGGGGTATCAACCCCCCCCCCTCTCCTTGACTTGATTTTAGTGTTCGACAGACTTGGAAGGTAGATCGGCAGTTAGTTTTGAGCTACAACAAACTCATGGAGAAATAAATGCGGTCATTTCATTTACTCCCTAGTCCCTGAGGTAAAAGAAACACGCTGGGGTTAAAGGAAACATTTCAGTCATTTATCTTTCAACTCATTCAGAAGAAAGGGAAGAATTTAAAACTGAAACGTTGAAATTCTGTCTCTTTTTACCCCAACTCACCCAACTATGTTTTATTTTAGAGAGTTTTGATATAGTTTCCATTTAGTATTTGAAGGGGAAAAAAATGAACATGGTACTAAAAGATTGTGCGATGACAGGCTTGAAGGACGAATTCGACTCCCGCCCACGTGCCGGAAGCAATTTCTTTCTTCGTACTGTAAATATTGTGTATTTCATGTATTATCCATATGATTTTATCGATAGAGTATTGATCGATGGCTCCAACCATAAGAAAGAGTGAAATAATATTTAGTCGTAAAAAAAGAAGGGAAACAACTTTTTCCCATAAAAAGTAAGTATTCTGGAGGCACTACCCCCCCCCCCCCAATCATTCCCCCAATTCAAAAAGAATTTACTTGGCGTGTCTTTTGAAAAGTTGAGATATTAGTGGTCAATGTTGTAAACCTTTTGATTTCAAGCTTTAAATATGTTGAATAATAACTCTCCTTTCGAATAAAAGTGTTTTTTTTTTCCTGCTTCAACAATTTAGAATATTATTATTAAAAAACAAAGACAATATTCGTAAGTTTTGCTTTTAAAATTTATCTTACTGCAGCAATATTAAAAAGTACTCTAGAAGCGCCAGGTATATAGAAATAAATGTAATATTAGCTTTAATTTGTTCCTTCAATTTTATTCACAAAATTGTAAAAGAAGAAAAAAAAAACTTCAAAGGAATTCTGGAATTTCACAAAATAAACAAATTGCGTAAAAACTTACAGTAAAAAAAAAGAAACATTTTTACTTTTGAGCAAAAACAAGGAAATTTGCGATATTTTAACACAATTTTAGAAACATTTCACAAAGTTGTTTAGAGAATACAAGGAGCCTTTTTTTTAATGAGAAAATATTTCCAGTTTCCAATGCTATGCAGACAATGAATACTCATTAATTGCTTTGCTTCATTGAGAGTTTTGCGTTACATCTGAAGCTCAAAGCATTTTCTGTATTGATAAAGAGGCTCCTTGCAACCCAGAAACACGTGAATGCAATATACTACACATATGTTTGCAAATCACTGTTTAATAACGTGGGTTTTGTCATTTATCCATTGTGCATATTCTAGAGATAAGTAATGTGTCGTTCCATGACATTTGAAATTCTCAAGAAAGAGTAGCAGTGCGTTCGTTATACAAGCATCATATCGGTAATAGATTTAAAAAAAAGATGCATTATTGAAAATTATAAAAAACTGCATGAAAAGTAGAAGTAGCAAAAAAGTAGCCTGATACTAAGTTTAAACGGAGGTAGAAATTAAAATGATTCCTATCCCCCCCCCCAAAAAAAAACACAGGTTTTTTAAAACCTGGTTTTTTTTCTTTCTTGTTCAACTTTATTGCACTTGTAACTCGGAGTAGGACAGTTTTCAGGACTCATCTTATTCACCTCACCATTCAAAATGTGACTAATTTTCAAGTTCAAATTAATCTTTCGAAACCTCACAACTAAAAATAGGACCTTTCAGCAATCATATCAGTCAAGAGAAACGACACAAATTCAAATAAGACACTTTGCAAATCTGAGCCTGATCAACTTTAACTCGATTGAAACGTGAAACGACTGCAATTTTCGTGAATTAATTTTGGGGAGGTTGTAATGACCGACAAAGCAGACTTTTAAGTTTCGTTTCCACACTATAACTCACTAAATCAAATTTTTGAGTAGTGCCCCTTCTGCTACACGGTTGCGATGTGTACCACCAATGTTCACCAAGACATGATACTTCACGTTTAGTGACCAGTACTACTTTACACCAGTGATCATTTACATATTTTCATGAGCAATGGTGCCGCAAAAAAGTTTGTATACAGACTACTTTTCAAGAGAGGGCGGCAGGGGGAGTTAAAATTGTAGTCACTTCTAATCTACAAAATGAACAGTTAAAATTTGGTTAATAGGTGTACGTACACGGTTTGGTGAACTTCGGTTTATCGTCTTCTAAATCTTACTTAATACACATAATTAATTTACTTACATAATTAATTTGGTATGAACTTTTTAAAAATTGTACTAGCTTTTGTAGTATTTTCAAGCATGATAGTGTAACTCTTTTGTTTTGTTTTATAAATAGCAATGAAAAGGGTGAATATGCACTCGTTTTCTTTCACGACATGCTAGTTGTTGTTCGGATAGGACAATGTGTTATTTCATTTTCAGCGCGGTGCCTACTCTATGAATCAGAATTTTGAACACGAATATCTGTTAAGATTTTCGACGTAATTGATACGAATTTTTTGCATTAGTATTTTTTATGCAGATGATGTTTAAAAAACGACTGTAGGGACCAGGGAATTACTCGAAAAATATAGTAGTTGCATTATTCAATTTCTTTAAACTTTTTTTTTGTACCGGTCATAGTATTTGAGGAGAAAGTAATTTAATAACAAAATTCCATCCGGATAGCAAGTTTTAAAGAAAATTTACAACCTAACTATATTGCTTTTTAATAAGTCGAAAGAAGATTTCTGAATTATATTAACCATATTAGGTGGGTTAAAATAGTTTGCTCATTATTTAACAAAATATCTTAAAGGTTGAAGCATTTTGCACCTACCAACCACTTCAAATTATTCAAATTTGCCGAGGTGCATTATGAGATTATTTCTTCCAAGCTTTAATGAGCAAGGAAGGATTATTATTATTCGTAAAAAACTTTCAACCTCTTCAAGAATATTTCAACACGCTTTCATTATTTCACCATGCTTGTTGATACCATTCAAAATTTTTGAAAAGATTACAGAAAAATGTGATTAGCGATGAAAGTTCTTAAAGATTATCGTAATTTCATAATTAACTTCCATTATTAACGTAAATTCATATCCTAATAGTTAATGCTTCACAATGCTGGTAGTACTGTTATTTTGTGCTTGTGCATTTTAATTTGAATCCAATTTTAAAATAGTCTGCGTGCAATAATTCGTGACGTGATTTCATTCAAATTTGATTCGATATTAAATTCAAGGTCTATTATTACTTTACTGTGTTGTACTACTGTCGTTACTTCATATTTAGTCAAAATTAAGTTTCACTGTACTACAGGTGCAAAGTATGTCCCCCAACTCCAATAATACAATGCGGTTCCACAGTATTGCTTAAATACATATTGCACCCCGGCAAACGAAAGTTACGATTGAAGCAGTGAGAAACAAAGGGATGTAAGTGAACATTTTCAAGTTTTGAGTAAAAACGTGTTTTAAGATAACATCCTAGGTAGGCTTTCATTGAAATTCTTTTTCTAAATCATGCTGTATAGTAGCAACTACCAGGGCTACTAGTACCATCTCTTGCCCTAAGACAGAGAAGTGGTTCACCCACCATTTGCACTGGTTATCTCCAAATTTTACATTTTGCTACTTAATCCCTTTGCTTCTCACTGCATCAGTTCAAAATTTCGAAGAGACGTACAATTGATTTTTAAAAATAAATTTAAAGCTTTTTCTTGCCAGAAAACTCGCACAAAGCTTAAATAACTGGTGCGTTGTGGCATAAACACGATATAATCGATTGTAACACATTAAAATTTCATAATAAAGAAGGAAATTTTTCAAACTTAAAGTATGCGCTATTAATTTAGAACACGAAAACTAACCAGTAAAGATCACATTATTATTTTTTACGCGTATTGTAATATTTGGGACTAAATCACTTAACCTACAACAGCGTAAACCATTTTTTTTTTTTTTGAGTTGCGTCACTGTCAATGCCGGGGTGCGATATGTTCTGGGAGGGGGGGGGGGGTACTCTGCAATGGGCCAGCTCCCGCTGAGTCATTTATCCATTGCTTTTTGAGACATTTCTTTCAAAGTAAAATATTAAAAACAAAAAAATATTCGTGTTTCACTGAATAAAATGCCGTTTAATTTTTATTAGTCAGCTAGGAGTGCAAATATTTTCGCAAAAATGAAATCTTCATTGAAAAGTTATAGCTGCTGATTCTTTTTTGAATAAGACATTGATCTAATTTTTAGATAGCAATCCATTGATTGAACTAATATTTGGTTTCTGCATAATATTTCCAAACTCGCAAATCATAACTAAGTTTTGAGATAGTGACGAAAAAGGTATTTTTCTTAGTGAAAATATTTTCATTAACATTTTTGTATGATAAAAACAATTATTTGATTAAAATTTTCGCAGCTCATTTATTTGTAAAAATTATGGTTAAAATTGTTGCTTTAGTAAACAATCGATTAAACAGCTGCAAAAAATTTTAATTTAGGAGTTGAAACATAACTTATGACATGATCAAAAATACCCCCCTTAGAATAATAACTCAATGAATAACTATAACAAAATGTTGTTACTTTTATTTTAGCAACAAAATAGCTACAAGAAAAGAAACTTAACAGTAACATTGAAATAACAAAAACAAGATTTAATTATCATGAAAATAAAGTATTTTAAGCTCATCCACTTTATGAATGAACTAAATCTTCAGTAAGTTATATCGAAATAAGCGTTAACCATATGTTTAACAAATGATAGAAAACCTACATTGACATAATTTTTAAAATATTCGTTCAGTTAACAACAACTTTTATACTGGTTTGTAGTCTCATTTTAGACAATTAACAAAAAAACAAGATGTATCTTTAATGCATTACTTACAAATCCTCTAGCTCTATAAAAGGATCATCAATACCTGAGAAGTCTTCAAAATCGGAATCTTTTGTATCCTTCTCAGACTCCACAATTGAATCGATCACATATTCATCGTCAGAAAAGTTTTGTAAAGACCCTAAAACCAGATTGCGTTTCAGAAACTGAGGACATAGTTTCTTCCACACAACATTAAGGTGAGTATCCGAAATTTCATTCCATGATTCTGCAATGATTTCAATAGCATCTTTAATGTCAAAAAGCTGCATAAACTCGTCTGGTGATACGCTATTCCTTTCGATTACTTTTGCTGCGATCGTATTTGTAATTTTTTCCATATAAGTTTCCTTAAAAGTTTTAATTATTCCTTGCTCCATTGGTTGGAGCAGGGGATTTGTAAATGGGGGTAAAGAAATTACTTTGATATTAGAATGATTATGCTGAAACTCTTCCATATAATTCATAGAACTGTTCAAAATAATAACATATTTATGAGCAATTCCTTGTTTGGAACAAAACTTTTTCACTTCTCGCACGAAATGATGACTCAACCAATCTTCAAAAATATTCGATGTAATCCACGAGTTCGGACTGTATTTCCAAATAACTGGAAGATTTCGTTTAGCCATTCCTTTGAAGGCTCTGGGGTTTTTAGAGGGGTATATTACTAACGGTTTTAATCTACAGTTTCCCGCAGCATTAGCACCAATAAGTAAATTGAGTCGTGATTTCGATGCTTTTCTATTTATGGAATCCCATTCCTTATCATTCGTAATGCCATCTCTATCACTACTCAATTTTTTCCAACAAAGTGATGTTTGGACAACGTTGAAGACATGTTGGGAACTGTATCCTTCCTCAGCAATCACTTTTTCCAAGTTCTGTTGAAAGAAACTCGCAGAGCTATCTTTGAAATCTGGCGAAACAGTTTGCGTTTTAATGTTATGCAAACCGGCTCTTACTCGAAAGCGATCAAACCATCCTTTGCTGGCACAAAACGTTTCATGTTTGTCCACCTCAGTGCATTCTTTCTTGAGTTTCGAGAATATACTAAGAGCTTTTTGAGAAATAGCGGTTCTACCGATTGGTCTATGAAGTTTTTCCGTTTGTTTATTTATCCATGTGATTAATTGCTTTTCCATTTCACCAATCAAAACACTTCGCTTAGTTCTAATAAGTGTTGCACTCATAGGCCATGCGTTCTTTACTACACTCTTATATTTTTCTTTTTGACTTATAATGGTACTGACCGTTGAATGCGCAAACTGAAACCTCTTCGCTATCTCATGCACTTTCAACCCTTTATCATGAAGCTTCAAAATTTCATATTTCAGCTCCAATGTTATTGTTTGTCTAGCTCTTTTTCTAGGGATTCTTTTACGTACCTTGGGTTCTTGCTTTATCTTTGCTTTTTGTTTTACCTTTGTTTTTTGTTTTATCTTGGCTTTTTGTTTTACCTTGACTTCTTGTTTCACATTAGCTTCTTGTTTTAGGTTAGCCTCTTGTTTAACCTTGGCGTCTATTTTCGGTGGCATGATGCAAGAAATTTCCAAAATTATTGATTATCTGTGCCGAGAAAAAGCATTATTTGTGATCTTATGACTTACATAAGACATGTAATCGAATTCGGTCATAAATAAACACAGTTTCAAAAGTTTATCAGTCGGAAAACACAAGTAAGAACCTGGCTCGATTAACGTGCATCACTCACTACAAGCTATTTTTATGCTAAAGCTGGCGCATGCGCACTGTGTCAGTAGAAAGCTGGTAGATTAATTTCACCGATTGTAGCAAAAGTAAATCATGTGCCATAGGCGATAAAAGTTGAAATTACAATGTCAAAGAAAGCTATTGTGTTTTGTAAATATGCCGAAAAGTGAAAATCAAATTTTTTTTCAGTTAACAAATGCTAGTAATTATTGAGTACGCATTAATAATGTTCTTCTTTTGAAATCTTGCAGACGCAATGTTTTCTAAGTATTGTAAATTGTTTAATCTACAGTTTATGCTTTGTAAATTGATCATTTAACAAAGGGTGCCCACCTAGGGGATGGGGTCTCGTGATGCAGACTGCAACAGTGAAATCCTTTTTGATGGGGGCGGGGTTGAGGGGTATTTTTCTCTTTTTGTTGGGTTTGCTCTTGAGCGGGTAGTTGTGATATTTAAGGGATGCACTCTTGCTCTTGAGGAAAGGGGGGGGGGGCTCCCCTGATTTAACAAATGAGCTCATGAAATACTTGTGGAACTACTAGTTACATAATTAAAAATATTTTTTATGACTATTCGATTCGGCAAGTCTTCCGAATAAAATTTCAAATTATTAAGTGTTACGAACTGTGTCGCATGTAACATTAGCCTTTTGGTGTATTTCTTGTTGTGAGTAAAATATCAAAAAAAAAAAAAAAAAAAATGTGCTAAGACACATTTAGAGCAAAATTTCTGAAACTTGTAACATAAAGCACTACAACATGTTTTTTAGATTTAAAATGAATAAAGATCAACAATAGAGCAGTATTTCTTTGCATCAAGAAGCATACAGAAAAAAGTTCAAGTTACACAATGTATTAGAAGACACTTCAAGCGTGCAAGAGGTAAAAATTTTGCTAAAATAAATTACATACTTTAGTCTTACGAATGTACTAGAATTTAATGTTATTTGAATCATTAGATATTTCAGAGGTTATTAAACAAATGTAATATTTCGAACAGATTTTTGGCATAACTTTTGAAATAATAGTTCATAACTTATAAAATACAAAATAAATTACTTTATTACGAACCCAGAAAATCATTTGAAGAAAGTGTTCTTTAAATATCTGAGCAATGCGATAATAATTTCTCAAGATACCATGCTTAAAGTTTCATTTCCTGTAAAAACATCATAAATCCCTCCCCCCCCCCCCCCTTTTTTTTGCAAGCTTTCTTATTTTTACAAAAAATACTGCTTTAATGTTCATTTTCCTTAAGTTTAAATCTGAAAAACGCTACAAAGTTTTCGCGTTTGGACTAGGGTTTTCAATCCCGATCCCGAATCCCACGGGATCACACAGAATATTTAGCGGGATTGATCCCGCGGGATTTTGCTCTCAATCCAACGGCGTTCCTAATCCCGCAATTTTTTTTTCCATTCAAGCGTTTTCCAGCTTTTGCCGCTCATAAAACGACGCATTTTCAGAAGCATCATCTGAAGTGAGAACTTTTCTCTTCGGATATCTGCAAGAAGAGCAAGAAAAACTGTCTCATATGACCAAAGATGGATTTACCATTTAAGAACACAATAAAAATAGAGTATATTTTTCTGAGAATGAATTGGTATTCTCATTCGGAGGTTTCAGTTTTCATACATTCAGCAATTGAGAAAATGCGAAAAACTTATAAATATTTTTTGAAAACCATCACTAAAATTTAAAATCTAGTAAACAACGCTTCAGAAAAAATAGAGAAAGTATTACATGTTCCAGAACCCACTGGAGTAGCCGGAATGCAATGTTGAATCACTTTTGTAAGCTTTAGTAATGCACTCAAAACCTTTAAGTTGCAAAAACTGCACTCCAAAGAAGAAAGCAATGAAAAATCTGACATTATTTATATATTAGGTACGACTTTAAAAAGGGCGGCAGAAACTAGTATGAAACACAGGATGACTCGCATGACAGTGCAGTAAGTTAAGCAGCTCATGTTTTTGAATTCCTTTTTAAAGTGAGAGGTAAAATTAGCGAAATTATCCAAACACTTACTGAGACTGCGATTTGACTGATACAATGACCAACGTTAATGAAGCAACAAGGGTATTATCAATGCAAGTTAAATTGGATGCAGCAAAAAATATATACAACAGACATTGTTTTTATTCGAAATTTGCAGATCTTGAGCAAAAGCCCAGCATAAGAAAAGAAAAATCTATTTCAGAAGGTGATGAAGTTAATGCAGATCTTTTTCTAAATGTCTACGATTATTTAATTTTAGTAAAACCGATTGCAGTGGAGTCACAGCACGTGTTTTCATCGAACGTAACATTTTTGAGGCAAAAATTCTTAACCATCCCGTACGAGCGGCACATTTTTGCTTACCAAGCGATAGTTGCTAATTAGGATCTGACTTTGTAGTGCTATACAAATTTCAAGGAGACTATTAATGCAAGTAATAAAAGCAGTCCTTTCTAAAAAGCACAACTTTTTCTCTTTGGCATAAAATTAAATTTTTAGAAGAATCAAGTCAATCTCGCGGGATCCCGGGGGATTGGCTCCTTACATTCCCGAAATCCCGCAGTACTAAATTCGGCCGTGAGATTAGAAACCCTAGTTTGGATACCTTAATGAAAATAAAGTGAAAATAAAATTCAAGTGACATGTTTTTACCAAAGGTATCAAGCATGCCATAATAGAACAACATGAATGAGTCCAGAGAAATAAACTAATGATTTTTAATAATAATATTAAAACTGAAACAATGCAAACTTACCAAATTTAAACACGAATAATACTAACTCCTCCATAGGTATGAACTAATAAATTTAAATTTTCAAGTACTTTACTAGGTGTAATAACGAATCATTCATGAATTCACGGCAATATGTTTTCTGGGAAAAAGTTGACTTGATCATGTTGCTCAAGTTAAGTGCTTGGCGATATTTTTTAAAGATTTTGAAGCTCAATTTCTGCCACTTAGAAGCCTTGAATTTCATAAAGTATGACTTTTGCTGATTTGGTTTTTTGCTCGTTCACTTTTCTGAAAGTTGAGTGTCTAACAGATGTACAGTTTTTTTGTGAAGTAACATTTTTAAGTATTGAAATGTTTCTTTTACGAAACTGTGAAACACTTTGCAGAATTATGAAGTCAATTCAAGGAATTATTTCATAGGTGCAACTTTTTCATTTGCCGGAAAATCGTTTTTAAACAGCAAAAGTGAAGTAAATCATTTTTAATTTTCTTTCTTTCATGTTCACATATTTTTTTTTTTAAATAGAATTTATGATAGCTTTGAGTTTAAGTCGAAGACTACGAAATTGCGAAGCAACCTCGAAAATGCTCAAAAAATTTACTCAGGAAGTCACAACATTCTATTTGTTGCTTTATTTGTATGCTTACGTTATTTTGTCTTCCTTTCTGCTTACGCTTTGCTTGAAAGACCAGTGACGTAGCTACAGTGTCTGCCGCCCAGGGCGGTTTCTCAATTTGCCGCCACAAAGGTCTTTAAATTAAAACTAGAAACTTTATTTAAGAAAAAAGGAGATAAATGTTATTCCCAATACATGTAAAGAAAAAAGGGGGGGGGAGGCGTTTGGGCTCACACCTGGAGAAAGGTTACTAAATTTACGTAAAAAATCGCAATTTCAGGCCATTTTTAGTAAAGTTCTTGAAGAGGGAGAGTTGGGGTTTGCTCCCGATTTATTTTCAAAATGGAAGTTTCTTTTAGCATTTTCTTTGTTGACGTTAGAGGGTCGGAGGCCCCAAAAGGAAATTTTCTGAAATTAAAGTTTTAAAATGCAAGTTTAGGCTATTTTGAAAAAAATAAAGATATCGTGAATGTTCGGATACTCATTTCGAAAACTTTAAACTCTAAAATGTGCAATTTTTAGGCAAGCTTTTTACAACGCAATTGTACACGTATTCTAACGCAGTTGCTGGCCTCAGGGAAAGAGTGGCACTGAGGCTTCTTATTGGAATATTTTCTAAGTTAAAATCAATTTCAAGGATATTTTTGGTGGTTTGGTTTGGTGGAATTTGAAAGGATTGGGTGCTTCTTTGGAAATTTTTTGATGTCGAAGTCTCAAAAATACAATTGTAGGCTGTCTTTGCACCAAAACGTTGTGAAGCCAGTCTCGCCTGGAAATTTGCCGTAATTAACCACCGACTTAAGGCTTAGTTTGATAATGTTAAGAGGAAGAACGAGCAAAGAGAGGTCTACCTGCCAAAAACTTCCTGAGATGATATCTATTTTACGAAATTTTACGCCATCTTTGGCCAAAACCATTGAAGAAATGAAATTCGCTTATTTTCCAAAATAAACTGATTAACATGTGATGCAAAGTTGTCGAATAGATTTTCTACTCTCAAAAGTGAAAAAAAAAAAAAAAAAAAAAAAAAAAACAGAAGTCCTTCTCCACTTTTTTCTGTGATGGGCAATAAATTGTTTTGTGTACCATTTTAAGCTTACCCCTTTCCTTTTTTACCTTTCTCACTATTTTTCTGAAGTAAAAAAAGAGAAGTTTTGGTTTAATTCAATACGTTTTTACGAAACTCCCTATAAATCAAGTGTTAACCTTTTTTTATAACAAAAATTGGAAATACTTCGCTGTTTTATTCCTTGTGGTGTTAACCGCTACAGTGTAAAAAGAAAAACATTAGTCCTGTGACTTTCCACTGCCACCCCCTCAGAAGAAAACAAGGAATGGTACTGATATACTACCGAGAAAGCTCTTGTTTTGTCTCAAAGTAATTTTATTCTTGTAGTGATACGAAAGTCTACGTTGTCTGATAGTGATTTCGAATTAATTTTCTTTTTGCCTGTAGTAAAAGATCAAAAACATAATTTCCTTATTGGGAAAATAAGTTTATTTTTTCCATTTCAAAAGGCTCGCTTTACCGCCTCTAAACAAGTGTCCCCTTGTTACAATTTCATGAACCTGTCTCCCTCTCAAGGCATGACATCACTTGTGAATGACTGTTTTAACCATATATCACAAAACTACTATTTACTAAATATTATATATTTTTAAGGCAATCACTTAATACAGTACATCTATTTATGTATTTTTAAATATTAAATTATAATTAGACAAACTGACTTTTGCTGCTGAGAATGTGGTGAGGGGAAAAGCAGTAAGCATAACACTTGAAAAAATAAGCATATAAGATAATAATTCCATACAAAACATAGAGAAGAGATCAGCCTGGTATGCTAAGGACACTTTTGAGGGCATTAAAATGATATAAAGCTAATTTTCGGCCAACATGAGTTCAAGAATGAATTTGTTTGAATATTACAGTATGTTTCCCAGCATTCAATGTGTTTATTTTTCTTTCTCTCAACTACGACTGTGAGGGACGCAGCCCCCCTCCTCTCCTTCCCTTCGTGGCAAAGTTAACAGTTGGAGATTGAAGCATTTCAAATGACTGTAATACAGGAAGATTATGTTGCCATGAAATAAATAAGAAGAAGTTTTTGAAGGAGTTAAAACCAAAATAAGGGAGTTTGAAGAGCCCTTCAAAAAAAAAAAAAAAAAAACAAATGAAGAAGTATTGGAGGAGCATAGGAACTCTGAGAGAGATAATACACGGAAATAGGGATCTACAGTCAAACTCAAAACATGATGATGAAAAAAAAAGTTACTAATTAGATTGAGTTTTGAGATCTTGAATTAAAATTATGTTTTTCGTAATCACGAATTGCGATAGGACCGTACTCTTTGGATTTCTTGTTTTTACTAATTGATTTTATTGTAATTATAATTGAGGTAGTGAGAAGCAAAGGGATCTAAGTGCAAAAATTAAAAATTTGTATATAATCAGTGCAAATGTAGGAGAACCTCTCCTATGTTTTGGGGCAACAGATAATACTAGTGGTCCTGTTAGGTACTGCTATACAGCATCATTTAGTAAAAAAGTTCAATGAAAGTTTATCTAGGATCATAACATTAAACGCGTTTTACTCAGAACTTGAAAATGTCCTTTAAAATCCCTTTTATTTCTCGCACTGCCTCCATTTTGGAAAACCATAATTTGAATTCAAGACGTCAAAATTCAAAATAATGCCAGAGGCTGGATGCTCGATTTTGTGTACTGGATACTATTATCGCGTAAAAAGGTTTGGGTAAAGTCGAGGAGATGGAGTATAAATAAAGTATAAACTAGTCGACCCGTGCGGAACTCCGCACTGTACTTCGAATCGTTTCATAAGGCATTTCGCTCTTTAAAAATTTCAAAGAAAGAATATTATGAAGAAAAACCGAAAAAAGTAAACGGAAAAAAGTAAGCGCACAAAAGAAGGCATGTAATTTGAAGACATCAGTAACAAAACCTCTTAAATACAACGTTGTGATAATTTGATCATCGCTCCCCTTTTGGTTGTACGTATTTTCAATGCAAATATAAATATCAATAAAAGTGTGGCTGAGTGACACGTGAAAAATCAGTAATTTTGCATGTGAAAACACAGGTTGTGGCAAATACAGTCCTGTCCATGTGAGCATCTGACGGAAAAAAAAGAAACATTAAAGAGATATTTAGTTGCACGGATTCGAACTGGCGCCATTCTGATTAACAGTACGATGCTCCAACAAACCTAGCAACTGCCTTCCTTTTCGAATGCTATTCATTGAAGGAATGCGTAATAAAACACAGTAAAAAAAATGTCATGCGTCTATGTTTTGTCATTAGCCAGCATGATACGATTTAAAATTATTCGTTATACATGGAATTTGATTAAAGAATGAGGAAGATCTCACGTTGCGATTGAAACAAACATTCTAGAGAAGTAATAAATTCGGTAGAAAAAATAAGTGTTTTTATTTTTGAATATTCAACAATTTCCCATAGCAGGCTTCTTTAACCTGTACGGCTTAAAAGCCCGTACTTGTTTTTCTTTTAATCGAACACTTAAAATTCAAAACCAAAGTCAGTTGAACTGATTCCGTTTTTTAAGTGTAATTTTTCGAACGTAGACAAAATGTTTTTTTTTTTTTTCAGCCGAAAGCAGAGGAGTAGAAAATGATTTCTTACTAATGAAGTTGATAATAATTTTAATATTTTATATCGTATTCGAATTAATAATTAAAGATTTACTGGTTGAAATTCGTAGTTTTAATTTGGCGTAGTATTTTTTTCATTTGTACAGAAGTTCGAACACTGCTATTAGAAAAATCTACATTTCAGTATACAATGAAAATGTTTTTCTGCACAAAAAGGATTCCCTTGAGGTATATCTAATACTTTTTCTTATGCTTATTTTATGCTCAGTGGTCTGGACGTAGTCAAAGCTTAAAAAAAAAGGGAAGAACACCCTTCGATTAGCAGTCAACTTATCTGAATGATAACTGTAGCCTGCATAAAGGAGTCGAAACACCAAATAGCATTCCCTTTGCATTTACTTTATTACGCGTATTATCTGTTGTATGTTATGAGTACATGTAATGCGTAATATTACTGTAAATTTGCTATTATGTCGGACAGCCCGAGCTTGCCCGTAGTTCAAATAGTTTATAGCCAAACGCTCTACGGAAAAAAAAACTCCCACAGGTAATTTTAATTTTTTTTTCTTGCCGAGAAGTGTTTTTATTTTTGAAAATTTTTACAATTTGTTATCGCAGGCTGTTTGAACCGTGATGACTTAGATGGCGCCACGTGTTCATCATTTAACAGCACGGTTAAAATACAAAATAATTTGAACTAAGTTCTTTTTTAAGCGTAGCTTTTCAAATGTAGTAAAAATGTGATACGCTATTTTTTTTTTTGCAAAAAGAAGAAAAAAATATATATTACCCTTTAAATTGAGGTAGTATTTTTTTAATTTGTAAAGAGTCAAAAACTCCTTAGAAGAATCTATATTTCAACATACGATTTATTATATTTTACTGAACAAAAAACAATTCCAATGTAGTCTGAAATCTTAAACCTGATACTTATATTTTCGCTTACATTATGCTTTAATTTTCTTCTCGGAGCCAAAGCTTAAAAAAAAAAAAAAAACCTTACAATTGAGTATGAATTTAGCACCGTGTTGCATCAAGATTTCATAACAGCTAGGAGCGTTTCTACCTCATGTATTCCCTCACATTTGTTATTCATTGTTCATGTAATGCGCGATATTTTTCTAATTTTTTGATGCAGATTGTCCGGACGTGGGCCCGAACACGCATTCTCCTGGTTAAGAGTCGAATGCTTTGCCGATCAAGCTATTCAGCTCTGGTGGTTACGGTGCAAGTTAAAGTTATAAATTTAACCGAAAACTTCATTCTAGTTCTTTAAAACAGGTTTTTTTTGACAGAAAAAACAATTTTTAGACCTTGGGTCTATTTTTCGTCAGTAGCCAGCACGATAAGCTTTAAAATAAGGTGTAAATCAAAGAAATCGATCAAGAATTGAGGAAAATCTCGCGTAGAAACCAAAAACAGGCTACAGAAATAATATATAAGGATAAAGTCGATGCCGAGGCCTATGGACGCCACCGCCAAGGGGAAGAGACATGCTTACGGATATTAAATAGAATGCCAAATGAGAAATGGGCAAAATATGAAACATATGTCCGATTCGATTCAAATATCACGTGACAGCACAGCAGACAATGGAAAAAGGTGAAACCAATCAGATAATGCAACAAAAAGTGCCTGTTTCAAAACACATGGATGAGGTTAAAATCGATAATGGATTAATTCAACATGATGAAGACATGTTTATCGAAGAGATTTTCGTTTCTAATGACTGTTGTGAGTCTAAAGGAAACGAGTAATGTACTTGCATGAAAATAGTGTCACAAAAATTACAGATTATGTGAGCATGCTACATCATTGGTATAATATCTATATCAGGAACCTTTTTCATACTTTGCATAAATAGCATTTTTCATTCTATAGAATTAAATGGAAATCAAGAGCAATTTTTAAAGCACTAAACTAGCGAATTACTGCAACACGTGTTTAGGGATTTCAGAGGGGAACTCCTTTTTCTTATTTCTGTGCCTCAAAACCAGACTAACGTAAGTCACATAATCGCTACTTTACAGGAGAGATGGAAAATGTTTACGTGGTGCATACAAAGGATGGGACTTCTGTTCTTTTAACACTGTTAAATACAAAGGATTTTGTTTTTAAATTACGTTCATATGGCTCGATGCGGAGTGGAATTCTACATACCATGCACTAATGAACTGAAAATCGCTTTTTGGACTTGAGCTAGTCTGACTCTAAAGTACAGATTTAACCTCTATTTCTTATTCTATATCTTATCCCCTATTTCTTATTCTATAGAATGCTTAGGCATTATATACAATGTTTAGGGAAAGTAATTCTTATGTTGAATACTTTGCCTAAAAACGTCCGGCATTATATATATAACGGCTAGGCATTCCACAGAATACCGACATTTCATACTTTGCCGTTACCCTATCGCAAACCGGCAAGGAAAGTGACACAACTCAAAAAAAAAAAAAAAAAGAAGAAGAAGAAGAAAAGCAGCATTCTGGAAAATCAAGGTTTGAGCAATAGTAGTTTTAAGTGATTTAGACTTAAATACTCCAATACGCGCAAAACAAAATATAATGTAATGTTTAGTGGTTAGTTTTTTTTTTGTCTAAATTTATAATGCATACTTAAAATTTGAAAATATCTTTTCAAAATTACGAAAATTTAATGAGATATCATTATTGGTTAAATCGTGTTTACGCCATTACGCACCAGTCACGCACGCTGACTTTGTGCGAGTTTTGTGGCAAGAAAGATCATTAAATTTATATTTGCAATCAATAGCTATTACGTTTTCCTCCAATTTTGAGTAGTGACATATTCCTCGCCGGAGTGCGACACACGTTTATTGAAACAAAAACAGCGAAATCAAATGGAATTTAATTTTAATCCAATCCTCTTAAAGACGTAAAAAGTCACAAAACTTCAAAATAGATTTTTGATGAAAAGATTTGTTCTTTTAAAGATTTTTCAATTTTTCTGCTCGGGAAAGTTAAATGCTGTTTGAGACTGAAATTTTATCGGGCAGGAAAAAAAATTGATTTGAACTTTGACATCTTGAATTCAAATTATGTTTTTCGCAATCACAAGTGTGTGTGTGCTTGTGTGTGTGGGGGGGGGATGTGTGTTTGTGTGTAGGAGGTATGTGTATGTGTGTGTAGACATGTGTGTTTGTGTTTGTGTGCAGGCATGAGTGTGTGGGTAGTTGTGTGTATGAGTACTTGTGTGCGTGGGGGCGGGGTATGTGTATGTGTGTGTAGACATATGTGTTTGTGTCTGTGTGCATGCGTGAACATGTGGGTAGTTGTGTGTATGTGTGTGTGTGTATGTGTAGGTGTCAGTATGTATGCGTGTGTGTATGCGTTTGTGTGTGTATGTGTTTGTGTATGTGTGTGTGTGTGTTTGTGTGTGTATGTGTGTGTATGTGTTTGTGTGTGTGTATGTATGCGCGTGTGTGTAGGATATGAACGCAACCTGGAGGCGGTTTTCGCTATAGGAGCAGCATCGTGAGGAGCCGGTCGACGGTGATGCTGCAGAGGGTGTTGGCGGAAAAATAAAATGATAGCACATCAAAACAGTCTAATGAAAGTAGTAAGCAATCGTGATTGCTCAAAAAAACTCATTTGCCTTACAACTTTCCAACTAGTTTTGCTTATGTGTAATGAATGATAGTAGAACCTAAACGACTGCCTAAGTTAAAACTTTTTCGAGTTTTTTTTTTTTCCTATAGATAAAAATACATTGAAGGAAATTGCATTCTTGAAAGACTTCAAAGCGTGATTTCACAGCACATAAGAAGAACAAGTAAATTCCAATCAGTCATCTCGATGACGGTTTGAGTAATATGTTGCAACCTTAGAGCAGGAATTAGTAAATGGAGAGAGCAAGTCCAATCATTGGCTATGCAAAAGCTTGTGCAAGAACTCAAGTCACGTGACTCAACAATGACGAATGGTTGACATGTTTGCGTGAAACTAGCGAAATAAACCTGATTTCTTCCAATGCTTTACTTTTATATCTATCACGTGACTTGGGGTCTATCCTTCACGAATGAAAGTCTTCACTCCCTCCATTTTATCTGTTCTCAATGATTGCAACCACACCTCCCAGTTTCTCAAAAATGCGACTAACAACTCAGAGTTTAAAATTTCCCGATTTCGAATCAAATGCGTATGAGTCATGCAAACTCTTTTTAAAAACAAGAAAATATTTTATATGTCTTGTGGTCATTATTTAGTTTTTAGTATTTGATATGATATTAAATCAACTGAAAAACTCCATCCAGTTGTTGAATACTCCCCCCGCCCTCCTTGACAAAGTTTAAATCAAAACTATACAAGAAACGAAAATGTCTTTTCATATGCTTTAATCCTTGGCATTTTTATGTCTTGAAAAGTGCTGGAGACATGTAACTATAATCCTTTGCATTATTTATTTAAAAAAAATCAGTTTAAAAATAGTTTGTGTAAAGTTTTTGTCTGAAAAATCTCGGAACGTTTTGTTTCAATCCATTGTGTTTAGTACAGTACTCGATTCTAAGTTTCTTATCGGTAATTATAATTAAAAGAATTAATAAACTTCTTTCGAGATAAAATATTCATTTCAGCTCTTTAAAATCCATTTTTAAAAAAAAACATGATGTTATTCGTTAGGATTTTTTTTTTACTAATCGCATGCATTAGCGCTAAATCTGAAAGGTATTTTGCGTTTTCTTCTTTAAAAAAATTTGCATTTATGAATGCTTATGTCGAGGAAATTTTTTTAGTCACGTTCTGTTTTTTTTTTTTGGTTAGAACATCGTACACTTTGAATTAGACGAAGAAAATGTCGTGTGTCTGCCAAATTGTGCTCTCTTTAAATAAATCATGCGTGAAATGCAAAAACCATACTCGTACTTTTTTGAAAATTAGTTTTATAGCTCATCTTTAATTCATTACTTCAATATTTTTCGGAAGAGTTTTCCTTTTTTTTGCTCAAAAAGCTGGAAACGGCTTTTCGAAAATTTGAATAAAAGTAACGGAGAGAGGGAATGAATAGAACTTAACAGCTTAAAATAAATACTTCTTAAATTCATTCAATTCAAAACTCTTGTTTCAATATTGAAAGAGGATGATTTGAGAGTTCTTGTTCTGATTGATGAAAAGCGCCATTTTTCCCAGCAAATGTAGACAAATGTTCTTCAACTGTTTCTAGGCTTCTTTGATAATGGTGGACCCCAAAAACATTCCCATTTTGATTTTTTTTTCTGTTATTTAACATCTCTTTATTTGCTTGTGCAGCCTACAGACGCTCTATAAAAATTTTATTTTCGATTTTTAATTGAAATTTTTATTACTGTTGTGTATTTAATATAATCGGGATTATAATTTACCGTTTCGACGTTATTTATGAATAGTCTCAGCTGATTTGGAATTTGAGGAACTGGCGTCTTTAATTCAACGGGGAATTTTGGGGAATGTTGTCCCTGTCATAAAAGACATTTTTTGGTGCTGTGTTTTCAAACATAATGCATTTTTTTCTTATTTCTTATAGATATACTCTTGATGCTATTTCAGAATTTTTCTTTAATCTTAATGCTGGTTTTGGAACTATTTTACATATCCGGGTAGAGTTTTTTAAAAGAGTGGTTGACGTTATTGTCAGCTCAGCCTAGAAAGGAACCTCATCATACTTTTTACCGTTACTTATCTACACTATGGCTACGTTCAGAAACAGGCATCGGTGCTCCCGGTGCCTCTTTCCGAATGTAGCCTATATGACCAAAAGTTTTTAGCCACTTTCCAAAATTCATTTTTAAGGATTTCTCAACAAATAAGTGACCAATCGTTTTATAACTTTAAAATTTGAATTTCAAATTTTAGCATTACACTTCTCTTGTATGCTGTCAAGTTTTCTGAAAGTTTGGTAAGCTTTGATGGTAAACTCTGCGTGTTAAGAGTCAAAAACCTTCAAATAAAACTCGTAGTTTTGAAAGAAATGCTTATATCTTCTTCAATATTGGTGATACTTTCTCGAACGTATGCAAAATTATTGTACATAGAAAGCTAACTATTTTCTGAATTTTACAACTTATTCTCAGCTATTTAAGATTAATGGTCATCAAGAAACATTCCCCCCCCCCCCCACTTTATTACTGAACCCCGAAAAGCGAGGGGGATATAACTTTTATTGAAAAATGACAGCTGGAGCATACCTTTTGTGTGACAAAAGTTACAAAGCAGTTAGTCTCTTATTTCTTGAAAAATCTTTAAAAATATGAGTGTTTGAAAGTGTGACTGACTTGCCAGCTTTCTCAACTGAATTCCTTTGAAGATCGAGCTGCTTCATTTTTTCTCGGCTGAGTTTCTTCATTTTTTATCATGTAAGGGTGTTTGTTCTTTCTCTGGTCGAAATTTAAGGCTCTCGGGGAAGGTTGCATGTTTTTGGGACCTTTCCACGTGCGTCACAGAAAGAACCTTGTGAAGTATAAGGGCTAATCTTCCCCTTGATGACGTGCTAGTCACTATCCTTGTTTCACGTTATTTCTTTTTTTTTCATATTTGCTATTTGGTCTTCCCCCTTTTCAGATGTTAATATTTTTATAATTTGGCAATTTTTTGACATTTCTGTGTTTAGTGACACATGAGTAAATTGCTGCTCTTTGGAAAAGAATCACAAAATTTGTAAGCAGTCGTATAAATAAACATCTTCAAAACTAATTACTGCACATTTAAATTTTCTGGATGGGAAGGTCAAGAAAAAAAACACAGTGAAAGAGTGTGAACAAAAAATAGGAATTTGTTTCATACAAAATAATACCTGAGCAGAGTTAATGCCATCCTAAGTCTCCGCACATTAAAAAAAATAGGACATGATATATTTTTAGGCCAAAATTTATTTCAGCATCCTCGTTATAAAAAAATATTCTTGGATGAATCCAAAAGATACAGGAATTCTCCTGACTCAACAGTGCATGGTTTTAGAGCGAAATATTCCTGATTGCTTTAAAGGAGTGCAAAGGAAAAAAAATAGTTTTCAAATTTACTGCACAAACACGTTTATTTAGTTTCCCGACAAAATCAAATGTAAACATTTTAATCATGTTTGTTGGAAAACTAAACCCGTTTCTTCAAATATTTTTAAAACTTATTGTTATAGATACTGGCAATGACCTTCCAATGGCAGACCAGTTCCGTCGAGAGCCGAGGCTGACCTCTGGTCAGTTTGATGACCTCTCGTGGTTCTGCGGTAAACTTGGAGTTAGACATAACTACAAAGAAATTGCATAACATTGGTGTGCAATACGAAATGGAATCAAAATAGTTTAGATTAATAAATATCAAATTAGGTTAAACCGAATTCAGCTGAAACAAAAGAGAGTGAAAAGGTAAAAACGTAGAAAACTGCTCGACAAAATTATATGAGTTTAGAAAAGGAAAAATACTTTCAAGACGAGAAACAGCCGAAACAATTGAGACGGGGAAACAACTTAGGAGCGAAAGATGCAGAAAATGTGGCAAAAAGAGAAAAGAAAGTCGGTCGTCTTCTTGGAAAGTTTCCATAATAGTTAATGGTTAAGATGTTTTCCACAGACAGGTCTTTTTTTACCTTCGTTACATTTTCATTATTTTCCAAAATGGCTTCGAGCTATAAAAATGGAAAATGTGCAAAATGTCGTTTTAAGTACTCCATGGTCGCTTTCTTTCAAAATAAGTGAATCTTAAAAAAATGAAAAGAAACATGTCATGGTATATGTCCCAGCATATTCATGTATTTACACAAGTAAGTACTTATTATATGTTCTATTATTGCGATAAAAGATTTATCTTTTTGGCATAAGTACAAATTTTTCTGACTTCTACTAAGATTTAAGCTCCAATTTATTTTCTTCTTTTTTTTTACTGCCTTTACATAGTAAAGGAAGTATTGTATTAGCGAAAACAATTACACTCAAATATTGGCCTAAATTTCTGTTTTGCTCACTCCCGAATGAATGTTGAGTTGTTTTTTCGTCTCGACCGCACGTGTATATGTACCTAAGAACGTATGGATGCCCGAAATATCCATTTTGACGATCCCCGAGTTAATTACCACGAGTTTTTTCGTGACGTCCGTATGCACGTATGTATGCGCGTATGTGCGTATTATTTTCTTTTTTTTTAACTTCCTTTTGCATAGTAAAGGAAGTAGAGTGTATTCGCAAAAATAATTTCACTTAAATATCGGCCTATAACTCAAAAAACGAGAAAATTACCAAACCCAGGAAACCAAAACAAGGAATTTAATTTTGCCACTAGCACTCGAAGCAAAACGAGTACTTGAGAGATCTTTTACATGCCGCATAATTATACAGGACTCTGTCGATTTCTGCATCTTACAAATTCACCGACTGGTTCCAGGTTTGAACCTGCACCTTTGTTTTATAAAATATTTTTTTTTTCAGACCAGAAAATATGCGACGTTTCGAAATACGTACTAAAATTCAAAGATAACGTTCTAAGCCTGAAAATATGTTCTAATATTTAAAAACTATACATTCTAACTTGAGTGAAAATGCGTTTTAAAATCGAAAATATTTTCCCGTTTCTGAAAATATAATTTGACATTCAACAACATATTTTAAGTATTATACAGGTACTCACCGAAGAACAAGGTACTTTAAGAACACGTGTTTCGAAGGACACGGATTCCTTCCCTTGAACTACCCGGTTTCAAACTCCAATATTTTTTAATAGTTCCTCAAAAAAAAAAAAAAACAATTATTATTTGATAAAAAATATTTTTAAACAAGTCATTTGATTCATTAAATTGATTGTTGTCCTCGAAGGAAAAATTGTAATAGTTTTCTTTTTCACACTTGAAACGGTATTTTGAGAGAGTATGATTCCAACTTCAAAGAACATGAAACGAAGCAATTTCTTCAAACTTCACGTTTGCTTTACGTTCAAAGAACATGAAGCAAACACGAATTGTGGAGCATGTTTGCGGTTTCATGTTCAAAGTGCATGATTCAAGTTAATGGGTTCTTATATCTATAATGTGAAATACAAAGTATCTTTTGACGTCTGGAACTATAAAACTCATAATTAGTATTAGTTATCAGGCAATTTAACTAAATACTACCTTTTGAAATACTTAGAAATGTTAGCAGTAGAGCTGACACTTAACTGCTAATCATTTAATCTCTCCATTAACTCCTAACATTCTTTTTTATTTACAACTAGCGGTACCCGTAGTAAAAAATTAGAAGGTCATGTGGTTCGCCTGTATATTTACAAATAATGGATGATGAATGCCCCACCAATTTGCAATGTTCATTTGCTCGCCCATGTTACGGTTTCACGTTATGACAATTTGGTAATTTACTCGTCAGCGTTATGATAATTTGCTCGGTAAAATGTTCCTAAAATTGGAATAGAAAAAGAACAAGATCGAATTTTCAAAAAATCGCTTCGAGATTGCACATCCTGATGCTACAAACTAATTCTGTACCAAATTTCACGAAAATCGGCCGAACGGTCTAGGCGCTATGCGTGTCACAGAGAGATATCCCCACAAAGATCCGGATAGAGATCCGGATATCCAAACAAACTTTGAGCTTTATTATTAGTAAAGATTGCTTTAAAAGTGCTCCACATTATCAAGTTTCAATTATTTGTATGCACTCATACCCGCATTTTCTACGGAAAGTTAGATACCACAAGTAGAGTTAGACCTTTGTCACTTCTAGAACGAACCTAATGACCACATTAAATTGGCCTTGATTTAATCAATGATGTGTTAAAATAAAAAAAAAATAAAAATAAAAAAAAAAACAATGTCAGTAAATATATACTCTCTAAGATATTGCAATAACGAAAATGAAATATTTTAACTTTGCAAAAGGAGGACTTCAATTTCAACGAAATCTGTCACAAGTAATGACATAATAGTTTTTTTTTTTTTTTTTTTGTTATTTGTTTCAATCAACTGAAAAAAAAATCGAAAGCTGGATAAGTATATGGTATGTAATAGTTTGTTCTCTTTTTTTAAGTCATAAAACTACTTGTATAATCAGGCTCTAATAAGAAGGCGCCTGACCTTGAAAGAGTTCATTTCTTCATGGGAAAACCTATTATTAACAGAAGGAATTCTTACTTTTGCAGAGAGTTGGGTTATCGTCGCAGTACTTTTTAGGTGAGGAATTCTGACATCGCTTAGCATTTATTATTTTAATCATGTACTCTATACAAGCGTTTTTTTCTCCAGAGTGTGTTTATTCTTAATTTCGAATATCGCCGTTCATTGTGCCTAGAACATTATAAGTGGTTCTTTCTAAATAAGGTTAAATAATTTATAACGTGTAAAATGTTTCTGAAAAGGAAATGGCTACAGATGAGTGGATTCCAATAAAACAGGTTCAGAAGTTTATCGTTCGTCAAATTTTAAACAGCGATTTATGTTCTTTCTCAAACTGGATTTCTCACCTTTCTTTTTGTAAATGGAATCGTTTAGGTAGTCAACGATTATGATGATCAGATGATTATAGGAAATTCCACAGAATTTAGATTAATTAAAGAGGGAAATTTTCCCATAACTTTTGCGTTATCTCTCTCTATATTTATATAAATCAATATTCATTTCTGTGTTTATATATGTTCGTTATACAAATCCAGTTTATGTCAGACCTTTTCCAAATTTGGCCCAGAGGTCCTTTAATGCTCAACACACGTAGGATTTTTTCGCTTTCTATGGGGGGGGGGGACTCTCCTCCCATCCCAAGGGGTTATTACCAGAAAATCCATGAAACAGAATATTTAAGCCTACTAGTCACAACGACTGAACCTTTGGAATTAAAAAAAATCCAAAGATGTCTAAATTAAAATTTGCAGTCGACCCCGCGCAACACCGGGTAACAGCGCTAGTTTTTTTACGTAAATGTAACTAAATCAGTTCCGTAAGTGTACATATATATATATATATATATATATATATATATATATATATATACATAAGAAATCATATATGGAAATATTTATAAAAAAATGTTGGTTGCAAGTATAGACATCCTGCAAAATTTCTATCATAAAACTATTTAAAGACAAAATTACATATTAACTACGCCATATAGAAGAAACATAATTGATATAAGTGCAAAATACAATAACTGCAAAAATTTATGTTAGTAAAAATTAAAATGGGAAATTACTTTCACTTTTGATGAGGTGGAGGTATTACAACCAGGGCTGTGGAGTCGGGGTCGGAGTCGGAGTCGAATTGATTTTGGGGTAGAGGAGTCCAAGTCGAAGTCATTAGAAAACACGACTCCGACTCCGAACTTCTTTTTTACTTTCATTTTCAGTGACTCTCCTTGCATTTTTTAAGAACTGACTACCAATCGGTTCGATTACATGTATAAAAAGCTACTAATGAGAAAATAACTGCGATTATGGCAATCAGCTAGCTTGAGTGCTTACCGAACTTTCTGTAGCCGTCCCCTAGTTTGCTTGCTTTTTAACTTTACAACTAGCAGCTGTCAGCAAACGGTTTTGTTGCCTAACATTTTCAAGTAATCACTTTCAAATAAAAGTAGAAATATAGTGTTTTGTTCAATCTCAGTTATATAATAGTTAAAGGAAAGTAACAATTTAGTAAGTCGAGGCCCGTAGCTCGGGTGGAAACTTTTGAGAGTGTTCGGCAAATTCTAATATGTTCTGGCGTGAAAGCACGAATCTAAAAGATTCAATGAAATAATCTAGTGTTTTTTTTATTTATTTTTATTTTTTAATTAAGACCATTTCTATATGCTTAATTCTCCCTAAAAAGTATGGAACAAAATAAGTGTAAATGATTTCTTGGTTACAACACTCAATAATTGCAGTTAATCTTAAAATCTTCATATTAAGGTTAATTCTAAAGCAGACTATAAAATTTAAGTTAAAAATTTAGCAAAGTAGAAATATAGGTATAGTAAAAGCTGTTCGTACAAATTTGTATACCGCCGCATTTTGTGTACAATTCGCTCCTGACGTATATGTGCCTTATTTTTGTTGAAATTTTATTAGTGAAATATAATTTAAAATATGGTCGGAAAAATTTTCAGAATTAAAGTATTTATATTTTTTACGAACTCTTAAATTAACTTTGGGTGTCACCTACCAGATGGGGGTCACCCGGGGCAAATCACCCCCTCTCAAGAACTTAGACTTAGAAAAAAAGCTTTTTTTTTCAAGTTGCAACTTTAAAAATTGAAAGCAAACGATTTTATCAATATGTATTTGTTCAACATTAAAAGGGGGCAAATTACAAGTAATCCTTTTAAATTATTGAAAAATAAATGGTACTTTTAAGTCACCTCACTTTTAAACTCGTAACTATTGGAAAATTTGATTTTTAAATTGAATTTCTAACGTCGTATGCATCTTGAGTTTACAATAAAATACAAAATGCGAAATTTTCATGAAAAGGAATTAATATTTCAATCTTTGTTTGTAGTTTTTCCCCCTTTCTGAAAGTGGAGAGGGAATTGAAAAAATACAATAAAATAAAAAAAAATTTGGAGTCGGAGTTGGAGTCGGAGTCGGCCATTTTCCTTCTGACTCCGCAGCCCTGATTACAACCCGACCGCGAAATAATGAACTGATTTCTCAACAGAATCTAGTAAAGGAAAATAACAATATTTAAATAACTTTAATTCTTCTGGAGAGTAAGAAACCTCACTACATCCGTTAAAAAAACGAACTGCATAATCCGTGGTTCATTTGAGTTCAAGTTATTAAAGATAAAACTATAATATTGCGAAGACTAGACAGTCATATCCTACGTTGTTGGACCCACGTTCTCAATAGAAATTGTTTACACTTATTTTTCTTACAAGATGGATCCATTAACTAGCACTGTAGATGGGGTAAACGAAAACAGAGTTACTCCGAAACGCATGTCTGCAGTTTTTACTGCAAGTTGGCGCGTGACTACAATAGATTTTAGAAAGTGTATGAACCATCTATTATCCAACCAACAGGGGCGCGTTGATGAGAGGTCAATGTGACCTTCGATAAAAGTTTTATTTGACAAATTTTGCTGATGATTCGGCAAACATGAAATCAATATTTTGCAACATTGAGATTTATTATTGTTTTTTAAATTGTTTTTTAATGATGGCCTAATGTTCCTCTTCATTAGATGTAATCATATTCATATTTTTCCAGTCGGTAAAATTGGACTTTCATTCGGCAATGTGAGAATTTCCCAAAGACAAACGTTTTAGCTCGAGCCGTTTACAAAAATTTTAGCCAACAAACTACCATACTCTCTTCAACTGCGGCCATTTTAACCGACGCGTTTCTGAATATTTTCGCCAAAATTGGCTTTAAAAGGAATAAAGTCTTGAATTTATTTGCTTAATAAATATTCAACATTTATTATGATTTATTTTCAATCTCTTAAGACTAAAAAAACCACATTGTTTTTGCAATGCTCAAGAACATTCGAAATCTATAGCTTTTCAAACGGTACTCGAAAAACAAAACCTTCGCTGCAGGCATTAAGCGATCGATTTGGATTTATTACACGAAGATACGCTAGACTTACTATTAACAAGGCAATGCTCAAATTCGTCACAATATTATACAAAACACCAAGCGAATTCAACGATCGATAAATTTCGTCGTTGATTTGCATAGGCTCCATTGTTTCCAGGATTTTTATTTTTGTATTTTATTAACTAGAGTGGTTTAATGAAATTCAAAATTATAGATTAACGCTTTGTCTTTGTTATGATTTGATAAAGTTATTATTATTTTACTTGAAGATGTGACGTTCATAATGAGTTCAATCACAAGCCTAATAACTTTCATTGGAATCATGAAAAACTGATCCTCCAACATGGAACACAAATACGCAGTAAATGATTTTCCCCGCTAATTCATTTAAGTTTAAGTAAAAAAAAAAAAAACATTCCGCTAAACCATTCGTATTGATGAAGTTATTTCACTTGAAATATAGGAACAATTTATTTTTGTTCAACAAGTTAGTATTAAATTCTTTTTTATTTGGCTTACAATGGATTAAACCATTTTTTGTGCTGCAAAACTGCAGTCGTGCCCGCTTAATGGAATAGCCAATTTTCCACGAAAAATTATTCTAATATGCGGGATATTCCATTAAACGGGATCAAAATGATAGACATCAATGGCTTGGTACACTGAAAGTGTATTACATTGAGCAGGATATTCTTGTGACCGATATTCTGATAAGCGGGCTTAACTGTGTTCCTTTTTTAACTGCTAGCTTACTCCCGGTGATGCCCGGGTGCTAATCAATGTCACATATCTTGCAAATAATTAAACGGATGAATTCTATCTACATGAGTGTAAAAACCTTGAATCAACCACAACCTTCTAGATGGGTTTGATGCTCGAAAGAACTTACATAGTGCAGAAAAATGAAGCAGTTACAGAAAAAGTAACATCAACTAAAAGCTAAAAAGCATGAGGCATGTTGTCCGGGTTGTGCCCTGTCCACTGGCACGTTTGAAGAAGACGGGCTGCACTGGAAACTAGAGAGACTTGACCCAATTTTTGGCTTTTTATTTTATATATATATAATATACAGCGTGTTCCGTTTTAACCTCTATTTACGCAACCGTTAGTCCTAGATGTATACTTCCAATTGCAAAAATGTTCAAAATCAGATCCAGAGTTAAGGTATTGAAAGTTTGAAGTGAAAATAAAAACGAGTCAGAAACTACAATATTTAACTTTTTTTACGCGCCCTAGATTCCTTAACTTAGATTAAGGGAAAATTCTCCATTGAAAGATATTACTAACACAAAAAAAAGACACTTGTGCGACCAAAACTCAAGAAGATAGTAGAGTTAAAAATTTTAAGGGACCATATAGATGATGAGATTGGAACTTATCGCCCTTTCAGAAGAATGACAAGTTGTCGAAGTAAAAAAATCAAACAAAGTATTTACATTTTTCATTGCTATTCAAAAATAAATGCAAATGTTATGCCATGATACGCAAAAACATACTAAAAAACCTCAATCAACTTGAAAAACCACACTCTATGTAAACATTTAATTTAAACCCTTGTTAATTGCTATATTTTCCCCCCAAAAGGTGTTATTGACGGCGAGTGTAAAGTGGTGTAAGTCACAAGACGCTGCGTTTCATATTTCGGTGAATATTTGTCGTGCTAATGTCAAACCTTTTTACGTTGGAATTATTATTCAGTGGAGATTAATTCCCTGAATATAAGTTAGGGGATCTAGGGCCCGTATAAAAGGTTAAATTTTGTATTTATTGACTTATTTTTATATTTGATTCGAACTATCAGTATCTTAACCCTGCATCTGATTTTGAACATTTTTGCTATTGGAAGTATGCATCTCGGACTAACGGTTGCGAAAATAGAGGGTTTTTTGCAGGATAAAACGGAACAACCTGTATATAAGTAGTTTGTTATTTTGCACATTATTTTGGTTAAAAATAATAGCAAAGGTCTGAGTAGAAATGGTACAAAAAAATTATATTTCTCAAGTCTGCATATGGGTCAAGTGTCACTAGATCTAGGGAGACTTGACCCAACAGTTAGGGAGACTTGTCCCCTAATTTTATATCTTTTTTCCCCGAGGCGTAAAACATGCAATACTGCTGTTTGCATACATTTTATTCGGAGAAAAATCATGGAATGTTTTCCTAGAAAGTAGCTTGAGCTTATTAAAAATGAAAGTAAATAGCTTTAAGCAAGTATATGTATATACGTATATACAAAATAAGATTTCTCGGAAATGGATAACAGTTACAATATTTTCAGATTAATTTAAATTCAACCTTAATGTTTCAAATGCTGACAGATAACCCGCCGAAAAGTAAATACAGAAATCAGCCATCTATCTATACTATTTATTAAATCCTGTGCGTATTAGTCTGCGTGTGTGTATAAAATCCTAAAAGCTCTTTGTATTTTTTTTCCCAGAAAACCACTGAGTGAATTCTTGAACATTGAAGTCCTTTCATACCAAACTGATTTAGCCAAGATACAATGTAAAATGTATATTTTTATAAGAAACATACATGTTGACACGTACTCGTCTTTTTATCAAATTGTTACAAGATTACCACTGAGATACGCAAAAGTCAGTTTTTACGCATAATTCTTCGATTGCATTTCATCTGTTTGATAATGATTATAAATAGATAATATTTTTCGATAGTTCGCAACTTTAATTGCCTAATTAAAAATGCGCTAAACATGAAAGAATTTTTATCGGAAAGTTTTTTTTTATTGACGTGAACGTGTTATAAATTTAGACGCGATAAGAATTTTTTTTTTTTTTTTCGTGTAAGAGCAATGTTATGAGTCTCGATTGAAAGATAGATTGCTTTTTTTTAATTTAGTAAACCCACAAAGTGAAAAAGTTCTGTTGCAAGGATGAATAAGATGTCATTTCAATAAAAATTAAATATTGTACCACTGATACTGTCTGAGATTGCACATAATGAATGCGTTATTAGTACATAACATATTTTTGTATTTTCTTTGCTGTTAATGCAGAAAATACTGATAAAAATGTCACTTAAGCTTTATTTATAGTAATTTCTAGGCGAGTAATTTGAATTAAACGAAGACATACAAGTTCAGCAGAACCTTAAGCGACCTCAATGATCCCAAATTCAAAGATTTGGGATCATTGAGGATCATTCTCAATCTTTGAAGAAATTTCATCTAGGGTAGATTTACGTGCTTTTCATTCTGACAAAATTCGTTACTATGAATACAGAAATTCTTTCGTGCAGAAAAGACCAATTTTATTGCTCAAAATTTAAATTTAGACCTCTACGGGTATTTCCCCCCCCCCCTCTCTTATGTGAATTTTTAGAAGTTCGAGTATAACTAAGAAGCCACAACAACTAATTTGCTTAAAAAATTAGGGTTAAAAGTTTTTTCTTTCATTCGTTTAGTTATTTACACCATTGAGTTGCACTGCCTTTTTCCTGCCCACGGCAGTATACTAATCCATAGGTTACGTCGGATCTTTGCCAAATTTGGCACAGAGATCCTTTGATAGTTCAGGAAGTCACACAGGAGATTTTTTTGGAATTAAAAAAAATCCAAAGAGGTCTAAGTTTGACCCATTTTATTCCACTGTCCTATTTAAAGGACAGCGAAGGTTTAAACGATCTTTAAAAATAACATTCTTCTCAAATAAAAAAAAAATAGATAAATTGGGATAAACGGGTTAAATTTGTGTCATAAAATTGCTCTTTTTTAAACTTTGACCAGAAATTTTACTTTTATTTAAACCTTATTGTTTAACATACATCACTTGACACAGTGAACTACTTGACACAGTATTTATTTTCATTGCAGACCGAGCAACGCCGGGTGACGCAGCTATTTGTTTTACTAAAAAACAACTGCAAACGTGATTCATTATTAAACATTAGTATTTTAAAAAGTTTGCTTGGTGTTTGAGTTGTTGCAAACAAACTACGCGAGGTTACAAAAACACCCTCCTCCCGACAATGGTTACATCCTTACTAAAAACTTAAAATGCTGGTAGCTATGTGGCGGTACCAATTACGAGTTTTTAATTCTATTCCATTTAATGCTAATTGGGTGAGCTGGATCACCAGCTGTGCGTCATTACCCTACTTTGCCCTAAAGCCTGTGACACGGGGAGGGGATCACGGGAAAGGATCACGGGCGATAAAACGCATAACTGTGATTGATCCATAAAAGTAAAGTTCCTTTTGTTTGAAAACTGAAGAAAAAGAAATCCTTTTTTTATTTTTACAAAACTGCTATTGTCTGTACGTGATTTAAAGTCGAATTACCTTTTTCGGTTTTCTGTACGAACTATTTTATACTATGGTTTATATGTATATATACATATATACTTAAATATATTAAAAAAGGATTACAGAAGTTTCAAGAAATGCGATTAATAGTCTTTTATTTTCTCATAAAACAACAATTTCACATTTCTACTCAATGAACTAGCCTTATCTCTTTGAAACTTATTAATGTGCGAAAATGAATTATTTTGGTGTCTGAGTTCCGAAAGCCAATTTCAGCAGCAGCAAATATTTCACACAATAAGAAATAAGAAAACGAAAATAATGCTAGCATTCGCATCTTATTCCGCCTTGTTAAGAGTCAAAACTGTTCCATGCCTAATTTAGAATACATTGTATCCGAAGTTCTAAGGCCTTCTTTTTCACCAAAACAGATCAATGAAGTCAGCAGCGAACGTGTTTCCCTAAAATACGAAGTTTCATTACATGACATGAAATGAAGTTTCAAAATGTCTCGGGTATAGTACAATTACCAATTTAAATCAATCTAGATTCATTCCCCGTAATACACTCGGATTTATTTCTCATTATTTTTACAGAACAGTTCTTGAACATCGATGACTTTTGTTTCGTGTCTTCAAATAATTTCCATGTAGGCACTAAATCTTCTGTATGCGTTCCGTAATTTCAAAGTTCTTCTTTTTCTGAGAGGGAGGGGGTTAAGGAAAAACACAAAAGTTTCAAAACGTAATTTTTTACCAAATTCGTTAGTTTTTATAGTCAAACTATTACATAAAAATATTGTAAGTAGGAGGCAGCAAAATAACAAAAGATAGGTGTAATAATTGTACCATATTAAAAAAATATTTAATAGCAAGTGAAAAAGATGCTTTAGTGACTTCCTCGCATCATTGTTGCCTAGTAAATGTTCATGTTGCTACATTGAGTAAACCTTTCTGATTTTAAGTTTTGAGGGTTAAGTTTTGAGTCAAACCATGCTTAAAAATTGCCCTTTTTTCACTTGTTAGTATTTTTAAAAGCTTGTTTGATATTTGAACTGTCAATAGATTATTCTTGATATAGTGTTAAACAATGGGAGCGGTGCATCCTCAGAAATATAAACCTACATTAATACTGTATTATGAGCATACGTAAATGTTTCGTGACCATACTTCTCCCCCTTGGAATTTAAAGTCTGACACTGCTATTGTGTAGAAGTAGACTTTAAAAAAAAAAATTCTTTTTTTATTTTCCATTTTTCTTGTGGAATAGTTAGCACTAAATAAAAAAATTAATAAATAGTTTGCCATTTTGCACATTATTATGAATAACAATAATAGCATACGTCTAAGTAGAAATGGTAAAAAAAATATATATATTCCTCAAGAATGCATATGGGTCAATTGTTCCTAGATCTAGGGAGATTTGATGTAACACATAAAGAGACATGACCCCCTTCATGAATGTAAGAAGATTCATTGATATTGAAATCAAAAACACAGGTTTGATGATGTTTTTTTTTTTTTTTTTTTTGTTTTAATAAGTGATTCTTGAAGTGAATGTACAAAATGTTCACTCTTTATGTGACGTGTTACATTTTTCTTAAAAATAATCTTTTTCCACATCAGCTGAAAAGCAGAAGACGAATTCAAAACTTAATCTAATCAGACTTAAACAATATTTCAGTTGTTTTATTAAATAGCAAATAATTGGACTTAAAGATTATTAGTATTGTAGTTATTTGTCAATTTAAAAAAAAATATTAGACCAAAATATAATGTAGAGTTACTGCTATTAGAGTTGCTGTTTAAATAAAATCAATTAATTTGACCTGAATCAGAAATTTTGGATATTCATAAATAAAAATTCACTAGTAGACCCGCGCGGAACTCCGCACTTTGCATCGAGTCGTTTCATGTGGCATTTTGCTCTTTAAAAATTTTAAAGAAAGAACATTATGAAGAAGAATGAAAAAAAATTGATGAACTAAAGTAAACGGAAAAAAGTAAACGCAAAAAAAAAGGCATGTAATTTAAAGACATCAGCAAGAAAACCTCGTTAAATCCAACTTTGTGTCAATGTGATCAATGCTCACCTTTTGTTTGTACGTATTTTCAATGCAAACATAAATATCATTAAAAGTGTGGCTGAGTGACTCGTGAAAAAGCAGGAATTTTGCATGTGAAAAAACAGGTTGTGGCAAATACAATCCTGCCCATGTGAGCATCTGACGGAAAAAAAAGAAACATTAAAGAGATTTTTATTGGCGCGGATTCGAACAGGCGCCATTCTAACTAACAGCACGACACTCCAACAAACCTAGCAATTGCGCCTTCCTTTTCGAATGCTATTCATTGAAGGAATGCGCAATAAAAAACAGCAAAAAAGCTTTTTGCCGAAAAAAAATAAGATCATGCGTCTATGTTTTGTCATTAGCCAGCATGATACGACTAAAAATTATTCGTAAAACATGGAATTTGATTAAAGAATGAGAAAGATCTCACGTAGCGATTGAAACAAACATTCTAGAGAAGTAATAAGTTCGATTGAAACAAACATTCTAGAGAAGTAATAAGTTCGACTGAAAATAAGTGTTTTTATTTTTGAATATTGAACAATTTCCCATAGCAAGCTGCTTTAACCGTTAGACTTAAATGCCCGCACATGTTTTTCTTTTAATCGAACACTTAAAATTCAAAACCAAAACCAGTTGAACTGAGTAAGTTTTTTAAGTATAATTTTTCGAACGTAGACAAAATGTTTTTTTTTTTTCCAGCCGAAAACAGAGGAGTAGAAAATGATTTCTTACTAATGAAGTTGATAATAATTTTAATGTTTATTATGTATTCGAATAAATAATTAAAGGTTTACTGGGTGAAACTCGTAGTTTCAATTTGGCGTAGTATTTTTTCATGTGTACAAAAAGTCGAACACTTTAAAGAAAAAACATTATGA